>NC_079206.1:13314278-13914278 GCF_026745355.1 Beta vulgaris subsp. vulgaris
TTGTTTGCATAAAACTAGACATGAATCGATACTAAGTAGAGCCATCAATAGGGGAATTTGATTCCTGATGTTATTCGTATACTCACCTCAGAACGCAATCTATGGTTCAATGACCATTTATTGAGTCATGACGGGGGAATCTATATTGTATAAATCCCTAAGTTGTTCTTACGATTTTCCAATATCCAATCAGGATTATGAGTCTTCTTCTTGTTGGCAACTTCTTCTATTTCAAAACATTTTCAGTGGAACATTTAGTAGTCGGATACGCACTCATCCCGCGTAGGCAATAAAAGACATGCCTACAGATTTTTTTAGTGGATGTCACAAAAGAAGAGAGGGAAGAAGAAGTCTCTAGACTTCAACAGGTGTGAATTGAGGACCCTTCAACTTCTCATGTAGACAGTGGCGGATCTACTGTTGGTCATGTGTGGTCACGTGACCAACTATTATTTTAAAAAAAAAAAAAAAAAAAAATTCATTTTCAGCGTTTCACTCTGTTAACCAAACCCTTCTTTTTTCTCTCTCTTTCTCCTTCGCGAAAGTAAAAACCCTAAGGGTTAAGTGTAGCACGCGCCGCAGCCGCACCTCCGGACTCCGGTGAGTTTGCCGGTGAGTTCGCGAACAAACCGCACGACGCTGCGAGTGTGCGACGCACTTCAATCTTCAGTCGAGTAGTCGAACAAAGTCACACTTCAGTCTTCAGTCGAGTAGTCGAACAAACGCAAGTCGCAATTGTTGGTGAGTTTTTCGGTGAATAACGTGAATTGTTATTTCATATTTGCTTGATTTTGTTTGTTTTATTTTGTTATTAGCATTTCGATTTTGTTGTTTTGATTTTGTTAGGGTTTTATTTGTCTAAAAAAAACTGATTTGGGTCTTTGTTTTGCGAATTGCAACAGACCAACACACCAACAGGCAACAGAGGGCGGCAGGCCGGTAGCTGGCGGCGGCAGCAGGCGGCGGCAGGCCGGCAGCAGGCGGCGACAGCAGGCAGAAACTTCATGTATTCTTAAAGTTCTAATTCAACCTTCTTAATTGAATACTTGAAAATTGTTGAATTATTCTTCATGAATCATTGTGTTGTGTAAATTGTTGCTGAAAATTGATGTTTATTTGTGAAATTTTGTCAATTTGATTTCATTCTTGATTGAATCATTCTTGATTGTGTTGTATTTTTGGAAATTAGATTAGGATGCCATTACGATTGACTCGATTTGTTGTGATTTGGAAATTGATGTAAATTTGTGATTTTGAAATATGTTACTAAGGATAGGAATTAGAATGTTTTAGAAATCATTTGCTTGATTGTATTGTGTTGGCTTTTTCAATCGACTTATTTATTCTCATTCAAAGTATTAATTTAATTTTCAGGTACTATTTTATCGAATATGAACTATTATTAGTCATAAATTGATTTTATTTGAAGTAGTTTTATTTAAATTCATGGATTATCTTATATGGATACGCGTATCCGTACCTGTACCCGTAGCCAATTCTGTGCAACCTAGTCGGTAGTGACCAACTATTCATAAATTCCTGGATCCGCCACTGCATGTAGAGAATCATGGATTGGATGTGTGGGGGTCAATAACCTTAAAAAAACAGAATGATATTAAGAGCTTTATTCATAAACACTCTATAGGGATAGTTGGGGTCCTAAAGATTAAAGTAAAGGCTTCCAATATGAGGATTCTTTACTAGAATATATTTAGTGGATGTTGTTTTTCCTTAAACTCGAGTTACAATGATAGTATGAGAATTGTAATTGCTTGAAGCTTGTAGTGTTCATGTTAGCATCCTAGGTGTTTTAAGCCAGGTTATGCAATACTGTGTGACAACAATGAGAGGTAGTCTGTTTCTTTCTGCACTCTTATTTATGCCTTCAATGAAAGTGCTAAAAGAATGAATTTATGGAATTACCTTTTGGCTCAGCATACTAGTGATCCATGGATTATTAGTGGTGACTTCAACTATGTTATGCGTGTAGATGAGAAAATTGGTACTCTCGTGAGATGCTGAGTTTGAGTAGATTGTGAGATGCATGAATGAATGTGGCATGTCTGATATCATTATGAGAAGTACTACACTTGGAATAACAAGCAACATGGCCAAGCCAGGGTGTTTTCAAAAATTGATAGAATGTTGGCTAATGAAGCATAGATTGATAGATATCCTACAATAGAGGCATCTTTTATGAATGAGGGGGACTTTGGCCATTCACTAGGATTATTGAATGTCTATCCTAGCGTGGAGATAAGGAAAAGACCTTTTAAATATTTCATCATGTGGATAATTTCACCCCAATATAAAAGCACCATTACTCATGCTTGGAGTAGGGAGATAAATGGCTCCAAAATATATTATGTAGTTCAAAAGCTGAAAGCTATGAAGTAGAGTTTGAAAGAACTTAGCAAGCTTGGCTTTCATGGTGTGCAAGTGAAAGATGATAGAAGTTATAATGATATGATTATTGCTCAAGATGTTATGTGTCAGCACCTTGGTGATATTTAGTATGCGGATGCTGAGTTAATAGCTGTGCAAGCTTACAAAGTAAAGCATTATATTTATGTTGATCGAATTTATGAAATACGAAACTAAATAGGACGAGATTCTAGCTAATGATGAAAACATCTCTCTCTTTCATCAGAGCATCAAGGCAAGGAGATTGCAAAACAATGTTTATGCTATCCATGACTCTGCTGGTGTCTGTACTATAGAGGCGGCCTCTGATGCTTTCTTGCAGTTTTATCAAACCTTGTTGGGTACTATTGTACCTAAAAGAAGAATGTGTTGCAGCAACTTATGCGATCGAGGAGGTCCTATGGTGAATGATGAGCATATGGAAATATTAGAAGCTCCAGTCCTACTCTATCAAGGAAGTCAAGGAATCTTTATTTTCCATTCTTGGTAATGAGGCTCCACACCTTGATGGGTTTGGTTCCTATTTTTACAAAGAAGTCTAGAAAATAGTTGGCAATGATATCATTGATGATTTGGTTGATTTTTTGAGGGAAGCAAATTTTTTTTTAAGAAATTAACTCTATTGCTATCACTTTGATACCTAAGAGTAAATGCCCTGATAATATGAGTGACTTTAGGCTTATTTCATGTTTTGATGTTATTAACAAGTGTATTAGAAATGTATTACGTAATAACTGAGATGTATTATTCCTGATATTATTGATGAGAATCAAGGTGACTTTGTTCATGAGAGATACATAGTGTGTAATGAAGAATGCTCAACCAAGTTACTTAATGAAGATTGATCTTCAAAAAGCATATTAATATAATAGACTGGAATTTTCTCGAGGAAATGTTTTAATCCTTGGCTTTCCCTACACATTTTGTTAACTTGGGGATGATCCCTAAATCCTCCCTCGTGATTAATTACTCCTTCCGAGGTTTTTGTAGTTCCATGTCTCCTTTACTCTTTGTCGCATGCATGAAATATCTGTCTAGAATCTTGAAAGTTATGGTGTGACGAAACAATTTAAGTTTCATCCAAGATGCAGGGAGGTTCAATTAACCCACATGTGTTTCGTTGATGTTTTGATCATGTGTTATAAAGGAGAATTTCCTTCTATTTAATTTATATCAAGTTGCAGGCTTTTGAGCTCTTTCCAGAGTCTTCTGGTCTATAAGCAAACAAGTGTAAGTCTTCATAGTATGCTTGTGGCATGGAGGAGGATAATATTAAGAGAGTGAAAGATGTCTCTGGGTTTATTGAAAGCAATATGCCTTTTAGGTAGTGACAGATCTAGAAATTTGCAAATGGTTGGTCACCCTATGACACTATTGCTGATTTGCAATATAAATTGACCAATACATTAAAAAAATTTCATAAGTTTCATCTTAATATTAAAAAAAAGCCAATAAGGAAAACGTTCTCTCCATGTTGAACAAGCCTATGGAAAACAATAACCAGCCTATGCTTAATGAGCTTAATTGAGGATTCATCAATTAGGGTAATAGAAGTGGTCAACAACACAATAATGAGCCTATGATTAATGAGCCTATGTTTAATGAGCCTTATGCTTAGCTCAAACGTTTAATGCTGAAATTGAATAAAATCCAACTAATTTATAACTATCAACTTATTTACACAAGTGGAAATAACTAAATTATCCTACAATTCATTATAGAGATCAATATGAATTCTAACAACAACATCAGCGCTCTTTGTAGATCATGGGCAACAACAAAATTATACAATCAACTACTTGAAAACAATCAATTAGCAAGAAGATTTTACTTCTACTTTGAATTAAGTTACCTAAAAATCTGAAATGGAATACAGGGTCGAGACTGAGTGACAAAGACTAGAGGGAATGTAGTACTCCGTATCTTTGGGAGTTATTCTTTTATAAATAAGAAAATATAAAGAATAAAGCGAAATTAATCTAATATTATTTTTTAAAAAAATACAATTTGTGTAAGCCTACAATTATAACTTAAATATACAACCTACCTTTTATACCTAATTATATTATGGTTTGGTTTTATTTTATTTTCAAGATAAATAAAATAAGAAATAGGAATTTGCTTCGAGAACAAATCCTATCAAACGTAGGCTTACCATCTTATAAAACGGCGAGAAGAAAATAATAAAAAGAAAACCTAACTCTCTTCAGCCGTTTTCCTCCCTTCTCCCTCAAAAATTTCTATCTCCTCTCTTCTTCTTCCTCGTCACTTCTCTCCTCCCGTCCCATGAGTTTCATTGCCTTCGAAAAGGTAGTGTTGTGTGTGTGGTTCGCTATGTGTATGGCGTGTGCAAGGGTCAAGTGTGTTGCGAAGTCGCACGGTGCGTCGAGGGCGAGCGTCGAAGCCGAGGAGTTGTGCGAGGCTCATGCTGTGTGGCGCGAGTGCTGGACGAGTTCGAAGATTTTGTGGGACGTCGTGTGTGTGCGAGCGAGTGGCGAGCGTTCGAGAGAGTTGTGCGACGCTGCTGTGTGAGCCGTCGACGGATCGAGGCGAGCGAGGGTTTGTGCGATTGTGATGTGGTCGCACAAGGTAGGCGAGGGTTTGTGCGAGTGTATTGTGGTCGCGCAAGGTAGGCGAGGGTTTGTGTGAATGTGTTGTGGTAGTGCGAGGTAGGCGAGGATTTATGCGAGTGTGTTGTGGTCGCGCGAGGTAGGCGAGGGTTTGTTCCAGTGGTGTTGCATGAGGTAGGTGAGGGTTTATGCGAGTGGTGTCGGGCAGAGGCTGGAGTTCGCGTGCTGGTTCGTGTGGGTCGAGGGCAAGTGCTGCCGTAAGGGGAGTCGTGGTCGTCGGTGCAAGTTAGCCTTCGGCCGTGGTTTTCCGATGGTCATCCTCTCTCTTTTCTTCTTTAAATTATTATATATAATCTGATTTTGTAATTCTAATGTATTGGATTAAGTTGTAATTTGACTAAGTTTGTAATTTGATTAAGTTTGTAGTTATAAGTAACTTGTAAATAAGTAAAAGAAATCAGATTTATAACTATATTGGTATTATAAGACTTGTACATATTGGGTTAAGTTTTGCTTATTATGAATAAGTATAATATAAACTAACTAAAATCAGATTTATAAATATATTATTATTAGTTCCCAAAGACGTTAGTTTCAATAAAATTTATGAAAAAGGAGGTTTAAACAATAAGATTGGTTATTTTTATATTTCTAAACACTAAGTTTTACATATTTAGTTAAGCTGATTTTTATTTTATTAATATCAAGGACTTAGCACTGATATATTTCATTATTCGATTAGGTCCCAATTTCATAAGTGGGGAATTTAAATAGTCAACAAAGATTCGTCGTTACAAGGTACGTACGCGTACTAGTTTATTTGGATATGTTAGTATCATGTTAGGTTATGAATTCTTTCATTGGAACCTAGAATCATGATAGGGAACAATTGTATGATTATGATTGATGAGATTGTCTAATAGCATGAAATCGATTGGAAATCTGCATGTATTTCTTGATTGTATGACTTGTGAATTGGATTGTATTATTATTGGAATGCGTAATTTTATCGTATCACAAGCATGAAATTTATTGGATTAGAATCCTTTGATTTATTGTGTAGCAAGGATGTTACAAGAACTAAAGAATTTATCAATGTATGTAAGAAAGAACATTAAATGATTACATGTAGTTGGAATCCCTACAAGTAATGAACAATGGGGGGAGTGTGGGACTTACACTCCTATGCAGGCTTACTGTGACGACAATAGTGTCGTTATAAATTTTAATAGCTCAAGTAGACGGCAGGCCCCATACGATCTTGGGGTATGCATACTAAGGTGATGGATATGGGACAAAACGAAACTGTATTTACATTCCATCTAATAGACCAAGTGATCTATTAAGAATTAAGTAGCCCGTATAATTCTAGTAAGATGACGTTGTCCATTCGCTGCCAACTAAATTATAAGAGTAATAAATGTAATACTCTCGTAGTATCATGTCTAGGAATGTTTCATATTATTTTGAGTGTGCTTAGTATATATTATTTCACTGTTTTAGTACGTATTCAGCATAGCTGATTGTTTATTATTGGTGTTTGTTTGTTGACATGTGATGAACTATTGATGTTTCAATGGGGAGCAGATTAGGTATGCTGGTGATGCTGCATGAGAAAGGACATGTGGGGGATATTCTCTAGTTTATAAACTTTTAATTGTTTGGGTTGAACTTATAGAACTATTATGATTACTTTGTTAGCGGTTTGAATAAAAAGGGATCAATGATGATTCCCGAGTTGTAGTGAACATTTTACTTCTGCTGCAGTATAGTTTTGTAATAATTTGTTTAGTTAATGTTTCCATTTCAATAAGCCTTGCGTTTCACCGCGGCAGTAACACTTTCAAAGTCGATGCAACGTAGTTTAGACGTGTATGGATTTTGGGGGTGTTATAGGAAAAACTAAGCACTCACGAAGTCTGGATGGGTCACGGGTAAGCCGGGGAGTAGCACAATGGACCGATGGTCTTAGGTGTCTTGCCTGTAACACCTCGACCCATACGGAGTCGAGTATATCGTCACCAATGCGCATCCAGGGCCAACAACTGTCCTCAATCACCAACACAAGTTCTTTCGGTAACTAAAGAAATAAGCTCCCTAAAAGAAAGATGCATCTTGTTGGAATGAGTAGCCTACTAAATCCCTTTAAAGCAATCATGAGGTGTATTACATACACCCCCACTTGAGAACAGCAACGCCCTCGTTGCGCCTAAGGACTCCACATATTCGACCACAACGACCTGTGGGTGGCCCCAGCCTAGAAACTAATCGTCGGAAACTCCAGATATTCGGTCTGACGACCTATGGGTCGCTCCTTATAACAATGCAGCCCCAAAATCCTCCTCCACTAGGCAACTGAGGACTCCTAATATTCGGTCTGACGGCCTTAAGGTCGCCCCAGCACGCGGTCGCAGGATTGCTCTGATACCCATTTGTAACACCCTGACCCATACGGAGTCGAGTATATTGTCACCAATGCGCATCCAAGGCCAACAATTGTCCTCAATAACCAACACAAGTTCTTCCGGCGCATTTTGTCCTCACTCATGCGCACCTTGAGAAACTTCCCAGGAGGTCACCCATCCCTAGACTACTCCCAGCCAAGCACGCTTAACTGTGGAGTAACTAAAGAAATAAGCTCCCCAAAAGAAAGATGCATCTTGTTGAAATGAGTAGCCTGCTAAATCCCTTTAAAGCAATCATGAGGGGTATTACATTGGCGATTTGCAAAGCACGTCAATTCAGCACAAGTGGGTGGTCTCAGGCATCTTCGCTTTCACGACGGCCGTCAATGGACGACAAGTGAATATGGGCTTTAGCAAGGGAGAAAGAGAAAGAAACTAAGGGTTTGCTTTGTTTCGAGGAAGAGACGTGTTAAGCAAAAGTATTGAAAATTTTTAAAACTAATAATGGTTGGTCACATGACCAACCATGACCAAGAATACATCCGACACTGTTTTAGGTATCTAGGTGTGCCCATGTGTCAAAAAGAATCCCAGCTGCACAACTGAGGTGCTCATTGAGAAAATGACTGCTAGAATAAGGGTCTGGAGACTAGAGTATACGAAACTTATCATATGCTGATAGAATAAGGGTTTGAAGTAAGTACTTAATTATTAACTCCATGTTGATGATTCTTCATATAAACTATAGTCGCGGGTTTATATATATTGCCAAAGAATGTGTTGCAGGGTATTACAAAAGTTTGTTAGGCTATTTTGTGGAATGGCAAACTTTCAGCCAAAAGCCTGGCTATGTAGGTTGGGATAAGCTATTGTGAGAAGTCTGGTGGAGGAATGAGATTTAGAAATATTAATCTATGGAATATTTCTAACATGGGGAAGCATGTAAGTAATGTCTCCACTAAGCAAGATACTCCTTGGATAAAATTGCTTAGCTCTGTGTATCTCAAAGAAATAGATTGGTGGGACTACAGTCCTAACTCATGAGCAATATCAACTTAAACAATTATTGGAAAGATTAAAGGTAATCTAATTATAATTATAAAGATTAAAGGTATAAAATAATTATTGGAAAGATTAAAGATTAAAGGTATAAAATATCAACTTATCAAATAAGACTCTCAGTCCTTATAAAGTAGTGAAATAATAAAAGGGAGCAATATGATCCAAACCAATATAGATGTATATTAATCCCTCATATGAATTAATACAATAAAGTTCTCAAATCTCATATGCTTGCATCAATCTTCCATACAAACAAAATATAAATCTCATAATACATGTTTCACACAACGACATAAAACATGCAAATCTAATATAACAGAATTCATATATGAACTCAAAATAGTTCATATACATGATACTACATAATTCTCATCCTTAGAATCATGATACTAATCCAATCAATACATAGGTATCTACGTACCTTGTGTAGACAGATTGAGGGGGCACTTTCACAACCTTAAAAGTCGCCTAAAGAGAATTTTTCACCTAAAACAACCAATATAAATCCACAATCAATTTTTTATGAATTTACAGCAATAATAATATACTTTAAACCCCTCTCTAAAAGTGTTTTAAAACATTTTCCATCATTAAAAATTAAGTATTAAAACCTCCTAATATAGTAATACTATACTAGTTGTCAAAAACTCTCAAAACTCATGTTCTAAAATCATAAATCTCCATCAACAATACTCTTTTTAAATTTCCAGCAACATATTATATATTAAAACTCTTTTTAAACATGTTTAAACATATTTAAAATCATAAGAATAATCAATTTCATAAACTATAACATACTAATATGATTTTCCAACCTTTAAAACCCTAAAAATTCATGATAATTAAAAATCCAATTCCAACATAATAAGTAAATCTGAATTTTTATTCTTCAATACATACATTATATAATCTTAGATTCATAATTATATCATCAAAATATAACTTTTAAACATAAACATATTGAAACAAATCTTAAAAACATAAACTTGGCATTGAAAATAACTTGAGGAGGAAGAAATTAACCAAAGCAACAAAGAAGAGGAGAGACGCGTGACGAGGAAGCGACATGACAGCAGATGGCTGGCGGCCGGCGAGACAGCAGCAACCGGCGGTCAATAGGAGTGAAGGCCGAAGGAGAGGAAGAAATAAGAGAGAGGGTGCCGAAGATCTTGGGAGGAAGGAGAGAGAAAATAAGTTATGTGCGGAAAAAGTGGGCTTTATAGGATTTTTATAGTTTCCCCTTGCGGGCTTAGAAAAAGGTGATTGGACTCAAATAGTGTTTAATGATTAATGAAATTAGTTCTTGGATTTCCCCATACCCAATTAGGAGTCATTTTCCAAATCCAAAAAATGTTTGAATTCCTCATACCCACTTAGAAATCCTTTTCTAAATTCAAAAAGTATTTTAAGCTTTTCAAATATTTTTCAAAGTATGCCTAACAAAATATTTTAACTTCTTTAAATCATTAAAATGATTCTTTTGACTTTCAAATAGTCAACCTTTGAAGAAATAAATCATTTAAATACTAAATATATTTAAATATAAATAACTATACATTAAAATATATTTATAAAATTCATGAACTTATCGGGCATTACATAAGATAGAGTTTAATTCGACTTATATGAACTAACGTAATAAAATAAGTTTAGATAAGTTTCATCAAATTAAGATAAGTCAAAATGACCTTAATAGAAAAAAATCTTAAGATCTAAATCAAAATTCAATAACTTGTACATAATATTTAATCAAATGATAGTTAGTCTTACAACTTTCTACATCCTAGCTTTTCCTTGCATCTCAAGTCGAGAAATGATAAACAATTATCTGATAGATGTAAACTTGTCAATGTATATGAAAAAAAATTGTCAGTTAAATAAAAAAGTGATCTCAAAAATTGCAAACTGTCAGTCAAACAAAAAAGTAATTTCGAAAATTTCAATGCTGAAAAATAGTGTTCATGCTACTACAAGTAGTGTTCGTGTAACTACAAATAGTGTTTATGCAACTAACAAGTAGTTCTCATGATAAATAGTGTTTTATTCCTCTTCTATTTCCTGAGACCCACATTACCACCTTTTCAACCTTTTATTTATTTGTTATTCCCTAATAGATGTTTGCAAACATCTCTCAAATAAATATTTATCGTTTCTCTCTCAAGTCCATCCTTCTAGGTGTCCACAGCCACCAAAATCACAATCCGTTATAAAGCCTCCACAATTGTGTACCCGCCTCAATACCTCACTGTCCTATAATAATCGCACGCCCCTTACGTCAACTTGTAAAACCATAAACCCCCTCTAATTCAGGTCAAAGAAAGTCGAGAGATTGATAGAAAAGAAAATAGACCAATGTAATTAAGAAAAGGAAAAGAGAAGAACCCTTAGATAAAATAATTTGCAAATGTTAAGTTGTCGCAAAACGTTCAAATCATGGTTTTAATATTCTCTCTGTCTTAAATTAGTTTAAACAATTTTTTTATCCGTTTAAAGATAGTTTAAGTATTTCTATTCAAAAATTGTCTCAACTACAATTTTAATGCTTCTATTATAAGGGTGTAGAAACAAACCCGTTTCACGAGTCCACCAGTATTTGATCTATTCTGATCCGACATAATTAGGTTTTCCAACCGATTCAGAATCAACCCAAACCTAGTTATACCGAAGCATCTCAGAATTCAACCCAATCTGTTGCCGACTCAATCTTAATTCGAACCCAGTTAAATCCGAATACCAAAATCTAAACGAAATCTACATCCGACCTAAAGTCAACCCAAACCCAAGTAGACCTGAGAAAACCTATTTAGACCCAACACATTGTAACCCAACCAATGTCAACCCAGTCATTACCGACCCAACATTATCAATCAAATATGTTTTCTTACAATTTTAGTTCATGTTCTTATAAATACTTCTATATAAGATATTTAAAGATTGTTATTAACAAAATCTCTAGGTATATTTGATAATATGATTCTAGGTAACATTGGTCAAGTTTATTAACTTGTTTATTTATGTATTTCTCGCGTTGTCGCACACACAACTGTGTGCGCCAACCCGAAGTTCGATCGCACCGACTCGAACATATAATGGACAATTCCAACTCCACCGAAATCTGGTTTAAGCTGACCCAAGTCCATCCGAACACGACTTGAGCCGACCCATGTCCATCCGATTCCAACTTGATCCGCACAAACCCATTAAGAACCCGACTTATGTCTAGCTACCAAAAATCCATTTGAGCTGAGCTAAAATGGTCCAACCCATACCCAACCCACACCTATGTATACCTTGGTAAGGATGGACCCGAACTAAGTGGCTCCGACCGAATCCACACTTGATCCGAGAAAAGGTTTGGTCCGGTACAATTTGGCCCAGACACATCCAACCAAACTTGGGCCAAACCAGACCCATCCGATAAACCAAATTCCCTTTGATAACCGTACACTATTTCTCAATTATAAATACTCCCTCTGTTTCAAAAATGTTGCTACAGTTTGACTATTGACATTATTCACTTGATAACTTTGATTGTCTTTTAGTTGATATATATAAGAAAAAAGATAGTCATGTTGGATCTTATTTGATTCATCCTAGTTTGTATTTTTCAAGTATATAATTTTTATATATTTTTCATATACGTAACTTAAAATATTGGTGTTTGAAATTGCATCTCGTAAACTGTGAAAAAGCAAATGTAGCACCATTTTTGAAACAGATGCACTGGGAAGTACCAATTTGGAATTGAAAAAGTAATTGTTAATTTATTCAGAATTTGGAGAATACTATAGTCTTATCAGACATAAATAATCTCGTAGAAGATTCCAATAATGACCATCTTTATCTTGACGAAGACCCATCCACATCTATAGGTTTTGACCAAATGAGAATCAACTTACACATCGGCATAAGATGGGATCCACACGTGAAGTTTAGGTGGTGAACATCTCGAATAAGCGATTTTCCACCCAATATCTTCTTAAATAGTCTTTGGCCTTGTTTGGTGATTAGAGTTTAGAGTTTAGAGTTTAGAGTTTAGAGTTTGTGGTTAGATGATTACTTTTTTGTTCAGAGGATTTGACTGCTGATTTAAATAATTGTTGTGTAAAGGTGTTTGGTAACACTTAGCTGATTGTTTAGAGTTTTATACTTTTTAGAGTATGTAAAATGACATTTATGGACATATGCTTTTTTTAAAAAACAAATTTTAGTATTAATTATATGGACAAAATAGTCATTTGTTTTTTCTCTCTCCAAAACTCTCATGAAAAAGCTCCTCTACCCAGCTTTTTCAAAAGAGAGTTTTGATCAGAGTTTTTGATACAAACTCTCTTTAATCCTCTTTCTCACCAAACACCCAAGTTAGAGTTTTTACTGGTCAAAACTCTAAACTCTCTCCAAACCTCTAAACTCTCTCTAAAACTCTCTCTCCCAAACACCCCCTTTGTATCATAGAGGTCATTTAGTTTAATTGAGAAAGTTTTGTGTAAGTAGTAACTTAATACTTTGAATCAATTCTAGTACTAGCAATTTATGCATGTGATGTGTGTTTCACTTTTTTAGAACATACTATCTCCGTTTGTTAAAGATCTTTCTTGTTATTGTTACTACAGATACCAATGAGAATCAAGTTGTGTGGGGTGTTGGGTGTGTAAAGTAGGAGAGAGAAAATGGGTTAAAATAAATAAACAAGTAAAAAGGGGTTAAACTAGAAGAGAGAAAGGGAGTAAAATTGAATTAATAATGTAATGGTGGACCATATGATAGGGACATGAGAGGGTAAAAAGGAGGGAAAATTTTCCAAATAAGGAATAAAATAAAAGAGGAAAGATCTTTTAGAAACGCACTTAAACGGAAAGAGATAAGATCTTTAGGAAACGGAGAGAGTAATTTATAACTTTTTTGGGCATAATAAAGGTAAAATTTGAACATTAGACATGTTTTTTGGGCTAGCTAATTTTGTTGATTAAACTTATATCACTCAACCAAACCCTTCTTTTATTATTTATTTTATTTATACTTTTCTTTAAGATTTTTAAAATTAAAATTGATGAGCGATAAAAGAGTGTTACGCAGATTTATTAAGTATATCTTATATTTTTATCAATAAAGCAATTTGTTTTAATTAAATCATTTCACTTTGTTAATTGATTGGATTTTCCTTTCTGATTATTTACTACTTGATTGTGTATTGATTGATAAAATATTTAATTGATATAATTTTCTTTGTTAATTTTTTATGCTATATTTGAGTTTGATTTTCTTTCTTCTTTTTTTTGGTAGAGTAGTTGATTTATTAAGGGGTAATTAAGTAAATTTATTGGGAGACACCATAGCTCCCCCTTTCCTTATATAATAGAGATAAATCATTGTACTTAGTCGTTCTTTAATAACACAAAAAAAAAAAGAAGTTTCAATTAGAAGATATATATTTTCCAATTAAAAGCATTTTTTAAGGAAAGAGAACGTAAGTATAGATTAGTTTTTATTAAGAAAATTTTCAAAAAGCTACCTCTTATAACAAACTTTTTTCAAAAAATTACCTTTCTCTTCTTTATAAAACTACCTATTATAGCAAAAATCCTTTCAAAATACTACAATTAATGGTTTTCGTATTTTTTGACTGTTAAAATGAGTTGCACCATCACGTGCTATATATTCACGTGAGCGCATGACCTAAAGTTCCCTTCCCTCCCGAATGACCCATTACCTTCGGAGCACAACTCCCCTCCCCTTCCTGGATGGCCTGTGACCTCGTCGTAGCCAACTATAATACATTTGCGTTTGAAAATGTGCTAACGTAAATAACTTGTGATTGTGAAACCTCATTTTAATTGTTACACATCACTAAAATCGTTAAGTGGTAGTATTTTGGACGGAATATATGATAAAAGGTAGTTTTTATGAAACTTATTTTTTAAAAGGTAGTTTTTTTTGAAAAATATTTGTTATGAAAGGTACTTTTTTGAATCCTTTTTATCAATATGATTTCTGAAGAAGAAAACGAAAAAAAAAATGGAGGGAAGCTGATGACATATCATAAAAGAGAAAAAAAGATTAACGAGGTTCATTTTAAGGAAAATGTATTCCACCCATAAAATTATAACTATATGGGTGTGTTTTTTTCACTCAAATTTTTTTAAGGTTTTATATGCTCATTAGTTGTATTAAATTTTAATAAGTTACAATAAGTACAAAAAAGTTCATATAAGTTCTATATAATGAGTTGAACCCTAAGTTTATAAGATAGATTTTAGTTCCTGCTAATAAAATCTAATGAGTTCACACCTTATAAAATTCTATTTAATAAGTTAATTAAATTCAGACGAGTTTCTAATAGATTCTCATATAATAAGGGTTTTAGATAAGCTCTCCAATGTTCAACAAAAAAAAAAGATAAGCTCCAATAAATCACATGCCTTATTACCATGTAAGTTTAAAAGTTTAAGTTCTATTAAGATTAGTTAAGCTCAGTTCACATAAGTTTAAAAACTAATAAAGTAAAGACTATGCACCCTTTATATATTTAGTAATCTAATATAAAAGAGAAAATTTTACAAAACAAAAGTTTTTCATATAGTGAAAATACAGGGTCATTTTTCCCTTTATGTTTTCCCAAGGCTTTGACTATTTTTACTTATCTTGAAAAAGTTTGGTAACAGTAATGACCTTAATAGAAAGGGGTTTCAAAGAGTTAAGTTGAAGCCTATTCTTATATCTATCATAGAAGTGATTATGGGACGGGTCGTGGCTTTAAAATATTACCCATTTGTCGGATTGGGACGGGTCGTGCCCAAAGCCCGCTATTAAGGGTCAAAAAAGCGGGCTTTTTGTGCTAAAATCGGGTCGGGCCAAAAATTAGACCAAAAATCGATTTTTACTTGTTCATAGCCCGTTCAAAAGTAAAAAAATATCAAGTTGGGCCCAACCCAGGCCAAAAAATTCTATCCAAACCTGCCCAAAATTCGGATTGGGCCTGCGATCGAGCTGATTTAATCAGCTCTAATCTACCGTTCGACCAACGAAATTTTGATTGAAGGTGTGGAGCCTATACAACATGAAGTTCAAAGTCTCCTATTAAAGCGAAAAGTGAAAAAAAAAACTAGTTACCTACTCTCTTTGTTCATTTTTTATATCATTCTCACTTCCATGCATGTTCTCTCAATGCACATCTTTGAACTTAAATATCTTTCATTATATAAAGGTAATCATTTGCAGGCTTGGGCAGGTTGTGGGCCAGGCCTAACCTTCAATTTTTGTCCAACGGGCCTAATATGCTTAGTCCAAGCCCTTTTATGCGGGCTAAACTACTTGTCAGTGACCTGTCCTAATAAATGTGCAGGCTTGCCGCGGGCCTAACGAGCCTATTAATACCTTTATTCTTTTTCAAATAAGTCTAACTAATTCCCTTTAATATATATAGATTAAAACATAATTTTGATTAAAATAGAAAAAAAAAAAGATAACCACAATGTAAGATAAATAGAAAGCTAAAAAATTTCGTAAAAAAAAAATGTTCGAGGACGACAAATTAAGTTGTAAAGGTAAGAATAAATAAAATTTTATGTTACCAAATCTATATTAGTGCAAATAAACTATATATTACAAAAGATAAATCAACACTAAATAAGTAAGATTAAGAAAATTAAATTGAATAAAAATATATATTATAATAAATGGGTTGGGTGGGCTAGCATGCGATATGTTTGAGGTTGTCCATATCCGCCCATAATATTAGCGGGCTGGCTTGACCGTCCCATTTAGAATTTTATTTCAAAAAAGCCATTTTCAGCGGGCATAACGGGTCGTCCCGGCCATGAACAGCTATAGTAAAAATTATAGTAATTGAAGATTAATAAAGTACTAATTGAGACGAATTAAACAATACCTTACGTCCTTACATGGCTATATTTTTTCTTATAGTTGAGAAAAATTGAGAAGATTATCTATAATTATAAATAGTGTCAAGATTCCAAATAAGAAAGATAAAAAACAGATGGAGTACTCCTTAAAAAAAAACTTGAATGATGCACAATAATTTTTTCTACATCACATATCCTATAATATAGTAAGCTTTTATTAGATATAGTAAGTTTTTATATAATGTAGTAAGTTTTTATATGATATGGAGTACCGCCATTTGAATAGCAACTTTTTTATATGTCAGATCATCATATATAATATTAAAGCAAGAAAAAATTAGCCTACGTGGTAGCCTCATAGAAATTATGCTCTCACAATCCTCCCCAGATTCATAGAGCAATGAAATAGATGTCACGTGTCACATCCCATTAAAATAATTTTGTTTCATTATGATATTATTAGTTATCAAAAAATTTTAAAAATCAGTCATTGAATGCTTTAGGAAAACCTCCAATTCCCTTAAGTTGAAGATATATCCCTGATTTTTGGCTGCAAAAGAAAAATTTATCACTGGAAGGAAATCTCCACTTAAGCAAATCTTCCAAGGTTTTTCCTTTCCTGTCGAATATTCCATTCAGCTACTCTTTTTGAAGTTGAAAAATATTTGCAGGATGGTTTTAGATTTGATACTGAAATTGTTTAAGGAAATTTAGTTACACAATTGAATGACTGTATTATAAATCCGTGCAATAATATACACACATTCTTTTCTCTGTTTACTCCTTTACCTTTTTCGCAGTGTTTATATATGACATAATCATCCTATTATATTCATACTTTATGAAAGAAGTATAAAACAACTCATGGGTGATGGATTGAATGAAAAAATTACAAATGTGAAGTAGTATATGATATCCTGATAATATGATAGCCAGCTAATTAATTTTCTTTTTTCTTAATTTACTTTTGATGATGAATACTAGCTTTCTAAGCACGCGATGCGTGCAATGACGATTTCTTCATTCTAATATTTTGTAATGTCGAGTAGCTAGTTTTACATGCAGCGACAAATCATTATAGGAGTTTGAGTTGGCAATTTTTTCAATAAAAGTTTTGTTTTGTTCAACTTATTAAAATTTACTTTCAGCAAAAATAAGTTCAGATCAGTTGATCATATAAGCAAAATAAGTTGAATGGAACTGAACCAACGTAGTTAAACAAAGCATGCACTTCTAATTAATACTACATCCGTTCTTTTTTAGTTGCAACGTTTGACAAATTGCACTATTCATGTTCTCTTATTTGACCATATTTATTGATTTATATGTTAAACAAAATATAGTCATGTAGGGTCTTGTTTGATTCGTTTCGATGTAAGCTTGCATAATATCAAATTTTTATAATTTTTACTTACATACAATTAGAGATAAAACGATTTGAAATTGTACATTGGCAAGCGTGAAAGTCAAAACGTTGCAACTAAATAAAAACAGTAGTACTAAATAAAAATGTCCATAAGAATATTGCATAATCACCTCTTTTGTCAAGTTTATCTAATCTGATTAGAAAATTGGTTGATAATTACAAATATATTTATTTTTTTATCTGTGGAAATCAAATAAAAAAAAGAATCTTTCTTTTCTATTTTTTTGTTTTTTCAATTCCCAAATTTGATTCAAATTTATGTTCTCCATAATTGCAAAGATTACCTTCATATTTTTGTGCCTTTCTTTTTGGTTGTGAGCAATTTTCAATTCTAATACTTATCTATCTATCATTGATAGTATAGGTAAAACTTCAAATGTAGTAGATATGACCTTATAACTTATTATTCTATATGTAATTGACTTAAACAAATTGGAATTATATAAACCCATTAAAATGCATGATCATTTCTTTACATGATTATAATATTGTGGAAGTATATTGTTGATTTTTTTATTTTGATAATGTTTTCTTTTGATGGAAGATTTTGATAATTTGTTATCTTTGTTTTTTTTTGTAAACTTTTTAGTCTTTCCTTTTTTTGAAACCTAATTTTTTAAAAGTTATTCTAATTTTAGTTGCTTAAAATGGCAAATATTTTGATTGATTGATTACCCATTATTATTTTTAAAATTTAAACAAATTTGATATAATTAAAAAAGTAAGGGTATTATAGTTATTTAATTGGGGGACACCATGCTTCCCCCTTCACTTATATAATAGAGATGATGAGATGCTAGCCCGTTTAGGAGGAAATGCAAATGCAATAATGATAGTCATGCAAATTTATTTTATTACCAAAGAAGAAATAAAAAGATGTTTTGTTCAAAAACAAAATGTCACACCATGACTATGATCAGAGGTTACATATAACAAAAACAATAATAACTCAATCTTTAGTCCCAAAGTGGTCTAAGGTGGGTTAATATGAATCATCGTAACAAATCATATCCACGACCAATACATACTAATTTTTTTTAAAAAAAAAAAAAACAGAGTTAGGGCATGTTCTCTTTAGCATAAAACAACTAAACTGAATTGAACTGAACTGAACTGAATTAAATTATAACTAATAGTAATGATAATAATTTAGGAATCGAACTGAACTGAAAATAAGTTGGGGAGAACAGTCCTTTAAAGTGAGAGAAGTAAGACAAGAGACAATATATGAAACAAGAAATTAAATAAGGTAAAAAAAAAAAGTAAAAACCAACATATAAGGGTCGGTTCGCTTCAACTTATTTTGACAAAACTATGACGATATAAGTTCGAAAAAATTTAGATGATTATGTGATCCAACGGGTTGCCAACCCTCTAATTATTGAAATTTCCTTGGCCAATAGTACATTCAAACATTAATTTTATGATTGATCTCTCTCAATTTATTGTATATATATTAATATTATTATTTTATTGTGTCTAAGAGGGTTAACCTTAGGATCACTCAAAATTTTTCCACGCTCTCATATTTAAATGAAACAAAAAATATAAATACATCCACTTATGAACTTACGCTTGATATTAATATCATTTTTAAAGAAAATGTACACTTTGAATTTGGCCCTTCTATATAAAAATTCTAAAATAAAGGATTAGCAGAGAGAGTGAAACATGACCCATGTGCTTAAATTATATAATATAGCTTTCTTTAATGAGTTTCGAGACACTAATTGAGAAGGTGAATCAACAAAATGAGTTAATTATATATCAAGCTTATATATCAAAAGAGGGATTTATAAGTATTCAATTTTAGTTGGTCTATAAGAGAGTAAAACTGTTGTTGAAAGATCACAAGTTATCGAATTAGGAAAGTTGTTAATTTGCCTATGCACTTTGTTTTGACAGCTTCTTTTTTCTTTGATATAAAAGATAATATTGAAATGTAAATTATATGGAGAACTTATAAAACACACATACATTATACAAGTACTATGTATTTATATTTGTTTACTATACAAAATTATCATTTTCTAAATTATTCTTAATATTAAAATTGTGGTGGCTTAATATACTCTAGAATTGTTTTTAGGAAGAAACTAATGAGTAACGATTATTTCAAGTAGCAATGGGGAATAAGGTATTTAGGCAAAAAACTAAAGTGAGAAACCCCGTATGATACTCATTACGTCAGATGGAACGGGGAATAAGGACATAAGGTATGATACAATATATCATCGAAATTCTGGTAATTTCAGGTAGCAACGGGAAATAAGGTATTTATACCCCATATGGTACTTATTCCGTTAGTTGGAACAAAATTTCTTATGATGTTTCAAAAAAGACAGTTTTTGCGGCCATGCGTTAAAAGTCAAGGACAATCCCTATCACATGGTAGGTTTGTATCTCCCGAGATCAGTTCTTAGTCATGGCTAATTTTATGTAGCCATTTCTCAATCACGAGTAAAAATTGCCTAATAGTACTAATTTATGAGAAAGAACATGGGAAGTCTAACACTTCCATTTCGAGTAAAAAATGAAGACTCTAATGTGGAGAGGGTTTCTAAGACAATTGACCTCTAAGTGGTTATTACTGGGATAAGATCAAGTTCGTGCAAAGTTTCTCCCTTTTTGAAGCAGTTGAGATCATTAATTTACCTTTGTCATCTCAACCCTTAGATGGTGGCTTTATGGGGCTACACCAAAATTGGTATATTATATTAAATCATGTCATTATTTTATAAATTTTCAAAGAATTATTCCCGTACATAAGTTATTAGCGGTTCAATTGTATCGAAAGTGTGGAGAAAATATGAAATTCCAAAGTTTCTCTCAAGGTGTTGTTGGCTTTGCTTATGACTATGTTATAAAAACCTCCGTTCTTTTTCTACTACAACAATTGAGTTTTCACCTTTCTCAATGCACTATTTAACTATTAATATCTTAAATTACTTTTTAGTAAAATTATACAAAGTTGATATTCCGAAGTATATATCGAGACGAATCTAACAAGATCCCACATGATAATATTTTTCCTTACATAAAAATCATAATATATAGTGAAAGGTTATGATGGTGAATGAATAGTGTAAAAATCTCATTTTGCAATATTATAGAATTAGAACATAGGAAATAACTTCTTAATAAATTTCGTTTTGTACTAAAAAGAAGTCTTCCAAAACATATGAGTCTCATGTATATGTTAAACAACTTTATAATTAATATAAAGATGTATATCTCTTAAACACAAAGTTTTTTATCAAGTTAACGTAAGAATCGTTTACATGTTTTCATTGTAGCTGATATATAAACATTGTTATTATACTAAAT
The DNA here is from genome assembly GCF_026745355.1 of Beta vulgaris subsp. vulgaris. Classification (NCBI taxonomy): domain Eukaryota; kingdom Viridiplantae; phylum Streptophyta; class Magnoliopsida; order Caryophyllales; family Amaranthaceae; genus Beta; species Beta vulgaris. The sequence continues at coordinate 13,335,355 of NC_079206.1, forward strand.
AGTTCCCGTGCATTATGCACGGTCCTAAAACCTAGTTTCATTATTATAGTCAGTTCTTGTGTAATATAGTCAGTTTAAGCTTAGAAATATTTATTGTGAATTCAATCTACCAAGGACTCGCTACTATTATTTCCATTTGATTACTTACTCCATTGGGAATTGATTGCATATTACAAGTGGGTAGAGTTTGATAAAAGACAAAAATAGTGAGATTAAAATCATGTTCTTTTGAACTTATTTTCAATTCAATTCAATTCGGTTTAGTTCAATTCAATTCACTTCAGTTCAGTTTTTCTCGGCAAATCTATTCTCCTTGCAATTCTATTTCTCTCAATTCAGTTCAGTTCATTTCAATTCAATTCAGTTTATGGTATGTTTGGATAGGTGAATTACATTTCAAATTCTGGAATTGATCAATTCCATTGTTTGGATGAGTATGAATTTGAAATTCAGAATTTGTCACAAATTCAAGATTTATTGAGGAAAGCCCATTAAATGAGGAAATTGAAATGATGTGATTTTTCTTGTCATTTGAAATTACTTAGCTTACTTCTCAAAACATCTATCACTCTCTCTCTCCCCCTCCCCCTTTAAAAAGCCCCCACACTATCACTCTTTCTCTCTCCTCCACCTACTAATCTGAATTTATTAGTTTTTCCCAAACAAGAGTATTTGGATTTGGATTCAAGAATTTAAATTCCTGCATTTTAAATCAAGCAATTGAAATGAATTCATCATTCCCAAACACAACCTTAGTTCATTTCAATTTAGTTATTTTTATTTCAATTGTTGAATTTCTCTCAATATAAAAGAATATGGCACAATTAAATAAAGATTTTTTTGTCAGAAACAACCTTTTATAAGTGTCGTTTTGTCATAAACAACCTTATAATTTTTTTTTTGTTAAAAACAACCTTTAAACTCAATTTTTTTTGTAAAATCAAACCTGGTGCCTATTTTCAGGCATTGACTGAGATTTTCCGGCCTTGACTTTATTTTTACCCCCTCCCTCTCTTTTATTTTACTTGGTATTAACTTTCCCTCCAATTTCATTCTTATAACCCACCCTTATATCTGGTGTGTTTTCCTTTGAACTTAATCTGGTGTGTTTCCCTTTTTTGTGTTATGAAAATGATGTCCTTGTTGCAACTGCAAATCCACAACCGCATTTCACCATAGTACTACAACAAAGAAAACAACAGATTAAGTTCAAAGGAATGTCCTAATTCAATTGATAAGATAAGCCCTAATTCAATTCAAAAGATAATCCTAAATGTTATGAACAAGAGGCAATTAATTGAGATGAAAAATCATAAACTTACCAATTGAAGAACCCTAAAATAGAGCACACCAGATTTAGGGATTTTGGTTGGGGAATTTTCGAATTTGGGGTTAATAAGGAAGAGAGAGAAGTAGTTATATAAGGGTGGGTTATAAGAATGAAATTGGAGGGAAAGTAATTACCAAGTAAAATAAAAGAGAGGGAGGGGGGTAAAAATAAAGTCAAGGCCGGAAAATCTCAGTCAATGCCGGAAAATAGGCACCAGGTCTGATTTTACAAAAAAAATTTGAGTTTAAAGGTTGTTTTTAACAAAAAAAAAATTTATAAGGTTGTTTCTGACAAAATGACACTTATAAAAGGTTGTTTCTGACAAAAAAAAACTCATAAATTAAATGTAAGAATAAAGATATAGTTCCATGTAAAACTATTTCAAAATATACTTATATGAGGGCAAACAAAAACAGTACCAGTGTATAAAGTATTAGAGTTGCACATATCTTAAAGAGATCAATGCATTGAATTCCATATGGATCAACGTTAAAAACAGTTGTGAAAGAAAACAAACAAAAGAAATACAATAACAGGTGATATGTGTCTTTTTTCCTTGGTCTCTTCTTCCTCTATATTCAACACATCCATTATTTCATCGTCATCAAGTCTATATTTTATACCTAGCAACTCTTTTCTTCCCTTGTGTTGTTTGTTTTGTTTACACGACTCGTTTTCTTTCTCTCTCTCTTCGTCTTTTCTCCATGAAAATTTCAGCTGCTTTCACATTTGACCCCCTTTATAATTGTTAATCCTACTACCAATTTCTCGGCAATTATAGTATTTTTTTTTTTTAATACTTTCCCTCGAAGATAAGTAGTTAGGACCAACATCACTTAGTTCAAAGGTGTGACATTTTTGAAAAATTCTTCTCATAATATTTTTTTCCCCCTTTTCTCAGAGCTTTCCAGCTGTTTTTTAAGGTTCCCAGAAACTGCTTCTGTTAAGTTCAGCTAATTTTCTTAAATTCATAGTTTATTGTCTTATTTTTTTTCCTTTTATTCTTTTTGACCAAATTCTCAATTGGGGTTTCAGTGATTTTTCATTTTGATGTATTAGTAAAGTATAATATAAGAGTGCCAAGGAATTGTTTCTGTTGGTCTATTGTTATCAACTGTTAATTTATTGGTTTATTTTCTTCCATTTACTTGATTATTTTGATCTGGGTCTTGCTTTCTTTTCTTTTTTTTTCTCACATTTATTGACAAATTCTCAACTGGGTTTTATCAATTTTCTATTTTTACAATTGGGTTCTTTTTTTTACTCTAAAATTTGTAACATGGTTGTGATATCAAAATAAGCTGAAGTAGCAGATTTATGAAAGTTGCTTTTTTTGAGAGGTGGGTTTTTAATATACTTTCAAAGATGAATTGTTTCTCGTTTAAGAAAAAGGGCAAGGAAAAGAAGCAATCAAATTCAGCACCTGAATTGAGGAAACAAACTACATCAGATGTTTCAGCAAATCGGGTGTCAAAATCTGCAAATTCAACTTCATCATCAAGAAGTATACCAGAATTGTACAAGGAAAAACAGCATAATTTGAGGGTTTTTACTTACAATGAGCTTAGAGAAGCTACAAATGATTTTCACAGATTGTTAAAGATTGGGGAAGGTGGTTTTGGGAGTGTTTATAAAGGCACAGTTAAGCCTTCAAATGGTAAAGGAAATCCTATTGTGGTTGCCATTAAGAAGCTGAACAGATATGGCATGCAGGTATTTTCACACTTTGATCTTCAACCCTCTTTTTTTTTTTTTTTTTCTTACAATTATGTTTTATAGCATTCTATGATATTATCCATCATCATATATAATGATATAAAAGCCTTTTTGAATAAGTAGTACTCCTATGTTTATGATGGTGGCTTTGGTGTTGTTTCTGTATTATGAAACTCCTCAAAAACCTAATAAGATCATATCCCCTTTGTTGGTAGATGTAGCTAACACATTGTTAGTAAAACCTTGTTAATGTGCTTTTTTTTATATGGTTGCTGGACTTAGATAGGACTTAGGAGTATTAGCAACAGCTGCCACTTGAATTTTGTGGAATGAACAACATCTAAGAGTTATGATCAAGTGGTTGATCTTGACAAAAAATTTGTCTCTTAATTGTTTAATAGAACTTGTAAATTCTGCTTAGTATCATAGAACAGTAGCTCCATTTTAGTGGCAGGTTCTAATCTGTTCTGGACCCGAAATAGGGCCACAAAGAATTTCTTGCAGAAGTTCAGTTCCTTGGTGTTGTTGATCATCCAAAGCTAGTAAAGCTTCTGGGATACTGTGCTGTAGATGGAGAAAGAGGAATCCAGAGGCTCTTGGTGTATGAATACATGAAGAATAAAAGCTTAGAAGATCATCTGTTTGGAAAAAATACGCCTCCTCTGCCTTGGATAACAAGATTAAAGATAATGTCAGATGCAGCTGAAGGATTGGAATATCTCCACGAAGGAATCGAAGTTCAGGTGGGATTCCCTTTGTTCTGTTGGTTCATTGTTATTATGTGTCTAAAGTTAGCAACATTTAGTTCATTTATGTTTTCCAATTCTAACAAACAGCTTTGTCTGTGCTATGTCGTTCTGATTCTGAAAACTACCAGTCTGAATTAGTATACAACTTTGAGAATGACAGAGCCTTATCTGATGAAGTCAGGAAGAAACCAATGTATGCATTATCTAACTGAAATTCAAACTTACTCGGAAATACTAGTTGATTATAAAAAAAAATTATTTGGATAAGTAGATTATTGTGGTATAAGCTTAGATGCTATACTCTACAACTTGAATACATCATTGTCATGAGGTCTATGCGCAGGCAATCGTGTAACTTGAAAACTAAATTGGGGGCTTGGGCATTGAGGTTTGACATGCTTTTTAGTGAGAGTGAAAAGTATAGAGGAAAAAGTTGGTTGTTGGGTGTGGACTCAAACAGCAGAGACAAGATAGAGAGAAACAACTTGCCATATAATGAACTGAAAGATACATATCCTAAACAGATAATGGGGCAGACAAAGAGGATGTGCATGGAGTAATAAAGCTAGTTATTCCCATAGGAATTTAAGTAAGTTTTATCCTTGTAGCAATTACTCTAGAGCCAGATCCCAATCCGCCTCATAAAAGTTTTGGCAATTTGCAAGATCTTTCATCCTTAAACCATGTGTCCAAAAATCATTAGTGGAAACTCTTCTAATGTCATGGTAGATTTTGTTGAACAATGGTTATAAGTACTTGAGTTGCGAAACCGTAGGGCTTCGTCATCTTTGGCATGTAATCCACAATCCCCCCCCCCAACCCCCACTTATAGACACAACACAACTGATTGAGAGAGGCATGTATTACCAGTATACCAGTCAATTCGTACTAAACTATTGTTTTTGTTCATCATCAGGTGATATTTAGAGACTTTAAGTCCTCGAATGTGCTGCTGGATGCTAATATGAATGCCAAGCTATCTGATTTTGGGATGGCCAGAGAAGGGCCTACTGGGGATAATACTCACGTGTCAACAGCGGTGAGTTAACTTGTCAATATGCGTAAACATGGAGATTTCTAGTTATGATGTTTACTTCACAGTTGTACTTTTTGTAGATAGATCCAAGAGTTTCTTTCTTGGAGTCCTTGAGAATGTTGAAATTTAGAAGTGCTTACTTAGGACATTATGGTGAAAATGCTTAAAAGTTGAAATATATTTTGTTGATTTCTCTTTCAGCCAGTGGGAACGTATGGATATGCAGCCCCTGAATACGTTGATACAGGGCATCTCAAGCAAAAGAGTGACATCTACAGCTTTGGGGTGGTGCTTTACGAGATCCTAACGGGCCGACGAGCCATAGAGAGAAGCCGACCACCTTCAGAGCAGAAATTGCTAGAATGGGTAAAACGATTCCCAGCTGACAGTAGGATGTTTAACATGATAATGGACTTGCGCCTTCGACATCAATATCCTCTAAACGCTGCCCGGAAAATAGCCAAGTTAGCAGATAGATGTCTGATCAAAGAAGCAGAAGAACGACCCAATATGAGTGAAATAATAGAGGTGTTAAAAGAGGCTATACTGGAATCAGAGGGAAGCTCTTCTGGAGTAAACATTCCACAATCAAGTAAAGCTAAATAGGAAGTATAGAAACTAGTTAAGATTTAGTAATGAAAGAAAGTCTTACTGGGTTGCTATATCTTACCCTCTTGTAGTAATGGAAGGCCTATGATGCAAATAAATATATTATATAAAAAATGAGGCTGATTGATTGAGTGGGTACATTTGAGTTTGATTCTTTTAGGTTATTTAGCTGAGAGTTTGTAGTAAGATCTAAGATCATTGACCATGATTTTCCTGCTGCATTGTCGTGTTGGTCTGTATATAATCAGATGTATTGTGTTGGGAGTAATTGTGTTTCCTCCAACAGAGGTGTGCTACTTTTTCTTCATTTTTTTTGTATAAAAGAGGGAACTGCTATTTTTTTATGTGATATTCTAATAGTTAGCTAAGCGACATTTTGTTGTCTGAGAAAAAGGGGCTTGCAGCAGCTGGCCAAGCTCTCGAACTCTAGACATGCGGTTTGGGTTTTATTTTTCCCCGTCTCTTTTACCAAATAGCCTCTAAATTATCAAGCAATGAATGTCATTTATTCTAGATAGGGGTGCTAATCAAGCGAGCATATCACGAGCAGAGGCTTGCTCAACGAATGCTCGCTAAAATTCGAGTCGAGATGAGTTACTGACGAGCGGCTTGGTTATAGTTTTGGTTCACCTAATTTTAGGCATTTGATTATTATATCTTCTTTTTTTAATTTTTTTTTTCCTATTATACTAGATCAAAATGTTTTTATTGAGTGTTAATGTATTTCTTTATTCAAAGAGAATTTAATTGAAAGCAATTGAGTGGTGTGCAAGATTATCGAGTTTCGAACATCGAGCGAGCTCGAGCTAACTCGAGTCGAGCTTTGACCAAGCTTTGACCGAGTCGAGTTTGAGCTGCTTAACTCAATTAGCATCCCCTAATTCTACAGCTTAGTTGGAGCATGTTATTTGTGATCGAATTTCGTTTATAATATTTTTTGTTTTAAAACTATTTATTACTCCCGGACTATGTCCCGAATAAGCAAAACTTTTATTTAATAATATTGTACTTTAAAATGATAACATTAAATATCACTTGGTCTAGTGGTTAAGATTTAATACATGAACTTGAGGTCACGGGATCAAAGCATATACTACTATGCAATTTCTAATTTTTTTTTAAAATTGTACCCGGATTACATGAAACAAATCCTCCTTAAGGAGAGTGTCAAGTGACACCGTTTCTTGTTTAAAAACACCTTTTAATGGATATTTATATAGATATTTGTACTATTTATTTTTTCACGTACTCTTATCGTGCTTCTTTGGACGTTAATATATCTAATTGCGTAATTAAAAAAAAGTAAATATATATGAAATTCTCACATTGAGATAGATTTAACAAGATCTAACTTGATTATGATTTTTCTTATATAAGGGTAAGAGAAAACTCGTCAAAGTTGATTGATCATTAATGTCCAAATATCAAATGGTGCAACTATTTTGATACCGATGATAACCAAAAAAAAAAGTTTGACAAGCATTACAAGCAACTACGTTACTATGCTTGATAAATGATGCATATATCTACTTTTTTTAGGAGAAAATATCTCAGATTGTATACTCTAACTTATAAGTGGATTAATAAGTGTTCTTTCGATGTTAAAAATAAAGGCTATGTATAAGAAACTTAAAATGGAAATAAAATCTTGAATCAATCATTTATTACCTCAAATGATGTGTAATTTTGTCTTGAATTCTTAAACTATTTCCATTTTAAGAAGTGTATTTAATGCTTATCCTTAGCCCTAAGGGCTACATATAACATTACCCTAAAAATAAAGTATTCTTTCCACATAAATCATAAGTGCACCACCCTACGTCCCTACCAAAAGAACCGTACAACCACCTTGCTTAAAAGACCATTCAATTTGGTCAAAAGTCGTATCAAATGCCCTATATGTGAATGAAGTTGAAGTATTTTCATACAAGTATATTTCACCAAGTAAAATTGATTTGCTAGTTTGAATGATTTTCTATAAAGTCAAAATTTGGTTATGACTTATGAGGATACAACTTTTCAGAAAAGGTAGTTTTTGAATTTTCTGTTTCATCTTGTAAACAGGCTATCATCCTTTGGAAGATAGTGCAAGGTAGACAAACCATGAATTGCCTCCAAACAACAAATTCAAAGGTGATGTGTAAGCAAATTGCACAGAAGTAGATCAAAACATTCATGGCATTCTGTTGCTAGTCGTATAGTCAATGGTATACTTGTACCAATTAGTACAAAACTTGGAGTATTCCATTCAAAGTCAATTTGATTGTGCTGTTGCGCCCTTATATCTTCGTCGACAACAGTCAATCTGTTATCATACATCATTCTAATCTTTACGGAATTCCGGTCAAGTTTTCTATCATCTGATAGCTCCCTTCTTACCCACATCACTGACCTATCAGGCTATGAGCTTTTTTAAATTAAGGCCCAATTCTTTTACGGGGCGTTTGGTATGAGGGATTGGGAGTTTGGGGATTAGAGGATGAGATTGGGAATGGGAGTTAGAAGGTGGGGATTCATTAAATATATATCAATCCCTTGTTTGATATGTTAGTGGGATTATGTTGGGAATATTATTATCCCATGTTTGGTATGACGTACTTAAGTAGGGAATATATTGCTAAATTACAAATTTACCTATTTTAATGAAGGATAGCAAAAGAAGAGCAAGCAATATTAGTGAAGTATATTTTAATGAAGGATAAATTCGTCTTTTAACATAACCAGAAATAACCCCCTCCCTAATACCTGCCCCCACATGTCTTATTTTAGTGGGAAAAGGGAGGGTTTAATCCCATTCCCCTTCACATGAGAATTTAGATATCCCCTCAAACAAACATGGTATATCTAGCCATGGGGATATAATATCCCATTCCCACCCCCTAATCCCCCTAAACAAACACCTCGTTAAGGTAGAAGAAATTGAACTGAATTGAACTAATACGAATTGAACTGAACTGAAATGAAATAATAATACATAAGTGTTATATACAACAAAAAAAAGGCTAAATACAGCATCTAAAATTATGTCTAACTTAATCATGATTAATTTTATATTATTTATTATAATTGGGCTTAAACTGTTTATTTTAAAATACTAAATAATATTATTATGTTGGATTCATGGTTAAACTCTCCCTTCTCATTTCAAAGGTCATGATTTTCTGATTTAGGTAGTTGTTTGATTGACAGTGAGTCAGGTAAATAGGAGCAATGAAATTCTTTAGGATAATGAAATTCCCACAAAACATGGGAATTTACTCACCAACCTCTCCTTAGGTCATTAAGAATTCCTACATCAATTTACGGGAAGTGCAAATTCTTTTATTTCGACCAAACCAATGTTATTAGGATCGAGATTATACTTTAAATCGTAGGGGATCGTAGGATCGTTAGATCCTACATTTCGGTAAGATAGAGAACAATCATGTTAGAATATGGTGGGAATCTCGTGTTAGAAATTTACACATATTAATAATAACTTATTTTATTAGCAAATAAATGGTGATAGTTTTTCAATACTATAAGATTAAAGTAACACGCAACCAGAATCTAACAGGAGAAAATAATATGTGAATTTACTTTTTGATTATTTCTTTTACGATATAATCAGATCATAGAGTCGTAGGATCGTAGAATCGTATTAAGATCCTACCATGTGATATTTTGTGGTTGGGTAGGATCGAAAGATCCTACAAGATCAAGATTCTATGTAGGATCGGGATCAGTGAGGTTCTTCCGGATCGTTAAATCGTAGGATCGTAAGATCTGAATCGGGATTTTAACAAAGGCCATTTCCTAGGAATTATATAAGGGAAATAAAAAATAAATGCTAGAATAGTACAGGATGAGAGAGAAAGCTAGAAAGAGAATAAGAGAGAGGAAATTTATCCACTAGTAGAAAAACGACGATTTGCGTCACCCCAATTGCGTCGCACGCGAAGAAGAGTGCGACGCACATCATGTGTAAATGAGCACCAGTATGAGCTATATGCGTCGCATATACCATAGGTGTGTTGCAAAAGCCCAATGTGCGTCGGACCTTCAGGCACATACAACGCAAATCGTCTTCGCGGATCTGCGTCGCATGGTACTTTAGCGCGTTGCAAAAGCCCAATTTGCGTCGGACTTCATGACCCGTCCGACGTAGATCCGCGGCCCACAACTTAAGCTTCCTTTCAAGGTGTTTTTAGGTTTAACCGTATCACCCCCATGTATACCAATTTGAAAAGGAAAGGAAGTATATGAGGTATGCGGCCCACAACGTATTGGTATACTTAAACCTAAAAACTCCAGCAGCCCGCCGCTTCCTCTCACTCTCCTCTCTCCCCCCCCCCTCCCTCACTCACTCCATTTCTTTCCTTAAACCTAAAAACTCCAGCGGCCGTCACCCATCTCCTCTCTCTCTCTCTCCCTCCATCACTCACTCAATTTCGTGTTCCATTCCAATTTCTTCACGCTTCACTCCATTTCGTTCGTGAAATTTCGTTCGTTCAGCATATACCGATTTTTTTTATGAGTTGTAACAGCCCTCCCTCGTTAGCAGCTTACTTATGACCAACTCTACTTAATTAAATGAATAAGCTACTAATTAGAGATGTTGTTAGTACAGATTCCTAACCCCCCTGCCCTTGGAAGATTAAGAACCTGCATATATCTGAGCATAGTTTATGAAAATTCACTTAATATACTTAATTATTACATCGCAGTCTAAGTAATTAAAAGTTAAGTTCAAAATATAAGTTACATCCCATAATTAATTTACACAGTAACATCAAGCAGCAGCAAAACATATATCACGAACTTTCCAAACTAAGTTTATCTTTGACCTTCAGCTTACTCCTGCAAAACAACTGAATCTGCCCCCACCAGGACAGGTTCAAAGGAACAAAACAGTCAGCTAAACTGGTACACAAGTCCCACCAGTTTGCAAATATTAAGGTGGCGGAAAATAGACTCTAATGTTCAAAATAGTTTTATAATCCATGAATCTCAATATTTCTTTGCTATAAAACATCGTAATACTCCTCTTTCGTAATTAGATAGCATAATAGCATCCATACAACATAACAAATAGCTTTCCAAGAACAATACTTGTACTTTAATTTCCAAAACTCACTTAAATACACTGTTACGTAACTCAAAATATTTTTAATTTGGGAAGGAACACAAATGAAACTCTTGAGGGACGTCTCCCTACTTTTCTTAATTTCTGCTTGCAAGACTTCCTAGGTCATGACCCCATATAATAGAGCAATACCCGCTCCGGAGCAATACCCGCTCTAGTGACTTAAAGAGCAAACCCGCTCTACAATTGTGATTCATCACTGCTAATGCAGCTACTTCCCTTTGCTTAAAAGAAATAATCTTTACTTTATACTTAATTATATCCAAAACTCTCTTTTCCAATACTCAATGCACTAAGTTAATAATCAACTTAACCTAATTATCAAAATCAGTTTCAAAACACACTTGCTATGTCAAGTTCCGCTATATTTGGAATGATGACTTAACAACCATGAATCGAAAGGATATGATAGTTAAACAAGGTGATTAAAAGATGGTGTAACAAGATATGGCAGTAGGTGAAAGGTTTATAAAGTGATTTATCATGTGAAAGATCACTTCACACAGATAGAACATAGGTCCATTAAGATGGTTCTCGGTTTGGGTTTGTTAACAATGGTTTTGTGCGATGAATTAATAGGACTTCTTGAGTTTAGTCAAAGTTGAGGATTCCAACTTCATATATAGGTAAATACAGTAGGTATTCATCAAGGGAAACACATAGAAAAGGTCAAAAGCACAAAGGTTTACAAGTCCAAAAGTTGTTACGCGAATAGTTGAGTTTTTAGGTGTAGTTTTCTTCTCAAAAGAGGTTAGATTTAATCTACGAAAAGATATATTGCAAGGTCATTAAGAAGCAATATAGGTGTATTTACAGTAGGTTATCATGTAAGGGTAACAACAACGGAAGCATTCAATACCAAAACACAATCGAAATAGAAACATGGTTTAATCGGTTTTTAGGTGGAACTTGACATGCAACGGTTTTTGATTCGAAATCATTAATCACAAAGTATAATTAACATATTGAAATCACTTACTTATAACTCATTATCAATACAGTAAGTTCTCCACATAAAACATATTCGTAGCTCAAAAATCTCAAAAGATAAGTGCTATGACAAAAATTGAGAAAATCAGCTTTAACGGTGGTTCTTATGTACCTTAATTTGGTGTTTAGGAATTTAACCCTTGCTTAGCAACTCGTACTATTCCTCAAGCAACTCCTTAATACCTTAATAAACACATTCATCACCTTAAAGTTAATAATAAACCCAAAGAAATCAAATTTAAAGCCACTATACCTCATGCATGCTGAATTTAAGCCATGTCTCACCTTCCTTAGCTTTTCCTTATGTTTACAGTGATGAACCTTAAAACCAACGCCTACCCAGTGTTAAGGACACCTTGAAGAATCTATGGAAGAGTTTGCATGTGAAAAATCAGAGCAAAGAACCAAAGAAACAAGCTGCCAAACAGCTCCTTGCTGGACGCCAGAAATGGCGTGAGGAGAGAGAGAAAGGAAAAGATGTGGTTTTTGTGTTTGTATGTGGAATGATTTGATGATACTGAATGAGGAGCTTCCCCTCTCATATATGCAGAATGGGTAAGGGCAAACTTGTCATTTTCGGTTTAGTAATAGGGGTAAAATCGTCCTTTCACTTGCTTATGCACTAATCAGATTTTTCTAAAGCTTCAACTTGGATTTTCCTCCTTAATTCCTACCTAATCCTTAATTATTCTTAGCTAAATTCCTCCAAAGTATATCACATATCTTAATGAAGGTATCTTAACCTAATCAACGCCTTAATCTCACTTCCTCGGCTAACACATCGATATCAACTACTATACAAATCCTATGATTCCGAGGCTATATTCAATGTTCCTAGCATAACTCATAAATTACTTAATTATCACATAGCTCATGTTATTAGCTAACTAATAACACAAAATATCCACGTTAGCAACAAATTCATATAACATTTATTTACACTTTTAAAATTCGGAGCGTATCGATTACAACTTAACTTAATCGTCATTAACTTAATTAATTGCGGGTTATCAATTCTAATATTAGCTTAATAATTCAGGTTATTACATGAGTCTACTGATTTCGTTTTTCTCACTCCAAGAATAAGGTAACTTGTTTATTCTTCCTTTTTCCTCTTTTTCGCATGTCTTGATTTTTAGTTATTTGTCATTTTTTCCAGATCTGTTTGAAGACCTCCTCGTTTTTTCAATTTCGTGACTGTCGACATTTCTTTGTTTTCCCAGTTCGAATTTTCAGAAATTTGACAAATAACAACTGAAGAAGAGCCAGAAGATAATTGAAGAAGAACGAGGAGTTTGTTTAGATCTGATTTTGTTGATTTTTAGGTTCAATTTCTTTTGTCTTCGTTTTGTATTTTTTAGATCTGATAAAGAACAAAATTGAAGAAGAATAATATTTTATTTTCGTTCAATTTTTAGATTCAATTTAGTTTTATTTTTGTTCAATTTTTAGGTTCAATTTCGTTTAATTTTATGTTCAATTTTGTTTTATTTTCGTTCAGTTTTTAGATCTGATTTTGTTTTATTTTCGTTCATGTGTTTCATTCTGTTGGGTTCGACCCTGGTATAATATGATTTTGACATTTTTAGATCTGGTTGGTGTTTTATTTTTGTTCATGTGAGTTTAATTTGTCTGTGTCTTTAAGTCTATCTGGTTGGTGTTTTAATTTAAGACTTGAAAACTGAGTTTGTAAAAGTATAAACTCTGTTTTCAAGTCTTAAATTTAGATCTGGTTGTTAATGGTGAAATGTATTTTTGTTTTTTGTTTTTTTTTTGAAAAATGAGGCATTTGCGTGGGATGTGGCCCTCCATCCGACGCAAATCCTACTTTTTTTTTTAAAAAAAAATGAAGCATATGCGTCGCACAAAGCCCAGCGTGCGACGCAAATAGCTAAACGATCTGTGTCGTTTTCGCATACGATGTAGATCAATTATAGGTCATCTGCGTCGAGACCCGTGCCGTCAGACCCCATGTCCGACGCAAATAGGTGTCCCACGTCCGACGCAAATCGACGTTTCTCTACTAGTGTATAAAGGGAAAAATCCCCTATTCCCCCGATTGTAAACCCTAGTCCTTTTTCATCCAAAATTCTCCCCAAATTCTTCTATTCAGATCTAATTTCATTCTAATTTCTTGCTTCTGTAGTCCTTAGTTATGATTGCAAGTGTGTTAATCTTCCTGAAAATCTTTCGAAGTGTTGTCTCTATCTCAGAGAGTGGTTAGTAGGTTTTAACCCTAAAAAAATCAGTTTCACCCTTGTCTAGCTAGTTTGTAAAAGTAGGGTTAGTGTGCATTTAAATTTAACTAATCCCTGCTTCATCCCCTTTCTTGGGGTTGTAAATGATGAATCGAAGTACCTTTATCCATTTTTCTTGTTATATGGTACAATTAACTCTCTATTGCTAGGGTTTCGAGTTAAAATTCTTGAGTGTGTATCTCTCTTCATTTATGGTGAGTTTGGGTGAAAAAGTTAGGAGAGTAAGTGTTAATGCCCTTGTCGTGGCGTATTTCAAGGCTGGGATGATTTTCGTCCTTTGCTCTTCAAGATTTTGGCGTGCTCAAGTTTTTCCCTGCAATTTTATTTGCTTTAAGCAAACCCTTGTATTAAATGTGATGGTAAGTAACTATTGGTTTTCCAGCTGGGTGCAATTGTTAGTAATTTGGTTCAGAAATTGGCTTGCCCATATAAAGGTAAGTTATGGATATTGGAAGGTATATCTCTTTTCTTCTTTTTATCTCTTCCCATGTACTCCTTTCTACTAAGTATCTTTCTCTATCTTATCTGGTTTTCTTTGTGCAATATGGTTGATCCCCTAAATTTTAAGAAAGCTATTGTCTTTGCCTCCTGGTGAGGGGGGGTCTAGTTGGTAGTGGGAACACTACATACTTATCTCCCTCTCCTGAGAAACCCTCTATTATTGGCGAGTCTTCTTTAAAAGACCTTATGCATGATCCTCCTCATGCTGTTACTTTCCCATAAAGTATTATCCTCGATGATTTGGCCCAGGTGTAGAAAGACATTGATGAATTATCAACGTGCTTTTTGTTGGGTAGGATGTTGGGGGATCCTTAGGATCTTCGTACTGTGATGGATCGAACAAAGGCCGATTGGAAATTCGTTAAAGGTGATGTTCACTATCTTGAGATGGGGAATAATTGGATCCTTATCCGTTTTGCTAATACAAATGACCTTTTTCTTGTCTTGTCTGAACGTCCCTGGCATGTTTGGGGCCAACGAGCTTTTTGTTTTTTAACCTTGGAAACCTAGTTTTGACCCTTATAGGAAAAAGATCAAATGAGTTGATCTTTGGGTTCGTATTTCCAGATTTTCTGTTGAGCTCTTAAATTTTGAGTCCATTGCTAATATGCTTGCTGCTAATAATATGGGGTCTTTAATTAAGCTTGATGCTTGCTCTCTTCTTATAATCGAAATTTGTTTTACTAGAGCTTGTATTCATGTTGATATTTTTGAACCGTTGTTGGAATTTGCTGAAATCAAACGTGCTGGTGCTAAAACTTGTGGTTATAATATATAGTACGAGGATTTTTCCTCTAGGTGTTCTTTTTGCGGTTGAGAAGAGCATGCTATTGAGCTTTGTCCTTTATTAAATGTGCATGTTAAGGAAGTTAAAATCTGTCTCTTAAAAAGTCACAAGCAAAAGATTCTGGCAAAAAGTCTTGTTTTTGCCTCTAGGCAAGAAGTGCTTTGCACCAAGGCTGAGCAAGCCATTGTGGTGCAAGCTAAGCCAAAGCCATATGTGAGAAAATCCTCCTTTAATTCTAAATTTGGTGGGGCTGCTAAGTTTGCTATAAGCGGTAAGGAGTCTGTGAAAACTATTAAGAAAAATCTGGGAGAAATTGTTTTTAAGTCCCCTGTTAAGTCTGATGTTCCTTTGGATAGTAATGTACCTATTATGCTGGTGGGAAAGGTAAAGGTAAGGTTGTGGTTAAAACAATTGTTCCTGGTTCATATGATGTTGATGATTAGTATAATGATGCTAGTGGGCATGTTTTTTTTTTCCGAGTTGTCTTCCTCTTTCTCCCTTTGATGGGGTTGAGCAGGAGCGGTTCCTTCTCATAAGGGGGCTGGTGGTGTGGTCTTCATGCTCCATTAGGGGCTGAGGATGAGTTGCGCTCTCCGAGGCCTTTGCAAGTTGCCTATCCTTGTTATTATTATGACTACAATCAATTTGATTCCTTGGTTGTTGTAAATGAGCAGTCCCTTGCTAACCCCTCTGTTTTTGAGTCTGGTGTTGATAACACCACCCTCTTGATTCATATTGAGGATGAATCTCTTGATCAGTATGCTTCCCAGCCCGAGAACCCGTTTCATTATATCAATTCTGAATCCTCTATTGTTCGTCATATTGAAGCCCTTGATGTTCAGCGAGGTGGCCAAGTGGAACCTAACCCCCTCTTCAGCTCCTCTAAGAGAAAGAAAGCAACGATTTGGAGAATCGTGCTTCCCCAGCTCTGAAGAAAGCAAAGCCATAAGTAAGTCCACAGCCATGATCCTTTTTTGTGTGTTATATGTCGTTGGGATTTTAATTTGGAATATTAGGGGTACGAAAAGGAAAAATTCCTTAGAAAAGGTGAAACCTTTTTGTAATGTAAATAATATTAGTATTATGATGTTATGTGAAACTAAATCTGTTTCCCTCCCCTCTGATGCTTATATTAAAAGAGCGGGATTTAGTTTTTGTGAAGCCTCCCCCTCTATGGGATTTGCAGGTGGCTTATGGGTGTTATGTAAGGATAATATTTATAACTCTTTTAAGCTAATTATTTGCTTCACTTCTTCTGGTTTTATTGCATGTCCTATTGAGTTATTAGCTTCGGGCATTAAGTTTATGGCATTTTTATTTATGCACCTGCTAAAGAGCAAGAAAAATCTGAGTTTTGGACAGAACTTTTTGTTTATGTATCTTCTATTTCTCTCCCTTTCATTATTCTTGGTGATTTCAATGAACTTAGCTCCCCACATGATAAACTTGGGGGAGCTAGTTTCAATGCTTACTTCTAGATTAAGGCGAATGGCAAATATTGTTTTCGAGTTAAATGTTGTTGAGTTATCATTGGCATGGCATAGTTTTTCTTGGAGAAAGAAACGTACTTGGCAATAATAATATTTTTGAAAGAATTGATAAAACTATTGTTTTAATTGATTGAATTTCATTGTTTCCTAATGCTAAGGTTGTAAATCATTTATTCACTTCTTCCGATCATTACCAAGTTTCTGTACAATATAATGATGTTGTGATTAAAAAAGCACCTCCTTTTATATTTGAGAAGATGTGGTGTCTTCGTAAGGATTTTGATACATTAGTTTAACAAAACTTGGTGTTCAAAGTTTTCTGGCTCATATATGTTTTGTCTCACCAACAAATGTAAACTTTTAAAGACACGTGCTAAAGATGGAATAAGACTAAATTTGGTAATATTTTTCATCAAGTCCGAAAAGTTGACATAAAACTTGATGATATTCAAGATAAAATTCTCTTAGACCTTACAAATGAATCGCTTAATGCGTATCAGGATAGGCTTTTAAGTAAGACAAATAAGTTGTTTAATTAGTTTCCAAACTCAATATTGAAGACAAAAGGCAAGAGATGATTTTTGGCTAAAAGGGGACTCTAATTCCTCTTACTATCATGCAACGACGTCTATTAAACAAAGTAGAAATAGTATTAAAAGATTTTCTTCGGTTGAAGGTGTGATGCACACTAATCCTGATCTAATTGCAATTGAGATTACCAAAAATTTTAGGTCGAGTTTTATTTCGGACAAAAATTGTGGCTTTGATTCTGACTTTGATTTTGACCTTATCGAACCAATTATTTCAGATGAGGATAATGAGTACTTGATAAGTGAGGTGTCGGTTGATGAGATTAAAAATGTTGTCTTTGATCTAGTTCTAGATAAAGCTCCAAGGCCGGATGATTTTTCACCATTTTTCTTTCAAAAATATTAGTCATTAGTAGATAATTCAGTTATAAGGGCAATTAAAGCCTTTTTTCATTCAGGTTAGATTTTATCTGAAATAAATATCATACGTCCATTACTTTAATTCCGAAAATTGATAATCCGGAATGTGGAAATCATTTTCGCCCTATTTAAAGTAATCTCGAAGGTTTTAACTAACCGTCTTAAGCATTCTCTTGGTATAATTATTCACCCTCTTCAAGGAGCCTTTATTCCAGAATGTACAATTCAAGATAATATTTTGCTAGTTCCATTCCTTTAAAAACAAAGGTGGAAAAGAAGGATGGATTGATATTAAGTTAGATATGGAAAAATATTATGATAGGCTTGAGTAAGATTATATTATAGTTAATCTTGAGAAATTTGGTTTTCACTCAAAATGGATTAGCTGGATTAAAATTTGTATTTCTTCTGTTTCGTTCTCAGTTTTAGTTAATGGCATTCCTGTTGATAAATTCTCTCCCTCTCTAGAGGGCTATGGCAGGGGGACCCCCTTGTCCTTATCTCTTTATCCTTTATGCCGAGCTTCTTGCTAGACAACTTCATCAGTACAATTTTTTGGGTGATAAGAATATTGGTGTGAAAGTGGGAAAGTCAGGTATTAAGATCCTTTTTCTTACTTTTGCTGATGATACTATGATTTTTACTAAAGCAAGGGTAGAGAGTTGTTATACTATTAAACATATTTTAAATAAACATTGCAAAATGTCAGGACAGTTAGTTAATTTTCATAAATTGACTTTCCAATGCACAAAGAATATCTCCCTTACTTTGCTATGTGATAGTTTTAAACAAATTCTTCTCACGGACACTGCTTTATCTTTAGGCAAATAATTAGTTTGTCCCGATCATTGATGAAAGGGTTACTGAAGCTACCTTTGGCGATGTAGTTGATAAATCACAAAAATAGTTAATTAAGTGGAAAGCAAACTCTCTGTCTTAATCTGGTCGAACTGTGTTAATTGACTCCAATTTGTTAGCTAAAGTCAGTTTTCAAATGCAAAGTTTCTCTCTTCGAAAGGAAATTCTAGAATATCTAGATAAAGTGAATATAAATTTATTTTCGAATAAAAATTTGGAATCAAGTAGCGCTAACCTTATTGGTTGGGATAGAATTTGCAAACCTAAATAATATGGGGGCCTTGATTGGCATTCGGAAGGCTCAAGTGTCTAATATGGCTCTCCAGATTAAGCTTCTTTGGCGGTTTATTTATGATCCTTCCAATTTATGGGTTAGTTTGATTAAAGCTAAATATCTAAAGGAAGAGCCTATTTGGTCTTATACTTCCCCTGCTAACACTTCATGGCAATGGACAAAATTACTTAGCTTGAGAGATACTTTTAAGCAAGGTTTGAGGTGGCAAGTTTGTGATGGTTCGCTTATTTCTTTTTGGGGTGATAATTGGGTCTATCCTTTTCCTATTTCTAAGATCTGTCCGATTATAGAGGGATATGAGAATTTGAAGGTTAGTAAGGTGATCTCTCTGACTAAGAATTGGGATGTGGGTAAAATAATAGTTTGATTACTCCGCCTATTAGTCAGGATATCATTAATTTGTTCATTTCCATTTCAAATATTTCTGACAAATTGATTTGTGGCCTGAAGATCTGCTTAGATGGTCTTCCTACTAAAGCTCGGTTAGAAAAAAGCCATGTTTTTATCCATCAGGAATGTGTGATGTGTAATTATCATATAAAGGATATCTCCCATCTTGTATTTCAATGCCCCTTTACTAAGGACGTTGTTTTTTCATTACACCAAAGTAGTGATTGGATGTCTATCCCTTTTTTGGAAGGCGCTCAGTCGGCTTGTGATATCATTTCTTCTTTGTGCTCCTTCTATTCTAAGGATCAAAATTTGTAAGTTGGCCTTCTCTTGGTGGTATATTTGATTTTCTCGAAATAAAAGTATGTTTTAATCAGGATGGAATGTCTCCTTTCAAAACCGTTGCTCTCATTAGGATTTTGTTAGAAATTGGTATCATGCTAATGGTAATAAGAATATCATTGATGTTATGGAGTCTATTGATAATCTATTGAATAGCTCAATGCCTAAAGAGGTTTGGTGGTCCTCCCCCTCCTAATTTGTACAAAATGAATTTTGATGGGTCTAAATTGAGTTCGGGGAGGCTTCTTTTGGCTTCATTATTCGAGAGCATTTACGGAAGATTATTGTTATGGGAGCATTTTCGATCTTGATTGCGGAAAATTGGGGTATGCGTGAAGGTCTTAAGGCGTCTTTGGCTTTAGGCCTAAGTAATTTTTTATTGAGGGGAATAATTTGGTTGTTATAAACTCCCTTAGAAAAAGTTGGAAAGTCCCGTGGGAGATTGACAACTTTATTTGTGATGCAGGTAGGGATATTTCTCTCTTTATCAATATTTCTTTTAACCATTGCTTTCGGGAGGCAAACCAAGCAGCGGACTACTTGGTGCATAAAGGCCATTCGTGTCCTACATTGAGATCAAGGATCCTGTATTCCTTTCTATCATCTATAAGGATGTGTTAGGTTGGTCCTATATTAGGGGCTAGCCTAGTTTTTCTTTCCTTATAAAAAATAATATAAGCGAAATAACTTCCTATGAATAGAACC
This sequence comes from Beta vulgaris subsp. vulgaris, assembly GCF_026745355.1. Taxonomy (NCBI): domain Eukaryota; kingdom Viridiplantae; phylum Streptophyta; class Magnoliopsida; order Caryophyllales; family Amaranthaceae; genus Beta; species Beta vulgaris. The sequence goes on from NC_079206.1 coordinate 13,355,486, forward strand.
ATGAGCTATCCCTGAAATTCCGGGTTGTGCTATACTTATAAATATAAATTATATAATTCCGCCACATAAAAAATACGGACTTCAAAAGCTAATTTATAAATAAGCAAGTAAACAAATTGTCTAAATCATGTTTGATCATGGTTAAAAATTTAATCATAAACTAACCCTTTTCGAACAATTTCTCCATACCTGATTATCTCAAGAGGAGTGATAAAACACTATCAGCTAGTGGTCAATCTGTCCACTATTAACCTATTAAAGATAATCTTGCAATTTATAAACTGTATCTATCTATATATATATCTAAAATTTAAGACAAACAAATGACATGCTATCACATGTACTCTCTCCCCCTCCCCCCACACAATCAAATGAGACATTAAGCAATAAAAATATTTGTTTCAAAACTCGAAATCATGACCTCTCGTTTGATATGTTAATGCATTAACCAACTACAATACAATACCAGGTTAGTCTTTGTGAGGGAAAAAATCATTTAAAGACAAGATACTATTTCTATTTTTGAGAACTTCAAATGCACGTTAGTAAATAGTTTGGGGTACATCGTCCAAGACAAGAACTAATTTTTATTTTTATTTTTATAAACTAACCCTATTTGTATTTTTTTTATTTCTATTACATAGGGGAAGAGGAGGGGGACATCAAAGATAGTAAATCTTTTTATATTCTTGAGTAATAAAATATAAATTCACCATCTTTTACCATTATACCCTCAATTAACAAAATATTTACATCATCCTTGATTTATTGGTTTTCAAAAAATAGAAGATACCTATACAATGAACTTTATGAATAATTTTTATCTTTTGTTTGTTTTCACACGCATCGCGTGCATACAAGACTGGTTTACCTCAATTCAAACTCGCTAACTTCGTGTCGGATTTAGGCCTTGTTTGGTTGACAAAACAAATCCTGGGAAGTGCAAATTCCTAGGAAGTAGAAGTATATGAAGTTGTTTGGTTGGCAAAATCATGGGAATTTGCACTTCCTAAAAAGTTCTACTTCCTCCAAAATGGAGGAAGTTACTTACCTAGGTCCCCCTAGGTAAGTAGAACTTCCCCATGGAAAGTTCTACTTCCCATTATCAACCAAACACAATTTTACACTTCCTAGGAATTTCAAATCTATACTATTATCTAAAGCAGAAGACAAAAGCTGACGTGTCAAGCTCACATTAACCGAGCAATTCTAGAGCTCCTCACAATTAAACTCTCAATAAGAGTGTCCACGTGGCATTTTGAAATATAATGGCCGAAATTTTAATGAAAAATGCAAAGGAAATCGAAATTTTAAGTTGATTGATTTTTTTAAGTTAGGCAAGTAATTTCATGATATCATATGAGATTTCCGGAAATCAAGGATATTCCATTTGTATATTAATGTGATTGATGTTAATTATGGGTATAATTACGTAATTCAAAATTCAAATTAATATTAGTTTGGCCGAAAATTTTAATTGTCATATTGGGCATTTACGAAAATTTTACTAACCAACTAAATACGGGAAGTAATTTAAATTATCAATCAATCTTAATTATTGTCTCCCTTAATGGTAATTGTCAATCAATAAGTTAATTTAAATTGATACTATCCGAAATTATGTTACCAATCAATCAATAGTTATTCTGATTGTCAATCAACCATAATTTTGGATTACGTGATTTTAGGGATTGATTCACTCCACATGGAAACAAGCAATTACCATCTTCAATCATGTGCAAGTTGATCACCTAGAGATTGATTCAATCAAGCTTTAATGTGGAAATAGTGATTTAATGATATTTTATTAATTTTTTTTTAAAAAAAACGAGTAAAATACAACCTTTATTTTGCACTATAAATACCCTAGTCATATTTGCATTGCACTACAACACCAAAATTCATAAACCCTAAACACGTTTTCATACATCATTTGAGAAGAAAAAAAATTGTGTCAAGCATCATTCACAGTTTGCAACAACATCCAATTTTATGTAGAAGGTGAATTCGTCGCAACATCAAATGGGAATATCAATTCGTTATTCATGGCTTGCGTGAATGAAATAGTGTATCATATCTCATGTGGTTGTTTAACATTTTTGCATGGGATTGTATTAGAGTTTTTTGTAACAATGTTTAACATTATTTGTCATTTTATTTTTGTCGTGATCGTAACACAATTTGTCATTAGTTTCAATTTGTCGTGATTGTAACACAATTTGTCATTAGTTTCAAAGTTGTAAAGTAGTATTATCGGCAAAAATAGAAATAATGTTTTGCGTCGGGTTGCACGATGCAGCAAAATATAAAGAATAAAGGTGAAGGCAAGCATGTGAGCTTTCCTTCAACAACTCAATTAACGAACATAACATGACGGAATTTGTAAGTAGCAAATGTAAATTATAGCATGATATTATAAACCAAAGTGATGCTTATCCCTCAGGTTTGATACTTCACACTATACATACACGATGAAAAATCAAAGTATTGTCTTTGCATCCAGTTGCAAAGTATTGCAAAAAGACACTACAAAAGTATTGTTTTTTAGATACTTTAAGCACTCAAACTACAAAGGAAGAAACAAACACTCTTCCCATTTTTCAATAGGTAATTCTAATCAAGAGTTAATCGATTATATGTTTAGCAATTGATTAAGATTTTCTTAAATTACATATATATCACATCTATATAATTATTATTCTTAATCTCTAAATGTAGTTGCAAGGGATTTAATGACATTTGTGACGACGATGAAAAAGTTCTACAAAAACTATCTATTGAAAGCTTGCTAAACTTATCATGGGATTACATTAATAAGATTGATTTTTTTTACATGATGTTTGAAGTGCAACAATCTTGAGGCTGTTGTACGAGTTGGAATGGTAAAATAATTTTTTTGTACACTATTGTTTATGAACATCAATTTTTTTTGTAAATTTTTATATATATCACTTTATCGATTTATAAACATGATGTTGATATTTAAATTTTTATTAATGATTCTAGGTACAATCTATCTATACTATTATCTAAAGTAAAATCCAAAATCCTATGTGTCAAGCTCACATTAACCGGGCAATTCTAGAGCTTCTCACAATTAAACTCTCAATGAGAGTGTCCACGTGGCAATGCAGAATATTTTGGCCGAAAATTATATGAAAAATGCAAAGGAAATCGAAATTTAAGTTGATTGATTTTTTAAGTTAGGCAAGTAATTTCATGATATCATGTGAGATTTTCGAAAATCAAGGATATTCCATTTATATATTAATGTGATTGATGTTAATTATGGGTACAATTACGTAATTCAAAATTCAAATTAATATTGGTGTTGGCCGAAAATTTTAATTGCCATATTGGGTATTTACGAAAATTTTACTAACCAACTAAATACAGGAAGTAATTTAAATTATCAATCAATCTTAATTATTGCCTCCCTTAATGGTAATTGTCAATCAATCAGTTAATTTAAATTGATACTATCCGAAATGATGTTACCAATCAATCAATCAATAGTTATTTTGATTGTCAATCAACCATAAATTTGGATACTAATTACCTATATAACGTAAATATGCAAAATAAACATAACATTTTTTAGTATAAATAGTGTCGTTTTATCTTCAAACATCCCAACTCATTTTCGTCTTTTCAATTTGCATATTGATGTCAACTTCTTCCCCTATCTTTAAGTCAATATTATGTTCTCCTCGAAACATAATAAAAACAAAAAATCCATCCAAAAAATGGTCTGCTAAAGTTGAATATTCAAATTTCTTAGATGTTGAATCTATGGTTTTAACACTTTTTCGTAGAGGCCATCTTTATTTCCACAATGTGTTCAGTATGTTCACATATCATTTTAATAAAAGCAACGCAGTTTGGGCTTCTATTGAAGACGTTAAGACAACAATACATGGTTATCGTCCATATTTTGATTTTTTGAACATGATGTTATATGTATATTAAAATGAGATGTACGGAGTGTAGTATAGATTATTAAGAGTGTAGTTCATGAATAATCTTTTTCTATGTCAATCTTTGATACTCTTATTGTAAGTAATTATTGCGATTTTTGATACTCCTACAGTAAATAATTGATAGAAACTTGACAATAATCATGTAGATATATTCTAGCAATTACTTTCCTTGATTATTTTAGCCTTTAATTTTCCTTAACTATAGTCCATAATTTGATAAGTGTAGCTTCTACTAGCCATATAATGCTACTGTATATTTAGTACTATCAATAAATGAATACACTTTTTCTTCTTAATTTCTTATTTGAGGGGAATACATATTTCTCTTCTCATTCTCTACTGAAATCTTAAAATGTAAGTGGAAGCTAACTAATGAAATAATCTAAGTCAAATATATTGTTATCCTCCAGTATTATAACTTACGATATATATCTTTATGGCATAAAATTCTGAAACTGAAATAAAAAAAAAGAACATTTTTGGTGTTGCATGTTATTTCGTAATCAAAGATGAGGTGATGGTTTTCGTTTTATGAGGAAAATTGCTTTGCCACTTAATGATTACTCTCAACCTTATGGTAACATAATATGACCTCTTCAATTCCATTTCCCACCCTTCTAAGTTATTTTTTTCCATAATGAAAGTAAATTATAGATCCAATAAAAATAAAATTATTGTTATCATTCCTTCACTATCTCATTTTATGTGTTGAACCAATGTTCAGTGTATTGGATTGTCCAATATCGTTTATTAATTGCACCATTCAAAACGTTTATATATTAAACCTTTTGTTTCTACTACTATTTCAGAAAAGGAAATCTTGCTACTATGGTAGGATAGGTCTTGGTTTCTTTTATTTTCAAAGAAACATACTTCAGAAGATTAATATAAACTGTCCTACTACATCTTTATAATTTGAACATCACAACTCAATTTCGTCTTGCAAATTTACATATTGATGTTAACTTCTTCCCTTATCTCTAAATCAATATTATGTTATCATAGCTTACTACTACTCACTACATAACCTTAAAATCACATGCATTCAACCTAATATACTTCACCACATGGAATACGTAACATTTTTATTTATAACATTATCTTTGTCTCTCTTCTCCTCTAATGTTAGAAGAAAAGTAACTGTAGATTCATTATTTAATTGATTTTGATAAGGCACTATGCAATATACTATATACTTTTCCTTCACTATATTGTACGCAAGCTTATTACTTTTGTCATTTATTGTTTCTCCCTCATCTTTATAATTTGCACCACAACGAGATGGCAACTTTAAAGCTTTGTCTAATCTGACAATTATGGCGATTTTGTGATTTGGAAATTCGATCATTTATTCGGGCAACAACAATAAAATCAAGACATTAATCAAGTTTAATTTCCCTCCGTATGGCCAGGATTTCATGGGTGGAATTTCCACTGGCGAATTCAGCAATGGAAGAATCCTTACTTATGGTGATGCGTGATTTAAGTGTTTTGGCTGTCAAAGAATAATTCACTACCATTATATAATAAAGGTAATAAGCTCGGGCCATTTGAACACCTTACCGTCCATTTCACTATTCTTGGCCTCAGTGGCACCACCACAAGACACAAAATAGAATTAAAACAACCTAACACGGTAGCGGGGAGAGAAGCAACGACTGCAACAACCCAACTGCAGCAACAATACAATGAAAGCAAACCACTGTGGAAGAGGAGATAGAAGATCTAGAAGTAGTAGTACCATACAGTAGCAGCGCAGGCAGAGGCAAAGAAAAGAAGTGCATGGTGGAGTTGCTTGATATAGGATGGTTCCCACTAGGTTGGAAACTTAAGGGCAAGTGCAGTAGTAATAGTTTAGTTCAGTGATTGAAAAATCTTATGCATTTTTTTCCATAATTAGTTCTTAATTTTATGTTGATTTTACTAATATTTAAAATTTTATTTTAGGTAATAATATATATTATCTTAATTATTAAGACAAATTATGATTCAATAGTAATTGTTTGATTGATAAATCAGGTAAGTAATTAATTTATAATTTCAAGTCGATTTGCATTATGGTATTTCACATTATGTAACAATTTGGAAAAAAAATTATGAGGTCAACATTGGTAGTAATAAGAAAAAAAAGTAGTAATAATAATATGAAACTAAGTTCACTTACCCCCTCCCTTGCTCCACTTCTTTTCTCTATTTCTATATATTTTTTTTCTATATAATTATCTAAAAATAATAATTTCTTCATAATATTTATAAATTGATAGGCCTTGAAATACACATTATAAAACTATGATATATGATTTTATGCAAGTCTATTTTACATTGTTTTATTCATATATATATATATATATATATATATATATGATTTTTCATAGGTTTAATTTTTTACTCAATCGAAGATAGAAGATGGTATTGCATTTTTCGAAAAAACATCAAATGAAGGATATTTATGGCAACTTATTTGTTGGGACTTATATATCTATGTAGTAAAGACGCGAGTTACAAGGGAACTTGGTTTCAAAATGATACCAAGGACATTAATGAACATGGATTTGAAAGAGATTGTAAGATGTAGGAAGAAAGTTCGTTCTAATTTTTCGGGAGTATGGATAGAAAATAAGATGTCTATTAAATCAGGACTTTCTTAATGTGAAAGAAACACAAACATGTAAGGTGAATAGAGAGCTTTTTGAAGGCCGGACATGATTGCTACTACGATGTTTCAGATGATCCTAGAATAGTATGTGATATTTGCAGTTGTAATCGATAATTTATGTTCTTCTTATCATTTATGTCTTAAGTATAATTATATGTTCGTAATTTTAATATATTTCATTAATAAATTATTAATTTGTGTCTCCAAAATTTATACTCAATGTATCTTTGTTATTTTAAACGTTTTTTAAGAGTTTAAGTTTTATCCTCTCACCCCTTTTTTTCAGTATAACCTTGAACTAATCCTAAAATTATGTTTAAAGTCAATAATATAGCATATTTAATCCTAATATAATGCAAGACTTTCAACCTTAATAAATATACACATTAGTAGTACTTTTTTATTTAATAATTTTTAAAATCGTATTTGGTGTATATTAACAGGAAGTATACAATATTTCAGCTAATATTATCTTATAATATTCATTGTGATTCTGATTTTCATGAATTAAAAAATATATTTCGAAATTAAACTTATATATATTACATGATAATTTAACCTAATTGTAGCTAGGTAATATTTGACAACTCAAATTAAGGCTAAAATCAGGAATGTAATCTTTGCCAACTATAAATAGATATATACTCCTATTACATAATATATATTATGTATATCTACCATACTAATAGTTTATAATGTGCACTCAAACAATATATTAATATAGTGTATGATTATTCATTTCTAATCTTTCAATTCATTCACGCAATTCGAAATGAATAATGAAAACGATGATCCAAGAGTATCGAAACAAGATGGTCATGTTAAGAAGGGAGGGGGTTCAAAACGACATGCATAACATACAGGTATGTATTCCTCTAACCGTTTATTGTTAGCTTTTATATGTGAATATATGATATTCCACCTTCTTGTCAATAATTACAATAGACCGAATAATTAAATTACAATTTAACTATAAATAAATTACATTAAACATTTCACGATATAGATGGAATATCAAATATTTATATTAAAAGCTAATTATAAACGGGTTAGTAGATCATTTTTTAAAACAATAAAAGATAATATATAAATAGTAGTCTAATATATAAGTATTAGGATTCTCACCTAATTTCTTCATAAAACTTGTGCCATTTGGTGTATACTTTTTGATTTCACTCATATTATTCGAATGCATATCCACATGTAAAAAAACAAAAAAGTAAGATTTTATTATTACAATGGAAAATATATTTTAAACTATAAATTACAATTTATGAATTCGTTAAATTTCATAAATAGCAAACTTGATATGTATATATATTTTGGTTGCATGGCAATATGTACATGTATTATTTATACAAGTATTCCTTCTAATAAATTATATGATTGATTAGCAGACTTATTCGAAATCCAATCCCATACTTTGTCGCCAAGGATAGAAGACCAATTTACAAGTCAATGCTCTCATTTAAGTGATATTTCAAATGGTAATATATTTATCGTTATTTTATAATGGAAACTTCATGTATGTAGTTGTGACAAGCTTTGAAACAAGTGCAATTAAATGAAACAGCATATGTCCCAATTATAAATGCAAGAGAGACTACACAAAGAGATAGGTACAGATTAGCATGGGAAAACATGAAATATATATTACATCAAAAACGTAACAAAAATTATAACATATTACATGGTATGTAGTGTTCATTGTATTTGTCTATGAACATTTGGTTTTAATATATGATTTATTTTTTATGCTATATGAAATATAAGATTTGATTGTCTTTTTGCAGATAATGTTAGTACGGAACAAGAACTACATTTTCATTCTCAAAAAAGTCACATAAATTGTATTACTCAAAGAAGTCCTCTAGGTGACATCTCTAATGATTTTTGTATTGCATAATATTCTCATTTTAATACTAAAAAAGTTAAAAGCCCATGAATTATATTATCTTTTTATACTACTCTATTTGTAGTTATGCCATGTTCATATTTTATGGTCTACTTATTATTATTATTATTATTATTATTATTATTATTATTATTATTATTATTAGTATTATTATTATTATTATTATTATTATTATTATTATTATTATTATCATTATTATTCCTACTATGCCCATTAAAATATTAACAAATTCACTAAAGTATATGAATAACATATTTACATAACAGGATTACATGACCAAATACAAGAGTATTATATTCAAAAATTAAATTAACACGATGTTATTATATATTGCATACCTTTTATTATATGGCCCATATTGTAAGTTTTATATTTATATGTATATAATATGTTATAACAAAATGCAATAAAAATTAATAAAAAAAATTAGCTAAAAGCATACATGCTTAACCACACCACATGACTAATATGTTTAGATAGATTTTACAATTAAGTCCATATAAGTTAGATATTATAATACAAAGTATTTCCTTGCATAATTAAGCTGCTACCATAAATAAGTTGACTATTTGAGTGACTAAGAAATATGTAATTTGTATAGTAGTCAATGCATGAAATACACTTTTTACTTCAGTAATAATAAATGTCACATTTTTTTGTTTTATTTATTGTTAGTTTTAAAAATAATATAAACAGAAAGGAATTTTTTACGTTAAATTTATAAATTAAAAATAATAATGATTTTCTTCGTATTCTTTTACTCATATGGAATCCCATTTTAATACATATCCGTAATGATTGAATCAAGTAATCTAAATTTGCAATCGATAATTAAATTTAATGTAATTACAAAAAACAGCACATAAAATTGAAAAATTAATCTAGATTATATTTGTATTGAACTAAAACCTGCATCTTCAAATTAAAATATTTTTATGTGAGATAATATTATGTATATTTCAGTTTTTTCCAATTTATATTTACTCGAAAAATACATCTATTGTGCAAAAAAAAATACAAAAAAAAAAATTAATACCTTACATCGTATTTTCGTGAAGTATAATATATATGCTTCGCAACATATAGACATGCAACCCAAATTTCCAATGATTTTAACTACAAAAGTGCAAAATTCGTATACATATTATAATCAAATTAAACTTGGTTAAATATAGATTTATTGACAAAAATACAGTTAATATAAAATTTTACCTGAAATGGAATTAATTTGAACCGAATATAAAATTTACCAACTAATTGTTGATATTCCACCAAGATCTATAATTTTACGAACAAAAAAAAAATCAGATAATTAATAAATAATACACCTTTTTAAATTTAAATTTATAATAACAAGTAAGGACTTTTTACTTACTTTCATTATATTGAGGATAAAAGTTTAATTTTCAAAAACTATTGACATGCAATCCAAATATTCAATCCAATTGGTATTTGTAACCAGTAATCTGCATAATTATAATGAAAAAAATTGTAATTATAGATAAATAATGAATAATAGCATCCGAAGAAAAAAAGTTGAACTTTTTTTTTTACCTCCTATTAATATTTTTTTAACATAAATTGATGTACTCTTCACCAAATTTTAACATGCAAATCAATTTTTCAATGTAATTTATTTTATTTATTTATATTTTTATAAGTAAAATGCAACAAATATAAAAGTAGATATCTGGATACAAACAAAACTGTTTATAAAAAACCGAAAAAAAACATGTTAAAAACTTACCAAAAATCTTGAATTTCCATCTTGAATAATTTGTTGAGATGATGACATGCAGATAAATTCCCAAGCAATTCCTCCATAACTAATCAACATGAAGCAAATTTTGAAAAAATGGAAATAGGTAGCATTTCCATATTATCGGCTTTTGTACATATTTCGATCCAAAAATCTAATTTTTGTTTTTTGTTGTCATATTTGATGTTGAATTTGTATATTTCATTTTGTAAATAAGATTTTTTTAGGATAGAATCATGAGAGATTAAGAGAATTTCGGCGGTTTGGAGGAGGAGATGAAGGGATTTATGAATAGTTTTAGAGAGAAGTTAGAGAGAATGATATAAAGAAAGTAGTTGGAAAGTATGAGAAATGAAATAATGTGTATAAGAAATGTGAATCCCCTCATATTTTGTTTTGATTTCGGTTTAATGAACCCATTGATTTGACCGAAAAATGAAATCCTTATGGGCTTATAATTTGGGCTTATATAAACAGCCCGTATGATATGTTAGTAATGTTATTCTATATGTTTAAAAGAAAATAAAGTATACATAGGTTAATTCCATGAAAGTAGCCCATTTTTAGGTCAAAAAAATCAATTTTAAGAAGACTTTGTAAAAATATTTCCGGCCAGCATTTAGATGAATAAGTTATTAATGGTTTAATAAACTAAATATAAAATACATTGTAAATGAACCTAATTAGTAAAAGTGCATGAATAGAAGTAAAAAAAAAAAGAATGTTTTAAATAATGTGTATGGAAAAGTGCATATGAATTTACTAAATATTATTAATTATGGTTTATGTAAACATATTATGTTGAACCCACTGATATTTAGTTTTAGTGATATTACGAATAATTAAGATATAGTCATGATAAAATACTTTTATTTTAACTTTAATTAATTAGTACAATGACAAATTATGTTTTTTTGGGTTTTTATTTTGCAACGATATTATCGTATAACTCAAGTTTTTGTGTTGATTTTTTTTTTTTGGGAAATTCTACATGGTGGCCTCCTACTTTAGGTTTTTCTACTTGATGGCGGGCCAAAAAAAAAAAAAATTTATACTAGGTGACCTCCTACTTTGAGTAATTATACTTAGTGACCTTAATTCACTTAAAACCTAGACAACCCATTATTTAGAATAAGCCTACCTCTCTAGTTAATTACAATCTTAATAAAACCCTCTTGTTGTCCATTAAAACTCCAACCTTCCTTTCTTTCTCACTTCCTGTTCTACCTCTCACTCTTAGGATTCCATGTTCAAGTCTAACAACAAGGCAAAATGGCAAAAACCATAGCAGACATGCATGGAGAATAAACTCTTCTTATCGGTAATGAAAATTGTAGAATTAGTACAGAGTATTCAACAACTTTACTTTTCATTCGAACTTAATCTCAATCATCCATATCAAATAAATTAAATTCAATCTTTATCCATAACAATAATTTTTAATCTTTTACCTCATCCTCTTATTTTCGAAATCCTTGTCCCACCCTACCAAATGACTAGCAGCCCTGCAAACAAGGAAGTGTATGTATAATACTCCCTCCGTTTCAAAATATAAGTCGTTTAAGGTTTTTGCACATAAATTAAGAATTTAGTTAATTTTAGTTAGATTTACATGGGTAATAAGAATTGACATTAAATATTGTATTGATAATACAAAATAACCTATAAGCTTATCTTGATAATATAAAGTTGCATTTAATCTTACATTGGTATTGTAGAATGCCTTATATTTGAAACAAATTCTTTTAGCTAAAATGCCTTATAATTTGAAACAGAGGGAGTAGCATTGATACAACTATTTACTTCCTTTGGATTAACAACGAATTTTCATCATTAGAAAAAACACAAATTACAGACACTAATTTTTTGCCCTTTTTTCTCATTTTCATCATTAAATTACAAGAAAAAAAACTAAAAATTACAAAGATGATGAAGCTAGAACTTTCATCCTAATCTACATTAAACAAAAAAAAAAAAATCAGCAACTCTTTACGCAAAGTCTAGAATGGGAGTTTTAATGGAGAATGAGAGGGTTTTTAGTAAAAGTATAATTAAGTTGATAGGTAGTTTAGTAAAATTACTCTAAATGATAGATTAGGTTAGTTTTAAATGAATTAAGGCCACTAAGTATAATTGGTCAAAGTAGGAGGTCACTTGATATAATTTTTTTTTTGACCCGCTACCAAGTAGAAAAATTCAAAGTAAAAGGCCACCATGTAGAATTTTCCTTTTTTTTTTGCAGTATATTCAAGATCTCTAAATCAAATTGTATCTAAACGAACTGAACAATAATATGCAAGGCAAAAAAGAAAACTAATATTATCACAAAGACGTGAAAAGTTTTCGTCCAATTTAGGGAATCAGTAATCCCTATTTAATTTCCACTATTTTTTTCATTCATCGAATGGTATACATTTGTACTATAAAGGTTATTATTATATGAAATATTATCGTAAGTTAAACGTAAAATTATTTGATCTATTCATATTATCTTCAGATGGACCCGTTTTTCATTCACCTTCAATAAGTAATTGGTGTATAGAGGTAAATATATGAAAAATTCCCTTTATATGCTAATACAATTTTAATTTTTTTTCTTAACATAAATGAAAATACCAATTTTTTTTGTTCTAGAATTGCAATCATCATATTCTCAGTCGTCTTTTGAGGCACTGCTAGACACAATTACTTCTAACAATAATCCTACCAGAATTGTTATTAACGGTATATGATTTATATATATTTCGTTATTTAGTGATTATTATTTATATTAAACGATAAATAAAATAATATGCAAAATCTCATGATCATATTTATTTGAAATTTACTTTAGTGAAACAATCTCCTTCACATATCGCCAAAAATAAAAGAAAGCTCATTTTGTTAGAAAAAGAACTCGAGGTATTGATTATCTACTTTTAAAGTCATCATGGTAGTCGATAATTATGTTCATTTATTTGTTTCGATTAACTAAAACGCAAAAGTATAGGTAGTTCTATGGTTTCTGGAGACATGTTTGAATTGGCACAATCTCATAGTCAGGTTAGATCTAAGAGACATGTGGTTCAAAGTTCAAATATCCTTAGATCTAAGAGACATGTGGTTCAAAGTTCAAAAAAGATCTGAAGATCCTTCCTTTTGATAAAGAACACGGAGTGCGTACAATAAGTACAATAAATGTAGTTTGCAAGGAAGTGTTTGCAAATATATAGATTGAGTTAAAAGGTTATTATATATGTAATTAACAATTTATTCACTCATATATGATGATTTTATGACGTTAATTGTGTTATTTGCATCATTGTTATTTTTTAAAATTATTCTTTAGTTATGTTATAAAGCAATTAATACTCCCTTGCATTATGCACGGGTCCTAAATCTAGGTGACAAATAGCATGTATGTTTATATTTTAAGGAATTGGTTAATCGTCGAAATTTGATTGAAAAAAACAGATGCAAAAATGAACAAATGCCAAAAAAAAATAGTAAAAAAAACAATTGAGTAAAACGAAGTATAATGATATTTTTGCAGAAGTAATAACCTGGGTAACACAAAATATAGGGTAAAATGAATTGAATCCTATAAATCTTTGGTGCTGTAAATGAAGAATTTACAAGCAAGAAATCTTTTCAAACTTGGTCTCTATTTTTTCGTCCTTCTCTCGAATCACCTTCATTTCCATTGCTATCTCGAATACCAAATAAAATAAAGAAAAATTTCATGAAAGTTAGGGCATTACACTTCGAAATTCACTAACATCTAATAAGATAGAGAAGGTTATTTGGTTTGCCTAAACCGTCCAAAATTGATATTTTTTTTATATAAATTCAAGGAACAATAATTGGGATCAAGAATTTGTTGGATGTTTTTTCTTTTTTATGGATGAGGAAATTCAGGGGATTAGATGATGGGTGTGAGCAGTGAAGATAATATTTAGAGATAAGCGGGTAATTCTTACCATTTTTGCGTTGGAATTGGGTATGATTTAGAAAAATAACATGTGTGATCAGTTTAAAAAAATAATTTAACAACAAATTTTGAGTAATCTAACAAAAACCTAATCTAAATGTTAAAAAAAATTAAAAAAATTATTTACAAAGTTCATTACACCATAAAGATAAAAGTATTAATAAACATGTACATCGTTCGAAATAAATGAAACATTGGGGCACGAGAATAAAGGAAGGAGAGCTAGAGAGAAATATAAGAGGGTTTCATGTGATAAAGATAAAGAAAGATAATGTAATTGCCAAAAATATTATACTCGTTGAACAAAATAATTCCCGTGCATCATGCACGGGTTCGAAAGCTAATGTTATTTCCAAAAGCAATGTAATGTCAAAGAAAAAATATTTATCCCAAGAATGACACTAACCCCGTTTGACTCCACCAAATTTACTATTAGATTTTAGAAACGACAGTTTCCTTTATGGTTTATCTTGCTATGACTATAAATAAAAGTCAAGGACAATCTCTGCTCATGTAAGCCTGTATCCCCCGATACCTGTTTTCAGCCACGGACAATTTATGTTATCGTTTTCAGAGTTACGAGCAAAAAAGGTCTCAAGATCCTTCCGTTTGATAAAGAACACGGTGTGGATACAAGTACAACATATGTTTCAAGCAACTGTTTGCAAACATATAAATTGATTTAGATATTTATATTTCTAATTTGTGTTCCTCACCACTCTTACATTATGATTTTATGAGTTTTTGTAATTTGTGTCATTGTTATTATGTGACTTCCTTCAAATATATAATAAAACAATAAATACTCCCGTGCATTATGCATGGGTCCTAAATTACAAAAAATATTTTGTACGTTTAGGTAATCGTGTTATTAAGCTATTGTTATTTTAGGAAGTAATGTAAGAGCAAAAGTTTTTATCCCAAGAATGACATTGACGTCGTCGGACTCCACCAAGTTTCTTATCAGATTTCAGAGACGTCAATTTCCTTTAATTGTTTGTTTTGCTATGACTATAAATAAAAGTCAAGGACAATCTTTGTCTCATGTAGGCCTGTATCTCTCGAGACCTGTTTTTAGCCATGTCCAATTTTATGTTGCGTTTCCAGAGTTACGAGCAAAAAGGTATTAAGATCCTTCCTTTTGATAAAGAACACGAAGTGCGTACAAGTATAATAAATGTATACACGGAAGTGTTTGCAAACATATAGATTGAATTAAAAGTTATATATGTAATTAACGGTTTGATCACTCATATATGATGACTTTATGATGTTGCGGTTATTTGCATTAGTGTTATTTTTTGATTATTTCTTAGTTATGTTATAAAGCAATTAATACTCCCGTGCATCTTATGCACGAGTCCTAATACTAGTACATGGAAAAACTAACTTCCTAGAAAGTATGACTCCCTGTATCCAACCAATCAAGGCCTTAGATCGCGTCATGTCCCTCCTAATTCCTAATTCCTAATTCCTAATTCCTAAATCCCGCCATATCTAAACCCTCAAAAAATCCCCAATTCTCCCATTTCAGTCCTCTCTAAAAATTCTCAAACTCGATTGTATTACCACACATTGAAATGAAAGTGATGATGGAGAAAAAATTCACTCTTTTCCACACAGTTGCAACCGCCGGTATCTTTTCCGCTGTATCCTGCTGGTATATTTCTCTCTCCTCTTCCTTCTATTTTAGTAACAATTCGTCAAATTTTTTCATCAATTTTTGATAATTTTTTTCAATCAATTGCTTGAATTAACAAGGTATGGATTCATGTTTGGAAGAGAATCAGCTCGCAAGGAGCTTGGTGAAATTATCGACGATCTTCGCCGATCGAATCCCAATTCTGATCCTCCTCCTCACTCTTGATTATGTACTTTCTCTCTCCTCTTGGAATTTTGTTTATGTAAACTTGAACTTTCATTATTTTGATTTTATGATGCTCTAATTTTATGGATGATGAGGGCTTTATTCTGTTTGATTTCATTTTTGTCTTTTCCCAGATTGTTACTTTAATTTTGTCTCCTATTGTGTGGCATTTTAATTTTTTTAGGTCTGCAATGGGTTAATTTCCTAATGTTTTGGTAGAACACACGATAATTTCACATACTTTAGACGAGGAAGAAAAATGACGAAAAATATTACCAATGTTTTTGATGAAATTGTTCATCTAACTTTGTGAAATTCAGTAGATGAATATTGAATAATGCATTGAAATGCTTCAAAGAATATAACAAGAGTTTTAGAGAGAATACAACTCTCTGAATTTTAGAGAGAGGAAAACTATATTGTATTTCATTGAGAAAACAATTATTACATTCTCAGCTATATTTATACAACTAAGCTATAGTAATAACTAACTCTAGATGAGCTGTACAAATTTGTTATTACATATTAACAGAATGTGCTGAGCTGGCTTAGTTTGTTAGAGCTGATAGTGGTTGCTTCAGTGTTACTGAAGAGTTGCTGATGCTGCTGCTGATGCCTTGCTGCTATTTGCAAGTTGCTGAAGCTTTACATTCTGCTTGTGTAACTTCAACACCCCCCCTCAAACTAGGGGATGGAGAGGTAGGAACCATACCTAGTTTGAAAAGTAGGTTTTTATGTTGAGCAACAGGAAGTATCTTGGTAAAAACATCAGCTAATTGATTCTGTGTAGGAAGATAGCTAAGCTGAAGTAAACCTTCGAGAACTTTGTCTCTAGTGAAGTGACAATCCACTTCTATGTGCTTGGTACGCTCATGGAAGACTGGATTGCGAGCAATGTGTAAGGCTGACATATTATCACAATGTAGAGTGACAGGAGTGAGATTAGAGATGCCTAACTCTGTAAGAAGTCTGACTAACCAGCAAACTTCTGAGGCAGCTTGAGCCATGGCTCTATATTCAGCTTCTGAAGAAGATTTAGAAGTTGTGCCTTGCTTTTTAGATTTCCAACTAATGGGAGAAGTCCCTAGGAGAAGGACATAACCAGTGACAGATTTTCTGGTATTGGGACATGCAGCCCAATCTGAATCACTATATGCTTGAAGAGTAAGCTTATCAGAGGCTTTGAGAAGGATTCCTTGACCACCAGTAGAATTGACATAATGAAGGGTATGAACAAGAGCTTGATAGTGAGCAATTTTTGGAGAATGCATGAATTGGCTTAGACTTTGAACAGCAAAAGCAAGGTCAGGTCTGGTATTAGTTAAGAAGTTAAGCTTACCAACTAGACTTCTATAAGCTGCTGGATCATGATACAAGTCTCCTTCATCAATTAATAACTTGACATGTGTAGGAAGAGGAGTAGAGGTCTTTTTCTGAAATGTTAAACCACTATCTTGAAGAAGCTCTTTGGTGAATTTGTGTTGAGAGAGAATAAAACCATCAGAAGTGGTGAGGACTTCAATACCTAGGAAGTAATGCAACTTTCCCAGATCTTTTATGCTGAAGGTGGTATGTAAATAAGCTTTGAGAGAGTCAATAGTAGCTAAGTTGGTGCCTGTGATGATTATATCATCCACATAGACAGCAAGGATGGTGATATCATCATTTCTTTCTTGATAAAGAGAGAATAGTCATTTTTAGACTGAAGGAAGCCTTGGGGAGCAAAGCAGAATTGAGCTTTTGAAACCATTGTCTGCTTGGTTTTTAAGCCATAAAGAGATTTGTTAAGCCTACAAACAAGCTTGTGAGGATTAGGAATACCAGTAGGCATATGCATGTATACTTCTTCATGGAGATCCCCATGCAAGAAGGCATTATTTATATCCAATTGATATAAAGTCCATCCTTTGCTAGCAGCCAAAGCAAGGATACTTCTAATAGTAGCCATCTTCACCACTGGAGAGAAGGTCTCTTGGTAATCTATACCATATTTTTGAGTGAAACCCTTTGCAACCAACCTGGCCTTGTATCTATCAATGGAACCATCTGCTTTTCTTTTGATTCTATAAACCCATTTACAACCAATAGGTTTCTTGCCTTTAGGAAGAGACACAACATCCCATGTTTTGTTATCTGTTAATGCTGAAATTTCTGAATCCATGGCTTTGACCCATAATGGATCCTTAGCAGCTTCATGATAACTGGTTGGTTCAATAGTAGTGAGCAAGGAGGCTAGGAAGGCCTTAGAAGGTGAAGGAAAATTGTGATAGGAAACCAAATTACACCAGGTAGAAAGAGTAGTGTGAGAGCAAATATAGTCATTAAGATGTGTAGAAGGTTTAGAAATTCTGGTAGACTTCCTTAGAGTAGGAAGAGAAGAATCAGAAACAGGAGAAGCAGTAGAAGTAGTAGAAGGGCCTGAGCTAAAATCAGGAGTAGGAGTAGAAGGTGAATTAGGAGAAGAAGTAGAGAATGGAACTGAGCTAGAATCACTCAGATCAGTTACTGTAGGAAGAAAAATCTGCAAAGGATAAATTTGTGAGAGAGGTTTGTTTGTGGTTGAAGAATAGTGAAAAGGGAAGTGTTTTTCAAAGAAAACAACATCCTAGATATCAGAATTTTGTGTGTGACAAGATCAAGGACTTTGTATGCCTTTTGTGCAGGAGGGTAACCAAGAAAAATGCAAGGATGAGCTTTGGGATCAAGTTTGGTTCTGTTTACAGAAGTGGTGTTAGCATAGCATAAACACCCAAATATTCTCAAGTGTTTAAGAGTAGGTTTGTATTTGAAGAGTTTTTCAAAAGGGGTTGCATTTTGAATGCTGGTGAGAGGCATTCTATTGATCAAATAAGTGGCAGTTAATATACAATCACCCCAATATTTTGTAGGAATTTTTGATTGTAATAGAAGAGACCTTGCTGTTTCAAGCAAATGCCTGTGCTTGCGTTCCACTACACCATTTTGTTGTGGTGTACCACTGCAACTTTTCTGATTTTCAATGCCTCTATCAATAAAGAGCTGTTTCATATCTCCTTCTATAAGATCAGGTGCATTATCTGTTCTCACAGTTTGAACCTGAGTATGAAACTGAGTAGTAATGAAATTCAAGAACTGAGTCATTAAAGCAACAGAATCAGATTTGCTTTTCATTAAATGAGTCCAAGTGACTCTTGTAAAATCATCAACAATAGTAAGGAACATGTTATGACCAGAATAGGTACAAGTTTTGTAAGGTCCCCATACATCTACATGAAGTAGTTGAAAAGCAAAGGTAGATTTTATTGAGCTAATAGGAAAAGATCTTCTAGGTTGCTTTGCTATTGGACAAATTTGGCAAATATGTTCAGCTAGACAACCATTAATGTCTACAGAAGGATCTAATTCTGGAATTTTGTTAAAAGAGATGTGTCCTAGTCTGAGATGCCATAGCTTGGCATTTTCTACAGCAGTGAAACAAGTAGAAAGATTTGAAGTAGACACTAGTATATTATATATGGAAACATGAAGAGGTGAGAAGAAAGAACATCTTCACTTAATTTGTAGAGACCATGCTCCAGCTCACCAAGAACCATGCAGTGGTTCATCAAAGGGCCCTGAATGAAACACTTGTCATGAGTGAATTTAATTGTGTAAGAATCATCTTGACATATTTTGGGAATGGAAATGAGATTAAAATGAAAGCCAGGAACATGTAAAACATTTTTAAGCTCTAAGAAAGAACCCAATTTAATATTTCCAACATGTTTTACCTGAATTTTGCTTCCATGGTATAGTTATGAAGTGATTGGTACCAGATACTTCATGATAATTGATAAATGATTTAAATTGGAACACATATGATCAGTGGCACCACTGTCAATGATCCAATTTTGTTTCAAAACGGAATTTAGACAAATAATCCTGCTAGTTGAGCACTAGCTGCCAGTCCAAGAGAACTTCCAGCATTATGTTAGTCTGATCTGCAGTGTTGTGTTGATTAAGAGCATCCATCAACTTCACATACTGATCTTTAGTGAATGATGCTTGAATCATCTCACTGTTCTCATCATCAGCTGTGTCACCATGAGCAATTGCTGCTATTTTCTTGCCTTTGGCATACTTATGATTGGCAGGATATCCATGAATTTTCCAGCATCTATCCATGGAGTGACCTCCCATTTTACAGTGATCACAATAAAAGAGTGAAGGTCTTTTGTTACCAGTGAGAACCTTGCTAGAATTGTAGCCTGAGTTATTGTTAGTATTGAAAGTAACTCTGGCAGCTTGTTGCTTGTAAGGTTTCTGATCACTCTTCCTTGCTGTGAAAGCTACAACTTCACTGTTGTTCTTAGTAGGGTCTGTAAGTCCTCTGTGACTTTCTTCTTGACATAAAAGTCTATATGCTTGTGTTATGTTTGGTAGAGGTTGCATCATGAGTATAGTACTCTTGACCAAAGCATATTTCTGATTTGCTTTCATTAAGAAACATAACAATCTAGCATTCTGTTGTGACTTCAGAATGAGTTTGGTTATGTTACAATTGCAACCAGTACACACACAAGCAGGAATTGGATCAAGACCATCAATCATATCCCATAGAGATTTGATTCTTGTAAAAAACTCTGAAATATTTTCATCTTCTTCCTGAGTTATGTCATTCAGTTGTTGTTGCAGACTATATAACTCAGTGCCAGAAAAATTAAAATCTTTCTTCAAGATTAAGCCAAATCTCTCTTGCTGTTTTGAAATACAATATTGATCTAGCAATGACTTGATCTAAAGAAGCAAGAAACCAGGATATAACTAGATCATTGCATCTAGTCCAGATTTTCAGTAAATTTGCATTTCCAGATGGTTTTGATATAGAACATCAACAAAACCTAGCTTATTTCTAGCTGATAATGCAATTACCATGGATCTTTTCCAATCAGCAAAACCAGAACCAGAAAGACTATAGGAACTAATTTTGTAGTATTTAAATCAGATGAACTGAGATAATACACATTGTTAGGATCTTGTGAAAATTCAAGATGTGATTGAGATTCACTTAAGTTTGCATTTGCATTTGAATTTCTAGGTGCCATACTTTGATGCAATTTGAAGAAATTCAGAAGAAAATACCTCGATTTCTTGATTTCAGCAAGTGAAGAGGATTGATTCAATCGTTAGAAAAACAATTTTGATCTCAGTTCTTCAAATCAGAGATTTAAGAATTGATGCGGAACATTTGATTATAATCCAGAACACTTATGCTCTGATACCATGATGAAATTGTTCATCTAACTTTGTGAAATTCAGTAGATGAATATTGAATAATGCATTGAAATGCTTCAAAGAATATGACAAGAGTTTTAGAGAGAATACAACTCTCTGAATTTTAGAGAGAGGAAAACTATATTGTGTTTCATTGAGAAAACAATTATTACATTCTCAGCTATATTTATACAACTAAGCTATAGTAATAACTAACTCTAGATGAGCTGTACAAATTTGTTATTACATATTAACAGAATGTGCTGAGCTGGCTTAGTTTGTTAGAGCTGATAGTGGTTGCTTCAGTGTTACTGAAGAGTTGCTGATGCTGCTGCTGATATTTGCAAGTTGCTGAAGCTTTACATTCTGCTTGTGTAACTTCAACAGTTTTTCATAGAAGGCACTGGTTGTAACTTATAAGGGCGTACAATTTTTGTGATAGGCTATGGTTAAATGGGAGTTCGTTAGAGCCACTTAAGGTTTTAGGTTTAGGGCTCTCGATTGTTGGATTGTCTAGTTCTATTTTTTTGAACTGAAATGTGCAATGTTTGATCTAGCCATGATTAGAAAGAGAGGTAGTTGTTAAATGATTGAATGATGATGGTCCCCCCCCCCCCCCCCGCGGCTTGCTTTTATTCTTATCGTGCAAGCTACGATAATAGGCCCATTGTTGAGGTATAAATGATACTCATAATGTGCAGCTTAGGGCTTGTCCTGTAGTTGCAGAGGGCAATGAGATATTCTTCTTGTATTCTTCTTTTACAGAGGGGTCGTTTGTTATCCTTTAGCTGTATGAGCTGAAGGAACTATTCAAGGATGGCAAACAAAACTAGTTTACACTTTCTTTTCGTGTAAGTGTTAGCCATTGTTGTAGGATACTTCCTGAGTTGGTGAAAGTGAACCTTTTCGCTGTTGGCTTGAGCATCTGCTGCGTTGTTGTTCATGATATGCTAGGGTACATCCCATTGATCTTGTGCTCCATGTCAAGTTAGTAGTTCTTCATCTCGAATGAACTGCACAACATTGGAGCTGGACTTTAATCATGAACCTTTTGGGAATATGAGGTGCCATGCAAAAGAATTAGGTTGATGTATTGTTTTTTGTTTTTTTAGAGCTCATTGGTTTGAGCCTTGAGGCATAGGATAATGTGGTTATTTGACGTTCATATGCATATGCCCATAACTGTTTTTAAATTCATCTCTGGGTTGCAACTTGCAAGCGGCTTGAAATAATTGCTTAGCTGTGATTGAGTGGTTTTTTTTTTTTGATAATGTCTTGATATTGATGACTGCCATTGCCCCTGCATGGCTGGATCTTGTGGTTCTTCAGAAACTTTTCCTTGAGTTTTATGCCTCTCCAAGCCATGAACTTTAGAAACCATTGGCTCCGTCGATATTGTGATCATTCGCAATGTCCATATCCCTAGAAAGTTGGAGCGTTGCCTCATCAAAATAATTGGTAAAAGTTGGTAGTTTGATTTCCCAAAATAGAAATGTAGCAATCAAAAAGAAATGGAGAGAGTAATACATAGAATGGTTAATGTTTGACAGATTCAGTTTTTTTGGCTTGACAGATGTTTTTGGTTGGGATTAAATTGCTTAGGCCAGATTCAGAGGAGAAGTGGATCTATGGAAAGTTTATTATCATGGCAGAATCTAGTAAAGTTCTGGAATCTATGCGATATAGCTAGATTTGCAAAATTAAGTGACAGGGAGGCTCGAAGAACCCAATTCAACCAGAGTAGAAAGGCAGGTGTTCTATTATCATAATATTCTATATTAAGAGATGCTTTTGGAGCTACTCCTGATTGTGAGCATTGAGCAGTTCATTATTGAAGTCATTCTTTCCGAATTATATTGCCTTGCAGTTTTCCTTTTTATTTTTTCTGAGAGCTCATTATGCTCAGCTTGTAGGCAGTGTTTGTGATGCTATGATTTTCACGATGGGATTTGTTGCTCCTATTTATGTTTTTGAAGCCAGCTGTTCTTGATCAAAACATCGTTTTACTATGTTGTCTAAACAATTTTTTATGAATAAGGAAAGTGGACCCTAGTGATATTGAGGTATCCCAATCGTTGAAAATGACTATAAGCCTGAACTAAGGTTATTATCTGTTAATTTTATTGTAATTTACCGGCTTCACATTCCTTCATTTGATTGCTTAATTATGAAGAAATTGTGTTACAATTTTTTTGTATTGTTGAAGAGTGTAATTGCCAGGCATATGAGATAGCTTTGGTTTGGCAGAATTAATTCTGTAGTATAAATAGGTGTTGAACTCTTGGTACATTGCTCAGATTGCGACCTCTGAAAATCAGTTGGTGTACATGGAATGATAGGATCCTGCACGGTTTTCCTATGACCATAGTATGCGTTGCTAGATCTTACATAGCTGGACAAGGTCTCAACTAGTCAATTGTGATGGGTTTCATTATGGAACGGTCCTGACTCATTTGAAAAAGATTGATACTTCTTTGATGGCTATCAATGATGATATTGTGCTTTCAGTTTTGTGGGAAGTGGAAACCCTAGACTATGGCCTATGGGGCTTGGTAATAGAAGCCTAATCTTAGGAGCAATCCCTTGCATACATAAGCTATATGACTAAACAATTTGGCTCGATTAACCGCCTCTATATAATCTTCCAGATACATAGGCATTTTCAAGAGGCTCTCATTTTTAGATCTGTAAGCAGCAAGATTCTAATTAGTATTGAAGGAGGGATAAAGGGACGAGATTTCCTCCTTACGACCTATTCTGCTATTCAGAAGGAGCATTAAGTTTTTTTAGGTGACAAGTCGATGATTTGGTGTCAAACTTTTTTGGAAAAAGTTGGGTCTGAAATTTGCCTAATCTGTTTAGTGAGTGCATAGTTTGACAAGGTTTTTTTAATAGGCAATTGAAGCTTTTTGGGTCCTTTTTAGTATGAGCCCTTGAGGAAATGTTAGCATAGTCTTGTATTTCTATTGTTAAACAAAAAAAAAAACCAAAATTAATATACGATCCTGGCTTCTTTCTTATTTATATTACGAAATTGCCTTCAAACAGGCATACAAATATTGAGAAGTCATTTTTTTATACTAATTGATTTTGTATTTACCCTTTCGTTGAACTAGAGTATGCTAATTTGCACCAATTACACAGTCGTGCATGTACATGTTATACAAGAGCAGGCTCATTCTTCTGATTCTTCTGAATGCTCTTTTCTTTTATGAATCCTACATATAGGTCTGTTCCGCTTGAGTCACTTGCTGAGAGTCTTTGGTTTTGACCACCTTCAGACATGCTCTTTACAAATTCTACCAAATGCCTCCAGTTATCTCCTTCAAACAATCTTTTGTTCATCCTCAAATATGTGAATGCACTCAATCCACTTCCTGAGTGCGACTTGCTGGTTGCTAAAACCTGTCCATATGCACTTGCATCATATCTCTCTAAAGCATTTTCTCCAGCGAGTTCTATTCCAGCTATTTGAGTCGCCATTTTTACTTGCTTCACTAGACCTTCAGGAGAGCAATTTGCATGATCTGGCTGTTCCCCATCCTTCATCTCCATGCATGTAAAATTGAATACAACTCCATGTTTAGCGAACATGTTAGCTACAGGAAGGTAGGCATCTTTATCTCTTGCATTATAATATCCAGCTGTTAATTCAGCTGCGTGTGATCTGGTTTTGTAATGCCAATGAATTCCTGCTACTTTGCCAGAAAGTTTTGCCCCAGTTTCCTTAAATATCCCATTAGCAGCTGCAAGAAGGTTGTCTCCATGCTCAATTAGTTTCGCGCTGTACCACCCAAGGAAGAACTTTCCATATGCTGTATTCCATGTTCCTTCTCCTCGAAAGAATCCTGTGTCTTCTGGGTACTGATTGTAATTTCCCGAATCATGTGGCCCACTTCTTCCCCATTCTTCCTGTCCGATTGCCTCAGCTGCTGCTTGCAATGATGCTTTCATATACTGTTTTGAATGTAAACGTGTTAGAAGGGAATGAGATGAAAATTGAAAGAAAAACGAAGATGAGTACATCGTCTATTGTTTTTCTTTTGTCATGTTAGTTGTTTTATGCTATATCCTTTATTACTTTATCTGTGGTATTTAGAAGAGGCTTATCGACAAACTTAAATCTGACATATTACAGTAGCTCTTGGGTTGGCCTAAGATTGTACCTTGTCATAGCACTGAAACTCTCCAATTCCTGGAAATCGCCAAGTGCCATTGCTTTCTGGGTAAGATGGATATCTTAACTCCCCACACGGCCCCATCCCGACTTGAATTTCCTGCAATACGAATAAAAATTGAATTTATAAGACTATAGTCTAATTTCCAGCAAGATATATATTCTTTTTTGAAGTTGTAGTAATATGCACTTATAATTATATTAGGATGCAAGTCATGCAACTTGCAATCTTGTCTTTATCTCTCCCTCTCTTCTTAATTGCATAAAATCTCATATCTGGGACCAATAGCAATTTATTCTTTTTTTTTATTATTTTTGTTTCAAATGTTATGTTTTAATTTTAATTATATATTTTGACCAATGATCTCTTAAATCTGTCACTCCCTTATAAATCATCTCTTTGTCGAAATATTGACACATGAAAATAGAATATAACAAAATTATTGTTCCTTAAATTAATTGTTGGAACTTGTTATTCATTACTTCCATAAGATGCATATCAAAGCTTTTAGATCATAGAAGGCCATTAGTGACTTTAAATTATATATAGGGTCAGAACTTAGAAGAAATGCTCAATAGCTTTGAGTCTTACCACAATAACTCTGCCCAAATAATCTTTAAATTTGTCGCGGAAGCTCCTCATGTAGTCTGAGTAGACCTGGATGGGTGTTCTTCCTTTGAGTACTGGAAGCGAATCGCAGCCCAAGGAGATATACTCTGGATTCCTCCTGCCTGATCTGTCTGTGTAGACAAGATCAGGGTTGTTGCTGATTTCTTCTAGTACCCATGGCGGTAAAGGAATACTGCAAATTGGGATTTGCTAAGGTTTAGTATAAGTTAAGGAGAAAGTCATAAAAGAAAATGTAAGTAAACACAAAATGATTTTGTTTACTGTACCTGCAGGAGTCACCCACATTTCCTCCGCACTGGTGGAAAGACATAACTACTTGGAGCTTTAAACCATGTCTTTGCACCATCTGCACTAGCTCAACATAGCCATCCCAATTATACTTTAAAGGTCCATCTTTTTCGACTAATCCCCACCATACATCTACCATTACTCCTTCAACACCGGCAGTTTTTAGTGCCATCAGACTGGCATTCATTGCTCGTGGCTTGTTTAATTTGCCACCATTACATACGGTGTCTAATGGCAGCATCACGTACACAGGCACCCTCGTATTATTAGTGTGATGATGACCTTTCAACTCATGAAGTCTCTCCAACTTCTCGTGACTCTTGCCTTCCAACTCCGAGCTTGAGATTTTCTCAGTTGTAAATTGTGCTGTGTGTACAGAACTGATTGCACGAACACGATCCATCGGCTTGATTCGTGCAATGCATATGATACTTGGAAAATCTTCAGAAGCTCTAAGGCTTCTAAGGAAAGAATTTGTAGAACGTAATGTTAAAGTCATTTTGCTGTTGTTGTTGTGAATATGAGAACAGAGGACAAAGAGAGATGAGGGAAGAATGGAGTAGTTGATTGCATTATTTATAAGGGTGAAACCTTCTGTGATGGCTAGGTGGGACCGTTATTTTAACTAGTGTGGAAAAGTGCATAAAATCAAGATTAGTCAGCTTAACTTTTCCAAGTCATCTTCTGTATACGCGGATCTACTAGTCATCCTTATCATAATTTGCGGGAACCATTATTATGGAGTACATTTTTAATTAGTGTTTCCAAATTTTAATGGCCATCCATTCCAATTGGATCTTCGCCACAAGTTTTTATGACAGCATTTATCCTGTTTTTTTTTAGCTTTATGTATCTTACTGTAATTTTTGTTACTCTTATAATTATGTGGTTTTAGTAGTTTCAAACTTTCAATTTCATATTGACTGCGGTAGTATTAGCGTGTTCTCTGATGGTAATTTATTAAGCCATATATGAAAAGTAAACTGCTGGTTAGTAAATGTTAAATGACGTTATTTTTTTTTTTTCCTTATAAATGTCTTTCATGTTCGGCACCTATATTAAATTTACTTAGATTATCCTTAGAATTAGTATAGTAGGGGTTAAAACTTAAAAACATAGAGTGAAGTCAGAGTAGAGAGTTAATGGACCTTTTCTTTTACAAACTTTATCATTAATTTATCAAGTATTATTAGCTAGGTGGTCAAGGGTAGGGGTGTTAACGAGCCGAACCGAGACCGAACAGGACCAGGCTCGGCTCGGCTCGAGAATGTGAGGGTCCGAGCTCGGCTCGAGCTCGAAGCTCGTCGAGCTCGAAAATCTGGGCTCGGCTCGAGTTCGAAAAAAAAAAATTCGGCTCGGCTCGAGGCTCGGCTCGAAAAAGTTCGCGAACTATTCGGCTCGAAAAGGCTCGAAAATATTTCTAGTACATTACCACACACTTGCTTCCAATATCGAATTTCTAGTTTTTTCCAACGAACAAAATGCATACTTCAAAGTTCAAACTTTAAAGAAAAAAAAGTTGATAACAAATTTAACAAAGTTCACATCAAAAACAAAGTTTACAAGTCACAACAACTTTGACAAAGTTTTACACAAACACACAAACAACAGCTCCTCTTCCTTTGACATTCATTTTCAAGTCCAAGCCAATCTTCATGTTTTTTTTCCCATAAGACCTACAAAATATGTTTAACACATACATTAGAATAATATTATGAAGATATAATTTTATAAAAACACAATGTAATAAAAAGTATAAGATTATAAATCAAGAGGATTAAACAATTTTTAGCAATTATACCAAATCCCTCTTTTGCTGTTTAATAATGTTATAAATCATTTTATAAGCATCCGTTAGAAAAACAAGGAATCTAGTAGACTGATATATAGTTGAATGATACAATTAGGAAATTCAGAAACATTAATATATCAAGTGGTCTAAATGTATAAACTCGACTGAAATTCAGAAACATAAATTAGGAAATTCAGAAACATTAGGAAATTACAGTTACTTCATGTAAGACTCGACTGAATAGTTTTTCAGTAGAGAGATTGTATAAACAAGTGCAGTAAATCGAAAAATGTATAGACAATACATAAATAAGCAAAAATCACTCAAACTCATTCCCACCCAAGTGCAGTAAAACCATTCAAACTCAAAAAAAAATGTATAAACAACATATAAAAACTCTGAATTCATATTAAATCAAAAAACTTCAAATTCAGATTAAATAGAAAAACTTCGAATTCATCATACAAAGGCACATAGAAATTTCGAATTCAGATTAAATCGAAAAAAAAAATGAAAACGATGCACATTACCTGTCATCCTGCTCGCCGCCGAAGACGATGTTGCTCGCCGACGCAGTGCTGGTCGCCGCCAAAGTTGCGCTAGTCGCCGCCGTCAACTGGACTGGAGATTGGGGATGTAGGGTTTTCGAAAACCCTTGAAGAAGTGCAGCAGTGAACGGCTGAATGAATATTGAAGACTTGAAGTGCTTTTTTTGTTTTTGGTGTTTTAATGGTCGGTTTGTTTTAAATTTTAATTGGGCTGAGAAAAAAGCCCTTAGTTTGTATCTTTTAATTGGGCTAAAACTTTTAATTTGGTATATATTTTTAAAGTGGACTTCAAATTGTAATTCAAGTTGGGTTAGAAATTAATGTATAAAAATTTGTACTTTAAAATTTTTCGAACATGTTTGCGAGCTTTCGAGCCGAACTCTATTAGGCTTGGCTCGGCTTGTTAAGGTCGCGAGCCGATCTCGAACTCGAGCCGAGCCTTCTCGAGCCGAGCTTTGACCGAGCCGAGCTCGAACAGTTTGCGAGCCACCCTGGCTCATTAACACCCCTAGTCAAGGGTCATGTTACTCGGATTGAGGTACTTGTGTTGAATTTGGGTAATGTATACATGTGTTTGACTTTATTATTGTATAGAAGGTTTTATATTTTTGGCCTAAATTGAAGTTTCGAAGTGTATTCTAGTGTCGAAGTGTCTATGTACTCTATTTTAGTATTGAAGTGTTGTGAAATAATACAGGTAATATGATGTAAAATGAAAGTCCAAGTTACACGAGTTAGGAGTTACGCCTTTGAAGTTGGGGTTTCCTTTTAAGGTGCATTCTCGTGACTTTGAAAAAACAAGTAGTAGAAAGGTTCAAATTAGTTCCAATAGTTTTTCAAAGGTTCTAAAAAGTTTTAATAAATTTAAATTCGTTCAATTCAATAAAATTCAACAAAAAATATATGTGAAGAGAATGTAGCTTTGGTGATGTGAGGGGAAAAAATGGTTATATGACTTGTTTAATTGCAAGAAAAGAATGGTGATCAAAGTAAGGATATGAATCATATTAAATTACCACCTCTTACACATCAATTGATCCATTTAGCAAGTAAGCACTTATTTTTTTGAATAGGTAAGATGTTAGCCCAAAAGCCAATCTTTATTAGGCTATTAATTTGCATGCTATACCAATTTATAAGCTAGGTACAAGATTTTAAAGCTAAAAGAAACCCCTCTATCACCATAAAGTTTGAGAGAAGCTATCCAACAACTTTCGAGTGAGAATTCAAATAATGAGAAGTACCCTTAACTTTAGAATGGACTAATGGAGTTTTACGGAGTTACCACCTCCTTTTCCCCAAATAATAAAGAAAATCCATAAAGCCAAATATCTTGAAATTAGTAGCTAGCAGTAGTCAGTACCACCTCTTCCTCCCCAAATTGTACATTTCATGTGCGGTTATTAGTTACACGAATACACGTACTTCTGACGTGTATCCATTGTGGATCATGTGATTGTTTTAAATTTGGGAAAGTGGAAGATTCTCTTTTTAATTCCCTCTCTATTGATGTTTTTAAAATGTTGCTCTGCTGTTGTTTGAGGTTCGTTTTTCGGTACTTTTGCTTTGGCTAACAGCTAACTCCTCCAAGTGGAACAAGAAAATTATTTAGGGTGACCAAAATTATGTTTTCTAATTTTAGGGAACCAAGTAAATATTTAATTTACGAGTTTTTCACTAAATATTCCTGACAAATTTAAAAATTAATCATATTCACTCAATGTTTCAGAAATGCACCATATATCCATAAATTTCGAAAACTGTGCACCATATACCTTTTTTCTAATTGCCGTTAATTCACCGTTTATTTAGGATTTTGCCATCATTAAGTCTCATCCCTAATTCTAATCTAACCCTAACCCTAATCCTTCCCTAACCCTTACTCTAATCTTACCTCTAAACCCTTCCCCTAACCCTAACTCCTTGGCAGCCCCAACCCCTCCTCACCGCTGCAGCACCTCTCCGTTCACCATCGGCCTCCCACATCCCATGCGCGTTTGTTCACCGTTGATTCTCCCAACCCCTCTTCGTTCACCATCGATTCCCCAACCCCCTCTTCGTTCACTGTCGGCCTCTCCCACCCCCTGCATGAAAATCCGACCCACCCCCTCTTTGTTCACCATCGATTCTCCCACCCCCTGCGGGAAAATCTGACCCACCCCCTGCGCGAAAATTCGATCTGGTGTGGTGACAGGTGATGCAATGGTGAACTAAGAGGGGGAGGGGGAGAGGGAGGGGTGCTGCGGCGGAGGGGAGAGGGAGGGGAGGGGGGATGCCATGGTGGAAGGGAGGGGGAGATGCAACGATGGAAGGGAGGGGGATGCCACGGTGGAAGGGAGGGGGAGATGCAACGATGGAAGGGAGGGGGATGCGGCGGTGGAGGGGGTGGGGGTGTGGCTGGGGGTGGAGGGGTGGTGAGCTGGGTGGGTTAGGGTTAGGGTTCGGGGTAAGGGTTTAGGTTTAAGATTAGGGTAAGTGTAAGGGTTAGATTAGGGTTAGGGTTAGATAAGAATTAGGATTTAGGGTTAATAATGGCAAAATGATAAATAAAGCTAACGGTGAGTTAACGACAGTTAGGAAAAGGGTATATGGTGCACAATTTTCGAAATTCGTGGGTATATGGTGCATTTTTGAAACATTGAGGGTATATGGTGAATTTTTTAATTCGTCGGAGTTATTTGGTGAAAAAATCGTTTGATTTATCAAACTAACTATAATGCTTTTTTACAATTTATTCAAAACTAGGGGTGCTTAGGCTTCCGCTCAGCCTTCATATGTTCCACCCCCTTGATAATAGATGTGAGGCTAAGCACTTTCCTCTTTTAAAATCATGAGCCATTTTAATTTTCTAAGTCTTTTCATATTTGAACTTTGAAATTTTTATTTTGTCAATCATTATATATACCTTGCATAAACTACATAAGAATAATCGTATTATAATACTTGGTAATATTAGCATTTCTCATTGTAACATAATGCATACTTAAACATATTAATGGTTAAAAATGACAAGTTTTGACATCAAAGTCAAATATGATTTACACCATCTTGAAATGAAGAGTATAATCTACATAAATTACACAAAATTATTAATTCTTTTAGCATAGATGGACATATGCATTATAGACATGCTTGGTCTTGAGTTAGCTTTTCCCATTTTTCTCGATTGGCAAGTGTCCATTTTTCTAAGCAAGTCGGTAAGACAATTTAATGTTTGCTTATTACTTCCTTTGTTTCATTATAATTATTTTATTTTCTATTTGAGGAAATTTCATATTAAATGTATCATTACTTTATCTGATAGTTTGTTCTCTTATCTCTCTCATACCATACGAGTGCATTTTGTTTATTTCTTTTTTTTTTTTTGACGGGATCTTTGTTTATTTCTCGCTATCTCTTTACTTATCACATGAGCTCTTAAATATACTTCATCTGTTTTACAAAAATAGTTGCTCCATTTCATAATTTTACGCTTGCCGATGCATGGTTCCAAACATTAATATGTTTAATAATCAATAATTAAAAATTATAAAAAAAATTGATATTAAAAAAATATACATTGAGGCAAATCTAACAAGATTTCATATGACTATATTTTTTCTAATATAAAAATTACCACATACAATCAAAGTGTAAGATTTGAGTAGTGTATACTATGTCAATGGCCGTGCAACTATTTCTAAACATGGAGCAAGGCCCCGATGATATAATTATAATAAAATGGAGGAAATATGAAATTTTATAAATGAAATTTGCCATAAAAAACTTTTAAAAGTTCGTTTTGCGAAAAAGAACATTTTAAAGCATTACTTGCAAAATACCACAAACTTATTCCCATTTTTTGGTGTGTTGACTATTTCAATCATGGAATTGACATTTTATTTTCTTTTAACCCCCTATTTTATTTCTCTTCAAAGGTTGCATGTGTAATTCTTCAACCTAGGCTGGGTAGGTGGGTTGTGGGCAGCGCGACAACGACAATGGGGGGGGGGGGTTGCAGGGACGAATGGAGAGGAGAGGGAGGAGGGGCGAGAGTGAGGGAGGAGGGGCAAGAGAGGGAGGAAGGGAGAGGAGAGGGGGTAGGATCGGCGGGGGGTGGAGGGCTGCGTGGGAAAGGGTGAGGGCTGCAGCCTGAGAGGGTGGAGGAAGGGGTTGGGGGTTGCTGGTGGGGGTAGGGTAGGGGGGGGGGGGTTGGTGGGAGTGCATGGGTGGGGTGGTGGCTGGCGGGATATGGTGTTAGTGGTGGCTACGTGATGGTTGAGGAGGAAGAAGGAAAATAGAAGGATAAACGTCGGAGTTGAGATGCTCAACACCAAAACATGGAAATAGATTTCATCTTGCATAAAACATTAATTTCGTGGTTTTGCTTATAAAGTATGTTTTAAAAGGTTTTTTTTTAATCGTAAAATTGAACTTTTAAAATTATTTTTGGCAATTTTTTCAATTAATAAAGCTAGTTTAAAACTATCTTATTTAAAATTGCATAGTTTATTCCTCCTTGTTTTAGAGTTTAAACATCCATAAACGCGGCTAAATAAATGATTCCCAATAACTTTATGGATTCTAAGGCTTTTCTTGATGACCTTTACCTTAAGTAATTATATACTGGAAATACCTTATTATAAGAGGTATCAGATGTTTGAAAGTACCTTTACAATAAGAAACATCAGAGGGTTACATAGTGTTGTTACTCTACACAGACTGTGAACGACAATGACTTCTGATATTAATTTAGAACTCATCTCTTATAACTTATATGGCCCTTTATGTGATAATAATCGGGTGGCTTTATTTTGCCACAATCCTTCTAACCCCAAAAATTTGTCCACTTTTTCTTCTGATGTGTTTGTTTCTTTCTTCACATAAATTCATGTGGAAGCTAAATTTCTTGCAAACTCAGTCCAATTTATTTGGCCATCCTTAATTTTGGATAAGGAGGGAACTGAGGCTTTCAGTAATGAGAAAAGGCATGTGGTTGTAAGAAAAAAACCTTTGGTTTTGTGTGTTGAAAACATTTTGTATGGGCTCCATTTGAGATGCTAACTTGATTGGTGTTGTGGATTATTCGTGGAGTCGGTTGCATAATTTTCCTGTTCACATGGTGTTGAAAGGCACAATAAAGGAGAGAGAGATACTTTTGAACCATTCTTTTAAGAAAATGACATAAAAACTTGCTTATTAAGATCGAAATATCAAGCTTGTGCCTCTTTTTGCTTTTTGACACTTTTACATTAGATATTCATGTACATTAACATTATGATCGTTGCAAACGTTTTGGCATTATGCCTTTTCTCCTTTATTTTCTACGTCCTCTGTTTTCAATTAGTACTATATCGACTTCTAAAACACTATTTATAAATTTCATTTTGATTCCATTTTAATTATTTACAAGGTTATTTCTAAAAAAGATATAGTTATGTGAGATTTTGTTATATTTGTCTCGGAATTATATTTTAAATATATTAACTTTTATAATTTTTACCTATGCGTAATTAAATATAACAAAGTTCAAAGTTGTGTGTTGCCAAACGTGCCTAGTACTTTGGATATAGCCAAGAAACGGAAGAAGTATGTTGTCCAGACTTAGGGACCCATGTCTGATACGCATATGACGTACGTGTCTAAGTGTTCAGCTTGAATTTTTTTTTTTTTTGGTAAGAAGAAGTGGCCCCAACCCCGTTTGGGTCTTAATGGGTCAGACACTTGAGAGTAAGGGGAATCCCTATCCTTAAAGTGCCTCTAGTGGGGATTGAACCCCCAACCTTAAGGTTGGAAAGGTTCTCTCCTTACCACTAGACCAAGTACTACTTGGTTAAGTGTTCAGCTTGTATATGTTATGAAAATTTTCCTTGATTTTGGCCAATAGTTACGACGTATGTTATGAGCACATGGCCAATAGTTGAGAACTTGAGATGGTTTATATTCAGGGCTAGCAAGAGAATGCACCCTTGGCCTGAAAGTATGGTTAAATGGGCTTAGATTGGTTACGGGATTTTCTCAATTTAGGTCAAGGTTGGTAACCAAGAAATTTAGAGCAAATTGGCTATGTTTAGAATATTGTTCTGAGTGTTAAGTCTCAAGTTGAACAAGGCAATCTTTGGCTTTTAGTTCCAAAAAGCGTTCATTGCTTTGGTCTTTCTTGGCTATATATATGATTCTGAATGCTTGTTGATGCAGATTTTAGTGGAGGTTATTGAATCTTATCTGTTTCATGACTCAGCTTCCTCATTAGCTTCTCCCCACCTAATGAAATGAAGTGCCTGAGGCCCTGGATGTGTTTTCCTCTGAGAGGACATTGATATAACAATTAAATTCTGCCAAAATTATATAAAAGACATAGAAAACAAGCTGTCATTTTGGACTCTTTACCTTTTATTGTCTGATATATAGTAGTATTAGCTTATGAGGTTTGCCTTATGTTTGTCATTCATGCTAAGCTCCACTCCACCACTTTGTTTCCTCCTTGCTTTGGGAGTTATAAGAGTACAACCTGCTTATATAAATGGGATTAAAGCTTTCACATTGTTGTTGTTTGGTCGAAGTTATTGTGTATATTATTTTTACTTTGTAGAAAGGACAGTCAACAATGTTACCTATGGCTAAACTAGCTAGTGATCTAGTTAGGCTAAATGTGACTAGATTATCGCCTTATGCTAACGATTGGTATGTAGATTGTACGATGTATATATTCTGTAAGAAAGTTTAATAGAATGTTTGGGGTACTAATTGTCTTGTTGAGCATGTCTACTCGTGAGGAACTTGAATTCCACTAGATGAAAACTCCAGTTTAAACTTATATAACCTTACTTGTGTTGGACGTACTCGATTAGCACCAATAGAAATGTCTATGGTATTGTTCCCCTCTCTTGAAACCTATAATGAGTGGTATGAGAACTTCTCAAGTCAAACACATTATTTGAGAGATAGTTTAGGATAGGGTTGCATTCTATAAAATTGTCATTAATTATAATAAATTACAAATGAATTCTTGATGTGTTTTAGTTGTTTTTCACAAAGGAACTCAGTCACCACAATTCCATTTTGTAAATACGCACTTCTTTTGTTCTTTTATAGTCATTAATTTCTCTTTCATTGGAGGTTCTACTAATCATTATATGTCCATTTTCAGTAAATTCTCCGTTTTACATATCTAATTTTTTACATGGTGTGGTATTGAGGACCTTGTCTCTCACAAACTTTTTTCATTGTCTTGATACGTGTGGCCAAGTTATGTGTAGTGATGAATAAGGATATAAGCTCTGGCCAATTTTTGGGTTTCAACTAGTATTTTGGCCCGGACGTTGCTCCGGATTGGTACTGTTTTACAAACTTGATATGACTTTTTTCCCATTCCCATTAAAATATATTAAGGAAAACTTAACATTTAAAAGGTACAAATATAATAATGTGGACACTTATATCATGATTAAAAGTTGGTTGAGATGGTAATTGTATCATATATAATTGCAAGAGGTCATGGGTTCAAATTTTGTTGCAAGCTAATTTTACTTTTGTTATTGACATGACTTGTCACTTGTGTATACATTATGAAGGTGCCATGTGGTGTGTCCGCGTGTATACATACATTATCATGCCATTGTAGTAGGACAAAGACTGTTTCCTCTTGTTCATCAACTATTACTAACAATATGATTATGATTTGTCTAAGAACTGACTTGTTACTAATGTCTCTTTTAGTTCATTATGATTTACATATCTTAAAAGCGGAGAAATGCAAACTTATTTTGATTTGTTTTACTTGTTTGGTTTCCCTTGCTGAAGAGGGAGGTGACAAAGTGCACTACTGTTTTTAAGTTGTTTTCTTGTGATCGATGTAACAATATTTTAGCTCGACGTTCCAATAAATGCCTCAGTCGGCCAATCTCTCGATTTTGCTCGTCGCTGTCGTCGATAATAAGAGGTCATTGTTTTAGATGGCAAAAGTTGATGGCCTAAGTTGGGTTATGTTGTCATGTAAATATTGTGCTATATGAATGTAAAGTAAACATAATATTCCATCCGATTCATAATATAAGTTTTAGTGAAAGTATTGGGTCCGACCGTCTGACCCAAACATTTGGTCAGACGGGCTGACCCAAGTTCATTAAAACCCCTGCAAAAACTTTCAGAAAAAATCATCAATGGCAACTCGCACATCTTCAAATCTCTCTCCAACTTACACGCCTTTCTCAAAACCCATCTTCCCCAAAACCCCTTTCACTACCCTCCTCTCTCTCCTCAAAACTCGCTCGACTCGCGGGTCACACGAGTCACCCCACCCCCTCAACTCAACTCTTTTCTCTCTCCTCCAAAGTCAGCAATGGAGGTTACGACGACGGAGATGGTGGACGAGGTTCGGTGGACGTTCGTGAGTGGAAAGACGCGGAGTTATGAGTGGAGAGTAAGTCTAGAGAGAGAAGAGGTTAAGACATAGAAATAAGTTACTTTCATTTAGAAGTAAGTTGCTTTCATTTAGAAGTAAGGGTATGTTCTCCCCAGCTTATTTTCAGTTCAGTTCAGTTCAATTCAATTCAGTTCAGATCAGTTCAGTTCAGTTCAGATTAGTTTAGTTTGATTCAGTTCAGTTCAATTCAGTTCAAATTAGTTCAGTTCAGATCAGTTCAGTTCAGTTCAGCTCTTGACAATACTTTTAGGGCCTGTTCTCCCCAGCTTATTTTCAGTTCAGTTCAATTCAATTCAGTCCAGTTCAATTCAATTCAGTTCAGTTCAGACCAGTTCAGTTCAGTTCAGCTCTTGACAATACTTTTACTCTCACATATCACTATTCATTTCAGTTCAGTTCAGTTCAATTCAGTTCAGATCAGTTCAGTTCAATTCAGTTCAGTTCAATTCAGTTCATTTCAGTTCAGTTCAGTTCAGTTCAATTCAGTTCAGTTCAGTTCAGTTCAGTTCAGTTCAGTTCAGCTGTTTTATGCCGAAGAGAACATGCCCTTACTCTCACATATCACTATTCATTTCAGTTTAGTTCAATTCAATTTAGTTCAGTTCAGTCCAGCTGTTTTATGCCGAAGAGAACAGGCCCTAAGTTGCTTTCATTTAGAAGTAAATTGCTTTCATTTACTTAAATTTTGTTTTCAGTTAGAATAAAACACGTAAATGAAACAATAAGATAAGTAACTGAACTTAAAAGACATCCAACTGAAATTTTTTTGAAACCAATTGAACAAAAATCGAAACCAACTGAAAAAAGTTTGAAACCAACTGAACAAAAATTGAAACCAACTGAAAAAAAAATTTGAAACCAATTGAAAAAAAATTGAAACCAACTGAAAAAAATTGAAACCAACTGAAAGTCGTCCGACCAAAGAGTATGGTCGGACGGTCTGACACAATACCTTCTCTAAGTTATATATTTTTTAGGAGTTAAATATTATAATTTTTTGACCAAATATTCTTATTAATGTACTTCTTCCGTAACAAAATAGATGTTATACTTTCAAAAACACACTTTTCTAGGCAATTTTTTTGAATAGGAGAGAGATAGAGAGAAAGAAAAAAAAAGGAGACCCATGTGATAGGAGAGAGATAGAGATATTGTTGCCTAAAAATAAAGGAAATATAACATATATTTTGTTACAACCATATTTAGAAAGTGTAACATCTATTTTGTTATGAAAGAAGTATATCAAAAACGATACTCATTTGAAAGTTTGTTAGATTTGTTTTAATATGTACTTTCTTAATATCAACTTTTTATATTAATTATTAATAGGAAAATAGAAATATAGGAGGTCAAAAGTATGTTTTAGAGATTGTGTAAAAGGAAACATTACTTATATTATGAGATACCGACTACTTTATATTTTTGCCAATCATGTATTCAGTTGATTTTGGTTTCCATTCTTGCTCTTGTTGTACGTGAGAGAAAGAACTAGTAGTTGTATAGTAACATTACCCTTTTTTTATCACATAAAATATGTATCATGTATGTTAGGAAATGTAGATTTGGAAAGTTTCTTACTGTATGTTTCTAATTTTCTTGATTTTGAACTAAGTCAACGGGACAAAAAATAAAAAACAATATATGCATGAAGTTAGATCAAAGGATCCTTTTTATAAAGGGAGGGACTCGTATTTATTAAGCGATGACTGATGATGAGTCATCTGGTCCATTTTATATGCACTGTGCACAACTGCACATGTTTTGTTCTTACATTTACATCTTTAGATTTTTCCACATCATGCTGAATCATTTGGTCGAAAACAAAACAATAAAATGGGGTTGATCAACCACTCATTTGCATCCACATTTCACTGTCAGATTGAGTGCCATGTAAGCACCGTGTCATTGCATGGTGCAAAATTATACTTCCTCCCTTTTTTTTAGAATCCATTTTGACTTTTGATACTATTTATATGTATAACTTTGACTATCTTTTGTGATTTATATTTAAAAAAATATATAGTCATGTGGGATCTTGATAGATACGTCTCAATATTTATTTTCATAATATCAACTTTTTGTAATTTTTACTTATTGATAATTAGAGATATACATATTTAAAATAATGCATTGACATGTGTGTTCAAGAAAAATGGAGCAGTGATAAAAATGTAGTATATGTTTATAAAACTTCTAATTAGGTCTTGTTCGATCATGTATCAACTATACATATCCATATGATTGATTAAACATTTCCATTTTCGCATAGCCCATGAAACGGCGCTATCAATCAATCTTATATGCTAATCCTTTAATAAGTCATTTATGTCCAATTTAATGACTTAGATTAAAAACTCAAATATTCAATGAATTGTGTTCATTTATGACGTTTCATTCATCAAATCACATATTTGACAAAACCAATTAATTCAAGATATATTTTAGACATTTTATTTAATACCAAACCAAAACTAAATAAGACAAAATTCATAAACATAAATAGCAAACCATGTCTCTACATTGTAACAAGTTTTTCTAAACCCAGTACAATCTAAAGCCACTCTAACATTTGCTTCAAGCCTATAGCCCTAGCGTGAAACTCATGCTTGGGTTGAGGTAGGGGTTTAGTTAGCGGATCACCCACATTTTCATCCACGTGAACTTTGCAGATCCTGACATCCTGTCAACTATCTCTCGAATGAGGTGAAACTTCCTCATTACATGTTTGGACTTGTTATGTGATCTCAGCTCTTTTGCTTGCGCAATGACACCATTGTCGTCACAGAACAACTCAATCCCTTCCGGAGCACTAGTTATGATATCTAGCTATGTCAAGAACTTTATCCAAACTGCTTTCTTAGCTGCTTAAACCGCTGCTAAACAGTTTGATTCTTTGCTTTGAGATCTTCCAGCTCAGTGCTCTTCCATTTAGACGAAAGACGTACCCTAACTGAGAGCGGTAATCATCTCTGTCGGTTTGGAAGCTTGCATCAGTAAAACCTTCAACAACCAACCCACTTTGTCCTTCATAGCCTAAGAACAAGCCTTTAGTCCTCCTCAAGTACTTAAGGATGCTCTTAGCTGCAGTCCAGTGTGCTTCTCCTGGATTTGCTTGGAACCTGCTACACATGCTCAAGGCATATGCAACATATGGTCGACTACTTATCATGGCATACATGATAGATCCTATAGCCAAAGCATAAGGGATGCTACTCATTCGCTTTAACTCATCAGGCTCAGTCGGGAACTGACTCTTGCTAAGAGATAAGCCATGTGACATGGGAACGAATCCTCTCTTTGAGTTTTCCATGTTGAACTTTGCAAGAAATTTATCAATATAAGTTTCTTGACTTAGTCCAATCATCCTTCGAGACCTATCTCTATGGATTTCAATTACCAGTATGTACTCAACTTCTCCAAGGTCCTTCATGGAGAAACAACTTTTCAACCATTCCATGACTAACTCAAGCATTGGTATGTCATTTTCCATGAGTAGTATATCATCTACATACAGAACCAAGAAGACTAAGCTGCTCCCACTAAACTTCTTGTAAACACAAGCTTCTTTTCGCTTTTGAAAACCAAATTGTTTGATTGCCTATCAAACGAATTCCAGCTCCGAGATGCTGCTTCAATCCATAAATGGATCTCGAAGCTTGCAAACCCTTTTAGGATTTTCTGGATCTTCAAAACCTTCAGGTTGTGTCATGTACACATCCTCATTCAAGAACCCATTCAAGAATGCGGTTTTGACATCCATCTGCCAAATTTCGTAATCATAAATGCAGCAATGCTAAAAGTATCCGAATTGCATTGACTTAAGCATTGCTACTGGAGAAAAGGTCTCATCATAGTCTATACCATGAATATGCTTGAATCCTTTTGCAACATCTTGCTTTGTAGACATAGACATTTCCATCTTTGTCTGTTTTCAATTTGAACACCCACTTGCATCCAATAGGGTTAACCCCATCAGGCAAGTCAACAGGTCCAAACTTTATTCGTAGACATGGAGTCTAACTCGGACTTCATGGCCTCAAGCCATTTTTCAGAGTCTGGGCTCGTCAAAACTTATTTATAGGTAGTAGGTTCTGAATTCTCCAAAATCATAATTTCAGAGTTTTCAGTTAACAGGAAACCAACCAACCTCTTATTTGGAATCCTCGGTCTACTTGACCTACGCGGGGCCTGAGCATCAAGAGAAATGTTTTCTTCAACTTCTTGAAGATTTTCGCTTGAATTAGATTCAAGTGGGATGGTAGGAGGTTCACGCGTTGAATACATCATCTCCTGAACTTGACTTTCGTTTTGTCAGGCCGTCTCTGATATGGTGTGAAACATGCCCAGTTGTTGCTCATCTCGAATTTCTTCGAGTATTATTTTACTCCCACTTGTCTTTCTAGAAACAAATTCCTTTAAAAGAAAGGCATCATCACGACCAACAAACACTTTGTTCTCTTGACGGTTATAGAAGTAATAACCCCTTGTCTCTTTTCGGTATCCTACAAAGAGACATTTATCTGACTTGGGTGCAAGTTTGTCTGATAGTGACCGCTGTACATAGACCTCCATCCCCAGATTTAAGAAAAGACAAGTTGGAGTTTTCCATTCCATAACTCATATGGAGTCTTTTCTACAGCCTTTGACGGTTGAGTCCTATTAGTGTGTGTGCAGCTGTTTCGAGAGCATATCCCAAAAAAAAAATCGGAAGATCAGCAAGACTCATCATTGATCGAGCCATATGCAGTAAGGTCCGATTCGTCCTTTCAGATACACCATTTAACTGCAGTGTTCTTGGTGGAGTTAATTGTGAAAGAATTCCACAATCCTTTAATGATATCAAATCTTGGCTCAAATATCCCACCACAGTACGATCACAGTGTTTTTATTGTCTTACCAAGTTGATTCTGTACTTCATTTGGAACTCTTTGAATTTTCAAAAGATTCCGACTAGTTTCATTAAGTAAATATCCATATCTACTCAAATCATCAGTGAAGGTAATGAAGTATTTAAACCCTCCCCTTGCCTTTGTGCTCATAGGACCACAAACATCTATATGTATGAGGCCTAAGAGATATCTGGCCTTTTCACCTTTTTCTGTAAACGGTGAATTTGTCATCTTACCCATTAAGCATGTTTCACATATATCAAATGATTTGAAATCAAATGATGGAAGAATACCATCCTTTAGTAACTTTTGGATCGCTTTTGGTTTATATGACCCATTCCAATGTCAAATGTTGTTAGGTTGAATCATTTGATTTTGTTTCTTGCTATCTATGTTATAGACTTATACTGACCTATCAAGCACATATAAGTCATTTATCAATTTAGCTCTAGCATAGAACATATTATTGTAGGAAATGGAACAACACTTGTTCTTAATTTCAAAACAAAATCCTTCAGAATCCAAAACAGAAACAAAATTTATGTTCTTAGTTATCCAAGGAAAAAA
Source organism: Beta vulgaris subsp. vulgaris (assembly GCF_026745355.1). Lineage (NCBI taxonomy): Eukaryota > Viridiplantae > Streptophyta > Magnoliopsida > Caryophyllales > Amaranthaceae > Beta > Beta vulgaris. The sequence continues at coordinate 13,398,161 of NC_079206.1, forward strand.
ATAACAATTATTGAGTTCTAAAACCAACCCAAATGGCAAATGCAGACTATAGCTTCATACGACAAGTGCAACAACCCGTGCTCTATTTCCAACGCGCAACTTTACCTCGCCCTTTGTCAGCTTCCTACTTCTTTTAGTTCATGCACATCATTAACTATCTGAGAACCACAACCGGTATTCAATACCATAAAGAAGTAGAAGTTTAATTGATTTCTATAACAAATATACCTGAAGTGGAAGCTTTAGACTTCTTTTCCTCCAAGTATAGAGGGCAGTTCCTCTTCCAGTGTCCTATCTTGTGATAATGGATGCACTCGACGACCTTTGGCTTGGCGGTGGGCTTGGGTTTTTCAGCAACAACAACTTGCTTGCCTTTGTCCTTCTTTCCTTCCCATTTCTTCTTGAAACCCTTTCCATAATGAACCATCAAAACCTCTTTCTTTGGTTCCTTCGGGATGTTCCTCTCAGCACTAAGCAATAACCCATGCAGCTCTTAGAAAGTCTTTTCAGACTCATTCATGTTGAAGGTCATCCGGAACTGATTGAAATTATGAGGCAACGAATGGAGAATGATGTCAGTAGCTAACTCAACCCTATAAGGGAATCCAAATCGTTCCATATTTTCGAAAAGACCCATCATAGGGAAAACATGGGGCCAACAACTTGACCCGACTTCATGTGACATTCCAGTATCTCACTGCTAGTCTCTACCGCTCAACTCGGGCCTGAATTTGGAACATGGTACGCATTTCTTGCATGATGGTATAAGTATCCTTGGTTTCGAACCTCTTGTGGAGGTACGACTCCATGGCTGCTATCATCAGGCAAGTGATTGGTATAGACTTATCATTGGCCTACTTAACACGACGTTTTTCAGCTTCAGTCGATTCATCAGTAATCACAGGAAGTGGGATTTCTAAGACATCCTCTCAACCTTCAAACCTCTTCTTCTTCTTCTTCTTCTTCTTCTTCTTCTTCTTCTTCTTCTTCTTCTTCTTCTTCTTCTTCTTCTTCTTCTTCTTGTTGTTGTTGTGGTTGTGGTGGTTGTTGTTGTTGTTGTTGTGGGACCTAAGTTTATTATGTTGTTATGAATTAGTGAATTCTAGCGCATTGATAACCAACATACAATAAACATATAAGCATTTTAAATATTAATAAAATGCAAGAAAAATATGATCTAGTATGCATGGCCCCTAATCCTAAGAATTTAGCATCATGGGCTCCTCCTTGGACTCTTCATGGATCTCCATCCATCTTAGCCATAGGTCTTCTTTTGATAAGCTCGTCTTTGGATTACATAAATATCAAAAGAATTTAAATAATATCTAAATTAAATAAATTACAAACTTCTCAACGATACGCATATCGTATTTAAATTACAAGAATACATCACGATATGTATATCGTATTTAATTTTCTAACTTAAATTTGAGTCATACTAGTCATTCATAGCAATTATATCAAATATAAAAAGCCACATAATAATATCACATATTATACTTGCCAAAAATCAAAATATCAAATATTCTTAAATAAAGCAAGAGGATTAAATATTTAAGAAATTTCTAACCACCTAAAGATTCTATCCTAGAAAATCTAGCCTACTAATTTTAATTAGATTAAAGAATAAAATTATGGAATTATTTAACTGAAAATCTGTTTAATATTCTGAAAATCTGTTGTAATGATTTTTCCAATTTTTTTTGAAAGCAGCAAAACGTGGTTAGCAAGCCACGCTGCTGCTGTCGCAGCTCCTGCGTTGTGCTGCTACTGCTGTCGCAGCCCTTGGTTGCCCTCCCTTGACCACCTGGAGCAGCCACCGTGGCCCCACTCGTCGGTGGTTGCACCACCCAGCCGTGGCTGCTCCTCCTCCCTCCTTTTTTTTGTTTTTGTGGAATTAAATTAAATTACAACCTTTTGTAAAATAATTTAGTGATCAAAATAAATTAAACATAAACTCCATTATGCCTAATTCTGAAAATTAATTGAAAACTTCATTTTAATTAATTTTAGAGCTATTCTTATCAATTAAACTTAAAATCACATAAAAAACTCCTTTTAAATGATTGATTTGTCATACATAAAGAATTTAAATATGAAAAATCAGATTAATTATATGCACATAATTTTCGGAATTTACATAAAATCTCTATTTTAATTAATTTTAGCATTATTCACATAAAGTAATTAATCTCTAATTCACATAAAACTTCTTTTACATGAATTAATTTTCATACATAAACAATTTTAAACATGAAAATTAGATGAATAATATGAATTTAACTCCCCAAATTTTCGAAAAATTTGAGATCTAAAATTACAATTGAATTTCGAAATTAGGGTTTTTTATTTTAAAAAATTCGGCCACTCCAATTATTTTTTCGAATTGCATAAATTTTTTTAAGGTCAAATTAATTAAAATTTTTGGCCATTATTAACAAAATTTAAGCAAATTAAATATCCATTTAATTGATTAAATTATATTAAACACTTCATAATTCAATCTCTCCCCTTAATCAAATTAAAGCTAGTCAAACACATCAAAATAAATCTAAATATTATGACCAAAAACCTATATGCAAGAGGCTAAAGCTGATACCTCTGTAGGAATTTAGGTACCATAAGCGGAATTTCATGAATCATATTCATAAGCACTGAAACATGATCACATGCATATACAATCAAGGATCACATAATAATTTAGAATTATCCTTTGAAGCGTGATTTCCACAAAACTTGTTATAATCCGGAGATAGAACTGCAACCGTGATTCCTCTACTTGGTCCACCAATCCAGATCAACACTCCACCAATACTAGTTGGAAGGAAGAAGTTTTTCTTCATCTCTTGGAGAATAACGTGGCTTTTTAGAGAAAAGGAGAGAGAAGAATATTGAGAGATCTTGTATCTTTTTCTTGTGATTACCTAACTAATATACAAGTATATTTAGGTTAGGCAATCCCTTTTTTCTCTCTCTTGGCCGGCCACCCTAGAGTCCTTTATGGGCTTTAGGTTTTTCTTTTGTTGATCCAAATCTTATATGTGATCTTATAAGATCCATTTAATTGAGTTTCGGATTTATAATTTACTAACACGAAGTTCGATTGCATTTTCTAGGAAGACATATAGACGATCCAATTTGATAAACTTATTATCTCCATAATACGATCCATATTATATTTAGTAATTTCATTAAAGTCGAGACATAATTGCTTCGATTCTTTGACATCTTCCTTGGTCTCAAAGTTGGCAAGCGGTTATTCTTAAAAGATATGCTGTAGGAGAAATATCTACCAATCGACATATAGGTCTTTGTTCCCAAGCAGGTATCGTTGTTTTTGTTTTGCTGTAGATGTTTCTGAAGTGGAAATGACTCACCCATTGCCATTGACTTCTTCACACCAACTTTTCTTTGGGTTATCGGAGATGGTTCTCTGCATTGGTTTTCGTATCTTTTTCATGTTTTTTGTTTCAAAGAGCAAGGTCTAAGAAGATTACTAATCAACATCTATACGTGTTTCTTCAGCCTATATCCTTTAGATATGTATTCAATTCAACTAATTAACATAACCATGTGTTTGTGTTAGGATTTTTTTTTTGACGGGAATGTGTGTATGTTAGTTTAATCAAGGGTGATGAAGACTTGTAGAAATGATAACTAAAGCATAACCATGTCTACATGCTCGTCTATGGCTTGTGATTTGTGGCTCCCTGAACACCAAAAAGTAACATAAATAAATTTTGTTTATGAGTGAGAGCCTATAAAATAAAGAAGTCAGTGTGTGTTGGAGGTATGCTCAGGTTTTGGCTTAAAATATTGATTAGCTTCACATTTAGCATATGATTATGTACTGATGAAAAAGGTGTATTCCCTTTGATTTGACTCTTTGATTAGCTATTTAAAATAGGGAGATTGTCATTGCTAATTAGTGACGGAAATATACATATTCATCATTTTTTAAGTTGGTAAGATGAAAGACACCATTAGATTGTTAGCTCGCGCGCACTGATATAATTAGACAGTTATATAGGTTAGATTCTTTGGAGGAAGAGCGATGGTAAGAGAAATCTCTTTTCAAAGAACCTTTAGTGAAGTTTGGCCATATGACCTTAAAGTTATAAGATCAAACCTTTAGCACTAGGCCAAATCTTCCTTAGTTGCATATATATCATATTATTGCGAGGATCAAGAGTTAATATACGTGTATAATAAGATATTAAGGATATGATTTTATAAGCATAAAAGTAATATTTTACATCCGTTCACATTTTCTAATTTATTACCTAGTTCGAATCACACTAATTATTAATCATGATGCACCAAATTCAAAATTATCAAGTAGCTTCTTTCTTTTTAGATATTTTCTTCTTTAGATATTTTCTTTTTTCTTCTTGATGTAATGTTCTTGTAAAATTGACATATTTAGAATTTTCGAGTAATTATTTGATATTTTCTTTGTTCCCAAGATACAAGCATGTTAATGTCGGTAAGTGATTATTCTTAAAACTTCTGATGTACAAGAAATATCTGCCAATCGATAGAGATATTTCATCATTTGCGGTTCAATATAGAGATATTTTTATGAAGCTAGTATCATGGTTTTGGTTTGCAGTGGATGTTTGTGAAGTGGAATCTACTCACCGATTGCTTAATACTTCATCATACCAACTCTTCTTTGGGTTCGCAAATATTATTTTTTGCATCAACACAAATGTCGTTTCAATTGTCTGTTTCAGACAGCAAGCCCTAAAACTACTACTTTATTAGAATATGACCTTTTAGTTTCTCTATTTGTTTCAAAGTAGGATGAAGACCCCTTATAAACATGGTTGCTAAACGCAGTCTCACTTTACTAACGCAACTTTAAAAAAAACCCAAAAAACCCTTATTATCATATTCTTTCTAAAAACCCCTCTCTCTCTAAAGATATTCTCTCCTCCTCTCAACTGTTAGATATAAAAAACTTCATCGAAGATCTACAAATTTTAATTTGATATTCAATGGACCATAATTTTGACCCAATCGAATTTCAATTTGATGTAAGTTGTGAATTTTTTTTCGTAATTATGATGCAGGTTGTGAATTTTTTTTCGCAGATTCAAGTTGTAAATTTTTTTTTCAAAATGTCTGTTTCGTGTAGACTAATGAAACAATGATTCCGTTTCGTGTAGATTACACGAAACAATTGATTCTGTTTCGTGTGGACTACACGAAACAGATGATTCTGTTTCGTGCAATCTGCACGAAACAATTGGATCTGTTTCGTGCACCTTGCACGAAATACCAATATTCCCTTCGAAATTCTGAAGAAGTTGGACGAAATTCAAAAAATTATTCGCTTGATGCTGAACCGAATGTGTATATATCTGTAATTTATCAATTTTCCAACATTTTCGAAAAGATTGAAGAGCTTGGAAACGAATTTGGGGTATGATGGTGGCGAATTTGTGAAATTTCGTGAACCATAAATCTTCGAAGAGGAAGAGGGTGATGAGAGAGGAGAGGAAGAGGGAGAAATGAGTTGTGAGTGAATAAGGGTAATTTTGGAATTTAGATGGGTTGTACATGGTAAATGAAAGTTGCATTTAGCAACCCCCCTTATAAAAAGGGAGGAATTTTCAAGGATCTCACATTGTACCAGAACCCCTTAAGTGGAAAGATATTCTTGATGAGCCGTTTAATTATGTGGAGTACCCGTGGGGATTAGTTACTATTGGCGACAATGACATCTTAGTTGTCACCAAAAAAAGAATCTAAACCCTATTACGGGAGTAAAATGAGGATTTCCTAGTAACGCCCTAAATATGGTATTTTTATACCGTATTTATATACTTATATTTCTTTCTCTCTCCTCCCTTTCTTCTTCCACTCACCACTACAACCACCACTGCCCAACCACCGTCGCACCACCACCGCCGGAACACCACGACACCACCACCGCCGCACTACTACCCCGACACACCACCCCCACCAACCCCCTCTCTTACATTATGAAGCCACCAACCACACCGCCGGAATGCCATCAAATCAAGAAGCAGCTGATGAGACCAAATGAAGCCAGTCAACAGGTGCACCATTTACATTATGACTTTTCAAGAATTCCTCCACTTGCTCTCTCTGTTTTTGTTTTTCAATAAAAGGAAAACATGGAGACCTAAACATGGAGACCTGTGAAGTTTTTCAAGAATTCCTCCACTTCCACTCACCAAGATATGTGAAGTTTTTTTTTCAATTTAAAGTGAATTTTTTTAAAAAAAAATTTAGGGGGCGTCCACCATGGACGCCCCACCACCGGTGGAGGCGCCCATGGCAGGCGCTCCACCACATGGTGAGGCGCCTGCCATGGGCGCCTCCACCGGTGGTGGGGCGTCCATGGTGGACGTCTCCCTTAATTTTTTTTTTAAAAATTCAATAAAAAGGAGGCGTCCACCATGGACGCCCCACCACCGGTGGAGGCGCCCATGGCAGGCGCCTCACCATGTGGTGGAGCGCCTGCCATGGGCGCCTCCACCGGTGGTGGGGCGTCCATGGTGGACGCCTCCTTAAAAAAAATTCAAAAAAAAATTTTAGAGGTATGCCGGCTGCCACCATGTGGTGGAGGTCTGCCGCCGGGATGTTCGCGAAGGTTTTGCCGGAGGCCGAAAATGCGCCGCCGCCACTCGCTGCTGCCGTGTCGCCGGAATTCTTGATTGATACTCTTTTTTGATGATAGAGATGGAGTAAAAGAGGAGAGAGAGTGATAAGTGAGGGAGGGTCAAGAGAGTGAAGGAGAGTGGGAGTGGGAGAGTGAAAGTATTAAAATACAACTCATGTATTTGTATTTTAATACAGGGCGTTAATAGGAAAATTCAGGGCGGTGTTTAGCAAATGAGGAACTAAATGTTAGATTAAGTATTTTAGTATAATGATCATAGTTAATAATAAAGTTAAGAAGGGTCGATCATTACACCTCCATAAATGTCTTAAAAACATTCAATCTAATATATTCATCAAAATATTCTATTAAAGTTTGTTATGTGAATAGTATAAGTCAAACTTCAAAGTGTTAAATATTTAAAGCTTGAAGAAAGTATCAAATTTAGTTGCTATAATTTACCAATTATATATGACCCTACAACACCCTTGTGTTAATCATATTGGGCCTTGTGAAGATATCATAAGTGTGTCTTATGACTTTTTAAATTGGTCGGTACGAGAGTTTGTCGCACTCAATGACTTTTTTTATAGAGGAGCTTTGCAAACCTTTCAAACACTTTGGGATGATTATTATTATGTAGTTTGTGGTCGACTCGACATTTTAGAATGTCCTTTATCACTAGTTACTTGTTTTTCCCAAGCTTTCACTTTCCCCTCTTTATTACTTCTAGAAGCCTCCCCAACTCCACCTCATGACCCTAGGAAACTTTCAAATAATGGTCACCTACGACCCCAAGATGCATCACATAGGGTTTGTTGCCCAGATTACGTGAAGTCGAAAATCCTTGAAGCATGAATCATAACCTTATAATTGGGCCATGTCGAGACCATTTGTGGAATATTTTTGGAGCCAGCATCATCGTTCTCTGTGACCTTCCAAATGTCTTGTGATGATGCTTTGGTTGATGGAACCTTCTACATACCCTTAAAATGCTTTCTGCAACTTATTTATATTGTATTTCAAACTCAACCCTAAAATAGCTATACAGTGTCTACATATCCATACGGTTAATGTCTTATAATTATATGTAATTATGTAATTATAAAGACATGTATAGACAAATTTTTTGATCTGTAATACTTTTATTAAGTAATAACATTATCTTACCCCAATTCTATTGAAATTTTTATTTTTGTCCCCCAATTCCTTAGAAGTTTCTTTCAAATAATTTATCATGTCATAATGTCTCTTTTTCAATTTCGCATTAGATATAATATTAAGAAAAGATAATAAATCAATTTATAGATTATAGTTTGATAATTATTAGTTAGTATTCCCTTAATCCTTCATTAATCATGTTTAGCCATAGATTAGTCATTAATTTAAGATTTTTATACTTAGAATTCATAATTTGTGAGTAGATTTCCATCTAGGTTTTGGTATAACTGAGCTTTTCTTTGGTTTTCAATTAATGTAATTGTGGTTATTTAATGATGATTATGCATTGATTTTGGTATTTTGAGGTATTAAGATAGATATTGATCATATTTATACTTTAGAATTTTGGTTACAAGCATTCTTTGTTGAATTTTCAATATTCAAATCTCACCCCATGAATCAATTTGATTTTTAGGCTAAGATATTGGGTAGAAATTAGATAGATTCTTTTATTATGGGTTTTCCGTGCTTATTTGATTTCTTGATCGATCAACTAAATACTACTCCCTCTGTTTTTTTTTATCATTCATACTTTGACTTTGCACGTTTGCCAATGCACGTTTTAAAACTTAAATATCTTTCATTATATATTAGTAAAAATTATAACGATTGAATATTAATAAAGTACTAATTGAGACGAATCAAACAAGACCCCACATGACTATGTTTTTCTTATAAATTGAGAACATTTGAGAAGATTCTCTCTATGCATGAATAGTGTCAAGATTCTAAGTGAGAAAGATAAAAAAAAACAGAGGGAGTATCCAATAACTAAATACTATTCAAGAGAAGATTTAGTTGATTGATTAAATTATTAATCTGGAGGACCATTTCGAGAAAGGTTTGAGACTTTCTTGGAGACCAAAATCTTCCTTAATTATCGATTTAAATCCGCATTACATTGATAACCATTTCACTTTTGATTCATATTAGTAGCCTGACCTTAATGCTTTCCATATTGATTTTGTATCCCTTATTTGTTTGATTGTTTAATTTCATCCTAGTTTAGTTCATAGTTTGTTCCAACCATTTTTTTATAAACCCTCAAATACCCTTCAACTAGGTATTACTTGTTCATACTTTAATTAATCCCAACTGGGGATCGACCATTGACTTGCCTTTACTACATTCTTAGAAATTGCTTGTTTACAAGTTAAAAATTTAGTTTAAAGAATGATTTTTGGTACCTTTGCGAAACACTAAGAACTTCTTATCACTCGAATGGCCCCGGATGCACTGTAGCAGGTTTTTTGCCTCGGCTTTGGGAACGTCCTAAAAGCTTGGCTTATATAGCCTTCAAATCCATTTCAAGGCTATTTTTGGACTGTTTGGAATCAACCTTCCTATGCACTTGAGGATGCCTTGGATGACTCTCGGCTTATTGGTCCCATCTATATTTTTCTCAAAATGCCTTCTACAACTGCAACCTAAAATAGTTGTGAGACACCATATGTCTAACTGGGTTTGAAAATGATTTCAAATGATCTCCTATGAGCCATAAACTATGATGCATTCCATGGGCTTTGTTCCAGGCCGAATAAATATCCCAAAGCATTAATTTTATAACCCTCAATTTGTTATTCTAGGGCTATTTTCGAAAATGTCTGGGGCGAATAATATTTGTTGTTTAAGACCTTCACGAATAGTTCAAGACGTCTTGTGATGATTCTCAGGTCGTCTGAACCTTCTACATTTCTTTAAAATGCCATCTACAACTCGTTTGCATATTTGAAGTCTAGTCTCAAAGTGGCGCAAGCCACTATAAGCTTATTTAAACCAGATAAATAATTTTAAAATGCGTCTCATGACCCTAGGATGCATCCTATGAGGTCTATTGCTCAAGTCCTGTGAAAGCTTGAATTACAATTTTTAAATTTGGCCATTTCAACACTATTTCTAGACCTTTTTTGAGACTGGTAATAATTTTAGTTCGGGACCTTTCTATGGCCTTGAGATGACTTGGTAGATTGTCAAGTCTTTGTGCCCTTTATATTACGTGAAGAACTTAAAATTTTTTTTACAACTCGTTTGATATATTCGAATTTCAAACCCAAAACTGCTCCAGAGGCCACCTAATACCCATTTTAAGGCGAGTAATTGATTTCCAATGACCTCTCATAACCTAAAGGACACATCCCATGGGGTTAATTGTCCTAAAACTCAAATGATCATCAAAGCGGGAATTAGCTTTCATATTTGGTCCTTTTGGGGCCATTTTTGGACTTTTATAGGTCAATATTTCTTTTGTCCATGATCTTCTCGAGGGTCTTCTCGTTCAGTATATCTGAAGTTTAGCCTTGACATACATGTTTATGCCAAAAATCGCACAAGGGACGATTATTGGTCGGGACATCGATAACTAGACTAAGACAAGAAAAATAAAAAGGTGAAAATAAAAAGAGAGGAGACACAAAAGATGGTGACGTGAAAAACCCCTATGAAGGTGGGTAAAAACCGCGGGTGGATATGAGACCAAAAATCTAATACTATGATCCGGGAGTTAAAGCCATAGTAATTACAAGTTCATTGAGTATTGATAATAAAATAAAAACATTATACAGAGAGTATAAATAATGTAAACCAAAGAAAAAGACTAAAGTTTGTACAGTGATCTCGTGATTACCGCATAGGGTCATTGAGTACAATTATCCTTAGATAGTGTAGACTACACTATTCGTAGTCACTATGTTGTTTTGTGAGGCAAGTTATATTAGGAAAAAGGTATATCATTTGGGATGAGGAGTTTATAGTGGGATGAACATCAAATAGTAGAAGTAGATAAAGTGGACCAAGAATAACATAGCAAAGTTATGGATAAAGTATAGTAGCATAGCATGTACGTAATGGCAATGGAGATTTGTGGAGTGGATAGAAGTTCATGGACTTGGGGAATAAACTATAGTAGTTTCTTATTGAGGTTGAAGCTCTCCTTGATAGTGGGCTTGTAAAGATGTATCTTGGGAAAATTTCCCTTGGAATTGATTGTAGAATCCTCCCTCGTGGGATATGCAACCCCCCCTTTTTTATAACTTTCACCGCAGCATTGTTTGGGGAATATTGCTGAATAGTTGGATTACGGTTCCTTAATTGTAGGAACAAACTTTGACTCTTCCATGATACTCTATTTTACTTGCGCAAAAATAGGAGTTCTAGTAACGTCTTTTTGTATCAGACGCGACATCACGTCGTGCGAAATTTGACCATAACAATACATTCGAAACCCATTGTTTGTCTGTTATAAGTCATATATATAATTTCAAAATGCCTCCGTGACCCTAATATGGATCTTATGGGATCTTGTTTCGCAGGCTCCGAGAATTTCCTAAAAGCATGAGTACTATGCTTCAAATTTGGCTATTTTTTTTTTCTTTTAGCCAGAAAGAAAAAAACTAGGGAGGATCCCAATTAACAGGCCACCCTAAAGCATCCACCCTAAAGCATCCTTATGGATGATCTTGGAAAAAGCAATATCAGGAGATTCAAACCAATAACAGAGATTATTAATGGAATGGCCATGATGAGCCATCCAATCGGCTGCAAAATTAGCCTCTCTAAAAACATGCTGAACATTATAATTATCAAATTTTCTCAAATCTTCCGTTGTATCATTAATAAAAGCATTAATAGACCAGAGAATTTTTCAAATTCTTTTGATAGATTGGATGACCGAGAGATTATCACCCTCAATAGTAATATTACTAGCCCCTAAAAAAAGAGCTCCCCGAACACCTTCTCTAACATTCCCCATAGTATCTCTAATAACAAAATCATAAGCTGTGCTACCATTCTGCAACTTAGAACCATCAAAATTAAGTTTAACAAAATCATGAGAAGGGGAGGGGGGGACTCTTTGTTAGGCCTAATATCTCTAATATTAGGCCTGGGCTTTTTAGCTTCTTTACTAACTTGTTGACTATAACCCAAATTATAAAAAATTAGAATAAGAACAATCTATATTATGCATATAAGCTTTAATCATAGCCCCTAATTTGGCTGGCGAAAAACTTTCCTGACGAAATGTGATACAATTTCTAGCATACCAAATAAACCACCAAACAACAGCATATAGAAATTGAGGTTCTTAAGAGTTAAACAAGACTTAAGATTGATAAAGTACTCAGTAAAAGAGAGATCATTATTATAAGTAGGAAGCGGGGAAAAACCCCCCATTGCCATTAGCTACTTCTAAAACATCATGCATAAAAGGACAGTCAAGAAATAAGTGATGGTCATCTTCAGAGTGAAAGTTACAAAAAACACACTCTAAAGGAAGGAAAACATGACTCATTTCTAACCTCTTTTTGGTAGGGAGACCATTCTGACAAATTTTCCACAAAAAGAATTTAATCTTGGAAGGGATGGACAGCCCCCAAATCCAAGCAAAACTAACCTGGTTGGGCGGATCTAGTCCATAACCTTGAAGCAGAGCAGCACCTGATTTAACCGAATACTCTCCATCTGCAGTAAGACCCCAAAATATTCTATCTGCCATTCTATTATAAGGAAGAAAATTTTTTAGAATATCCTTCACTACATTAATCGGAACATAATTTAAGAGAAGATCTTTATTCCATTCAGCAGCATCTGTAATGAAAAAACTAACCATCAACTCCTCTGACCCAATACTAGGGGAGTGCTTATTTTTAAGAGGGTAGTTAAACACCCAATTATCATTCCAAAACGAGATATTCTCCCCCATTTCCCACCATCCATCTAAGACCTTGTTTGAAAGGCGTACGCAACGTCATTAGTTTACACCATTGCCACGATACATTAGCTTTAGTTTTATAAGTGAATAAAGTGTATTGTTTTAAATATTTTTGCTTAACAAGTTTGACCCATAAGTTATTAGGCATCCCAATGATTTTTCAAAGAAGTTTAAACTGAAGAGCTAAGTTATTAATTTTAGCTTTTCTCTACCCCAATCCTCCATTTTTTAGGTGTACAAATCTTATCCCAACCTATCAAATTAGGAGCTTTAGAATTCGGATCTTTATTCCAAAGAAAATTCCTATAGTTTTTATCTAGAGAAGAGAGGATATAGGGACGGACGGTAAAACTTTGCATTTGGAAGCTAGCTTTAGACACTAGATTGGACAGAATTAAAATAGCTCTACCCGCTTGAGATAGAGAATTGGCTCTCCACTTAGTAAGTTGAGAGGAGACTTTTTCTTGAATAGAACTAAAAGTTGCAGTTGTGACCTTGCTACTAATGATTGGGCAACCCAAATAGTTACCTAGAGATAGAGAATTTTCCATCTGGAGAATATTCTGAAAAACACTTAATAATTCTGTTGGGGTATTTGTAGTACATTGAAAAGCAGACTTATGAAAATTGACAAGTTGGCCTGACATTGAGCAGTACTTGTTAAGAATAGCTTTTATAGCATGTCAACTTTCTACTTTAGATTTTGCAAAAATCATTGTATCATCCGCAAAAGTTAAAAAAGGAATGTTAATTCTAGAATGACCAAGAGTGACCCCTATCAATCTAGAATCTATAGTACTTGCTTGAAACAATTGACGAGCTAAAATTTCTGCACATAGAATAAAAATATATGGAGAAAGAGGATCTCCTTGACGGATACCTCTAGAAGGGAAGAACATATCTCCAGGAATACCATTTACCAATACGGAAAAAGGACACAGTTGTAATGCATTGATGGAGCCAATTGATCCATTTCTCACAAAACCCAATTTTTTAAAAGTTGCAAAAATAAAGCTCCACTCTAGTCTATCATAAGCTTTTTCCATATCTAATTTAATAGCTAACCACCCTTCTTTTCCTTTTTTATTCTTAAAAGAATGAAACACTTCATGAGCTAATAGAATATTATCTTGAATTTGTCTTTCAGGGACAAAAGCCCCTTGTAAAGGATGAATAATCCGACCCAACACTACTTTCAATCTATTAGCATAATTTTTGAAATAATTTCATAAATAGTTGAGCAAAGACTAATAGGTCGAAAATGATTTGGGTTAGAAGGAGCTTCTATTTTAGGAATTAGAGTGATAAAAGTATGATCGATTAATTTCTTTTAAAATTTTTCCTGAGTGAAAAAAGGCTTTAATAGCCCTATACACTGAGTTTCCCACAAGAGTCCAATACTTTTGATAGAATAAAGGAGTAAAACCATCTGGACCCGGAGATTTATCCGGTGCTAGATCAAACAGAGCAGATTTGACTTCTTCAATCGATATATCAGCGCATAGGTCTATGTTATCATTTTCAGAAATTATACACTCTAATAAGGATAGGTCAGAGTCATAATTAAAACCACATTCCATATTCTTAGCAAATCTGTTCTAAAACGCATTAGTAATACATTCTTCTACTAATTTTGGTTGAATGACTAAACGATCTGACGGATCTTTAATACAAGTGATTAAATTACGATTTCGTCTAATCGAAGCACACGCATGATAATACTTTGTGTTTGCGTCCCCAAATTTTAAATTATTAGACTTAGCCTTGATTTTCCAATAGGAGTCTTGAAAGTCTAACAATTTTGTTTGCTTAGCCAAAAACAAATTTTGTTGTCTAATTAGATGAGGGCAATCATTATGTTCAATTAATTGATTTTGAATTCTAACCAACTTTCCTTCGACACTACTTAATTGTCTAGCTATATTGCCAAATCTGGTAGTGACCCAAGATTTAGCCTTTTCCTTTAAAAGTTTGCACTTTTTAATTAAGCAATACATGTTCGAACCTTGAAATCTTTGACACCAAGTTTTCTTGATTAACACATCAAAATCCTTTCGAGTTGTCCTACTTTATCGAATTTAAAAGGAGGCGCTTTTAGATTACTATAGGTTTTGATTTCCAAAGAAATAGGACAGTGATCTGAAGAAGTAAAAAGATGATGACTAATTTTTGCATTTGGGAAAGCATTTAGCCAGTTTATACTCGCAACCCCCTTATCTAACCTTTCCAAAATATTATTTGGACCACTTCTTGATTTTCACCAAGTATATGGGTTCCCTTCAAAAGGAGTTCTATGCAGTCGATAGCAGAGTATAAATAATTCATAATAGCTAATCTGGAAAATCTAAATTCAGCCCCACCTAGTATAAACTTAACTCATTGAAATCCCCTATAATAATGAAAGGGCTTTCGAGCCTTCTAATAAAATCAATTAATTCATCCCAAAATTCATACTTCAAATTATAATTAGGAGGAGCATAGATGAAAATAGCAATAAGGCTAAAATTAATGGCTAATAGCTCAATTTTACAAGCCCAAAAACGAGAAGCTTTACTAATGGATGATAGAATAAAAGGATTACAACTATCATTCTTCCACATTATCCACATACTTCCTGCTAACCCCATTGACGAAAGGAAGTCAAAATGAGTGAAGCCACATTACCTAACACATTCCTCAGAAGGAGGAGTTGGCACTTTAGTCTCACATAGCATCATAATTTTAACTTTCTTGGATTTACAAAAAACTTTCACTTCTTCCATAGCTAAAGGCCTCCTCGAACCTCTTATATTCCGTCTACTGATAATCATAAAGCATATACTTTTGGAAGGCAAGACTTACCTAAGTCGTGCCCCTCGTCAGACCTGATAACAATTATTTTCTCCAAACAGACATTATATGAGAAAAAATTCAGATTGGCAAGATCTCTGACATTGAAAAACAACCACAATGCAGAGACCTGAAATGGACGAGCACCATTGCAAAAAAGATTTGATGTCGCTAATTTGATGCACCATGTAGCAACTTTAAAAGCCCAAAGATGGAAAGAAGCCAACTGAGTCAATCTCACATTAGCGATATAGTGTGATACTAAAAAAAATTCTATCTTTGTAAACATTACTGAAAATTGAAATATTATACCATATGATAAGATGCTAAAGACTGAATTAGGCCAACAATTCTTATCAACCAGAGCAGCTCTAATCTCCAGATAGAAATGACAGATTCTGAACTGAAGATTTCGTATAGCAAACTTGCCAAATTTCGTAAACATCCACGTAAACTTCTTAGAGATATGGCAATAATAATAACCAGACAAATGAAATACATATAATGCCAATTTAATAATTAGCACATGCTCCTTGACATTTTTCTTGACAGATTTTTGGCATAAGAAATAGCCAAAGCCTTCTATAGGCAAAGAAAGAGAAGAACAATCTTCTCCATTCCAATAGCTTCTGGGCCTAGAATGGAGTAAATGAAGAAGTTCTTGAAAGAGAGTAACAAAATTAACATTGGATCATACCAAAAAAGCTTGATTATGATTCTAAAATAATTGAATAAATGGATTATAACATATTCCAATAGCTTACTTAGCTTGAACAAAAGGCCAATTGTGTAGAACACCATACCTTTGAAAAGGAAGTAAGAAATTTGTAGTCTGATGACAAAAGGAAGATACAAAGAAATATCTTCCCACTAGCTGCATTAACTAGTACTGTAATGAAGAAATGCAAAATACTAACCCACAACAGAACACCATCACCCACTTGCACCGAATGAATCTGAAACTTGACTAATGAATAAGGAAATTCATTCGCTATACAAGGCGAATAAAGGACTCCAATTAGATCAATGCTACAAAACGAATCCACCCGCAACCGAACAGAGGGCACCAAGGAAACCAACACCATTGATGACAGCAATTGACCCACACCAAGAATTGAAAGAGGAACCCGCAACAAGAAACCTCGAAAAACCCTAGCCATGAATCGAACTTTGAATTTAAATGGAAGAAAAAAAAATTCTTTAATCCAGTCAAAAAATTGGACTCGAAATCCTACAATGGAAGAGAAATGCTTGAACTGCACAATTACAAACACAGGAGGGGAACTATTCTCATAAAATGAGAAATTTTTTCGAGCGTTATCGAACTTTAGTTGGGGAACATTTCTGCTCTGATTTGAGAAAATAGTTGAGAAATGAGTTCTGAAAATTACTACTAGTATTATGAATAGAGAATTGATAACAATAACTAAGAAGAATTTGGCATTTTTGATGGCATCAAGATTGAATTGAGGAAATTTTGGGTGGTTAGGGTTTTGAAATAGTGAATTGGGGCTTTTTCCTTCTTTCTTTTCTCTTTCTGCACATTTGGGGCCAATGCTATTTTTTGTCTGGAACCCTTTCAAGGACATAGGGATGCCTTAAGATGAACCTCATGTCGTGATGAAAAAACGCCTTCTTCAACTTCATCATATAATTATAAGGTACTAAGGCTACGAAATGTATCGATTATCTCTAGTTGTAAATTTGTAATCATATATTCTAGAGCTAAAAGAATTATAATGTGTATTATCTCAAATGTTCCCAATGATAAAACCTAATTGCATTCTAAAGAATAAAAATAAGGACCATGAACTCCTTTTTCTTAACTTATTGACCAAAACATATTGCACACGATTAATGTTATAATAATATTTTCATAAATATATTTGAATTGATGAAGAATTTTTATTTTTCACCATTACTTCATATGCATGTCAAATTCCCAAGTTGTTCAAGAGTTTTTTTTCTCTTGCTATCTCTCTTCCAATTCTCTCCCAAATTTGAATGATAAAAAATAAGAACATTTAAAAAAAAGTTGTTGAAGAACCTAAAATTTGAAAGGAATAAAGAAGAATAAAAATAAATATAGAAAAGAATATTATTGACTACAAATTGAAATAGACTCAAAATGACACAAAATCTTTGACCAAATGACCAAATTAGGTACCAAATCATGGAAATTTGATTTGATCCAATTGATATTAACAAATAAGGAATCTTAAACCTACTCTATTATGTTTCACGTGAGAATCTATTTCAATGATTTTTTTAATTGCATATGTAAATTTTTACACCATCAAAATCACGTTGTTTTAAGACAGCAATACTATACTGGAGTAAGTTATAATGTATGTACCTTCTCCATAAAGCTATATTGAAATTATATTTTTCTTCTAACTCACATACAAAGAAATGTAGACAATCCTAATACGTATTAAAAACTCGTAATTACACGTATTGAATATCAAACATTCCATTTAGCTAAAGTTTAACCAGCTAAATAAACAATATGATAATTGGTACATATGAGCACAGCACAAATCAAAATTACAAAAAATGCACTAGTCAAAAATCTAGTTAACAAAACTTGGCTATAGTAAATAGTTAATACTCATTGAGTATGAGTGTATGACCATAGTCCATACATATACCTAAAGGCTAAAACATAATGCATCACATGTCCGATCCGTGTGAGTCGGGCCGTCGGCAACATGGTGATTGGATGAGCAATGAATTATGAACGTAAAGCATTTAATTACGACAACTGACATTACTTGGCATTTCTATTTTTTGCTTTTTCTACTTTTGTTTCAATTGTATACTTTTCAACTTTCAACTGTCACTCCCTCCCACCCTATCTTCCCTCTCTTTTCAATCATCACGCATAATTTGTACAACACTGCTGTAAAAAAACCTTAAATCTTCTTTTAAAATTCAATATTAATGGAAGGTCTGATCAAGGGTCTTGTCGACGTAGCGATCGGCCACCACGATCGACGCAACAACAACGACGACGACGACAACAACAACAATAACAATGAATCGATCGAAGAACGTTCTAGATCCTCTTGGGCGCAGGTTAGCAACACAAATTTCTGTTGTCAATTGTACTTCATGTTAGGAGTATTATTATTGTATATCTAGATTTTGATCGTGGAGTTGGCTAAATTGCGCAGGTAGTGTCCGGAGAACAGGACAACGATCAAAATGATCAGCAGAATTCTTCTTATAATGCTAATCATAATTATGGAGGTGCTCAGAATTCTCATGTCCCTAAATCAAGACCTCATCAGGTTTTTTTTTTCTCATTTATATAATTATATTCTTGAGTTGTATAATTACATGATTATTTTATTTAATCTTGGATGAAATATAATCACTAAATTACTTAGGTATGAAATAATGAAATTTATGTATGTTTCTATAGCTTTTTGAAAGCAGATTTGATGAATGGTGTGAGTGAACTTTAGTAATTAATTACAAGTAATCAACTCACATTCATACAAGTATCTTTTCTCTTTCTTGGATCTTATAATAGGATTGTCTGTGTATGAATTTTATCTATACATACCGAAATTTGGATAATTTGCTTTCCACAGTAGATTGATTTGTCATTCTTCAATGTGGTATCACCTATGATGCGTATGATGGATGTTTATAGATAGGAATAATTGATTCTAATAATACATTTTGAGTTAAAATGACTTGAAATCGTCTAAAACATTAACTCTTTACCATAGAAGTAGGGGTAGGGAGGCAATGGTATGAAAAATGAACGAGTTGGAAAATGTGGTTTACCAAACACACTGATCATCAACACGTCAAAGCTCATTAAAAGCAAATACCCAAAAGGTTGTATTATACAAGAGTAATTGAAAGGTTAACTTATTAAAAATTAATCGGTGAAACATTGTATTATTAGAATCAATTATTTCTTATAAATATATTAGAGCCTGACAATATCTTTTACGGACAAGATGACAGAAAACACGACACGAACACAAAATTAACCTGAATTAATCAATTTATTTTAAGTATAATGCAAATTAATCTACGTTTTATATAGATTTGATATATTCTATGAATAACCAAAATCAACGCAAAACCAAACACGAAAACAACTTGTTCACTGGTATTGCGAGCTTTATAATGGATTTTCTGTATTTCGGAATTGGAGAATATGTTCTCCATTTTAAAGAAGCAAAACTCTATTTCATTATTTGGTGAAAGCAATTTAATTATCTATTTCAATGCTTTAATCAATGTATGTCATTCTCTACCAATATCAACATGCTTATTCTACTTATAGGTCATATACAGATCATATTACGGTTCTATATTATATATGGCCTCACTTTACGTGAGAACATATATATTATTGTAATATCAGAGCATGTTTGCACCTTTGAGTCAAAGCTGCAAACATGCTCTGAAATGCCTTTGAGTGTAGTCCCGATGGGGGTCATGTGTCTATACTGATGAACGCATGCGTACTATATTTACTGATTTTGACATTCTTTGGCATCTGTTTAGAATTATCAAGTGGACGAAGATCAAGAGAGGCCAAATTATAACCGAAATGAAGAGGTTAATTGTTCTCTTGCTCCATGTGACACTGTAAGAAGCAGTAATTGTTTTGGTCTAAAACTTTTCTCCCTTGATATGTGTAGAACGAACAAGGCGAGGGCACGGATGATGGTTGGCAAACTGCCCACAAGAAGCAACACAAGCGGCCTCAAAGGGTAAAGCACTACTATGATCTAATATTTATTATACCTTACACCATTTTAGGCTGAGTTTTTTCACCCTTAAAAAATAAAATTCAGGGCATATCAAGTCCAAGTAGGTCTTATAAGTTTCAGTTCAGATAGGCTTGGGTGAAGAGTATTCACCCTTAGGCTTGTATTTGCTTTTGGGCCTATGGCAAAGAGTCACTTTTCATCTTACAACGACTAAGTTTACTTTTTTGATCACTTTGCTACTGTTCTTGCTGTATCACAATGTTTTACTATGATTGGAACTTTAGTTACAAATGAGAAGCTAATGATTGGTTATACACTTATACCTAAATCTCTTATTTTCTTCGGTAAATAGGTTCATATGGACCATTGGGGTTCATATAAAAGTCCTCCAAGTGAGCAGCAATACTCTGAGGACACTGTTGCTGAAATGGAGCCATCTGAAGTGGAGCTTTCTGACTACAGAAGCGCTTGTGCAAAGCTTTGGGAACTCGATTATAACCGTTTGACACCTGGAAAAGATTATGAACTTGATGTTGGTGAGGGCAAGAGGGTCCATGACAGGCAAGACATGGCAGAAGCCAGTTTTTTTACATGGGTTAGTGAAGATGTTCTCAGAAAGCCAACCTTTTCTCGTTTCTGTGCCCTGCTTGACAACTACAACCCTTATGAAGGATGCAAGGAAAAAGTAACGGATGAAGAGAGACGGGAACAAGCTGCATTTATTGAAGAGATAAGTAGAACTGCACCTATTAAGTACCTATACAAGTACCTTTCAAGCAGGGGTATCTTCACTGAGAATTACCAGGAGTTTAAGAGAATGCTAACAGACCTCTGGTTCACGCTTTATGGTCGAGGTGGTACTTCTGGATCATCATCGTCTTTTGAACATGTTTTCGTTGGAGAAATCAAACAGCGTGGGGAACAAGAAGTCTCAGGCTTTCATAACTGGCTTCAGGTAAATGCTTGTATTGTAATTACATAGTTGTAAGAATTAGGAAGTGGTGTTTACAGTATTTACTTTCTTGGTATGCATAGAGATTGGAAAATGCGCATAAACTGTTTTTCTCTTCTTTTTTTTCAGTTTTACCTAGAAGAAGCAAAGGGGAGTGCGGATTATCAAGGATATATCTTGCCTCGCAGACATGGGCAATTTGTAAGTAATCAATCCTTTATTTGCTTTTGAAACAAAAAGACTGATTTTGACTTTATGAAATTGAGAATGTGACTACTACTCAGTTGACAAGAATTCAGGAATGATTCTATTGATATTCCTCCTCTCCCAATCCTTCACAACTTTTCATTTCTGTTTGACAATCTTCCTATGTGATCTTTCTTCCATTCGAGTATCTCTTAATTATAAGATTTACAGGCAAGAATTGGTTGTTTCCTGCTCTTTCTAAACATTATACTAATAATCTGTACCTTTACTGTGCCTCATATCTGGAGTCTTTACTCATGTGTAATGTAAGGTGAGCTTCTATATATACACATATTAGAGAAAGTTATGTCATACGTGTATAATAGATAAGGAATGGATCAAAATTAGGAAGTGGAGTTCATCCTTTTGTTTCATCCATGTACAACTATGTGCATTTCCTTAACATGTGGCAAAGCAAACCCTAACTTGGGAAGTAAAGAAAATGAAGGTCCATCCTATACTATTTTTACATTGGATCATCGGAACATTTGATGACTTTGAAAACTACCTACTTCTTACATGAGAAAAATCGAAAAATCCTCCTCTCATAAATTAATAATTGTTGTTATAATCACAGTATTTAAAGCTCTGCTTATGTTCTCAAAGAACAGATTTCAGGGGTGCTAGTTTGCTTTTCTTAAATCCGTTATATTTGGACCGAGTAAATTTGATGAGCTGATTATGATGTTTTTCATACTTCCTTAGTCTGCACTACATTTCAGAATAAATTTTTCCATCACCTTATATTTGGAGCTTGATCTCAGTCACCTGAATTTTCTGATCCTATATCTGTATGCAGCCAGATGCAGAGACACAGTTGCTCACAGTTCAGTTTGAGTGGAATGGAGTCCTTAAAAACCTCTCAAGCATGTTCGTCGGAGTGAGTCCAGAGTTCGAACTCGCCCTATACACTCTCTGCTTCTTTGCAGGTGGAGAGGAAAACCATATAGAGGTTGGTCCATACCCGGTTAATATCAAGTGCTATCATCTTGGAAACAAAATTGGTTCTGCTTTTCCTATAGCCGAGGCTTGAACAAGCCTTGCTGGGGAAACCTTGCATTTCCGGCTAAAGAAGCTATTGAATTGTAAAAACTAATGATGGGAATATCATTGTTGGTTGATACTCGGACTCAATATTATTTTTCTGTTAAAAATTAATGATGGGAATATTATTACAGGAAGGAAAGAATGGATTCTAAGTCTCTTTATGTAGGAGTATATGGGATATGCTCAACTTGTATGAATTTTAAGATTATTAGAATGGATACTCCAACCCTTCCTGCCAATACACATATTTGATTATTAATACCTGTAATTACGTATTAGTAAAATATTATAAAATTTTCATATTACTAAAGTGCTCGTTGAGATAAATCTAATAAACTCTCACATGACTATGTTTTTTTCTTATATATATGAAAAAAATTACAAAATTCTATGTAAATCTAAATAGTGCCAAGATTAAGTCTTTCACTAAGTCTTTTGCGTGGTGTAATGTTCCTAAATTAGATAGGGCTAATGTAATATTCTTCATCAGCTATGAAATAAGTGAAATACTTCTTTCAAAAAACTCTCACGTAAAAGAGAGAATTGTTTCACTTATTTCAAAATGGAGGAATTATTACATACTTCCTCCGTTTCTTTATACTTGCAACCAAAGGGTTTGCACGGTATTTAAGAAACAGGAGAGAGAAAGTAATAGGGACATGTGGTCCCTTACTTAATCAAGTTAATTACTTGTCCCAAACTTTAATCTCATCCCTACCAATAAATAAACCACCACTACCATCACCAGAAATAATGGAGCACTGTTGTCACCACCACCACCACCACCACCATAACACCGTCACCACCACCACTAATTACATTTTTTTTCCTTGACTTACTTTCCCGTTTCCTATCCCCACGAATTCCACCCTCACCTACACCCGCCACCCACACCCAACCTAGTCACCACCACCACCTGACCACCGCCCTCGATCCCAACCACAATAACCACCACCACAATATATTTTTCAATAAAATCAACATCAAAATACAAATAAAAAAAGAGGAGAAAGAGAGAAAAACATATTTTCACAGTAGATCTTGCAAGAAAACGAAATAGATCGTGGAAAAATTTAGAAGAAAAAAATGTTTCATCGATCTAAGGCTGCAATATTGCCGTCGAACGGTCAAAGTTTTCCAAAATATGTAAATTCATCAGTGATGGTGGGAGAGGACTAGAGGAGGGAGGAGAGAAAGATTATCGGTATCCATGGAGCTTTCATGGCTGGACTTCACCATGAAAGTTCCAGATCTGGAGCTTTGATGAATTTCCACCATTAATGCTTACAGTTATCGGACATCTTGAGCCGCCGAAAAATAGAGGGTCGAAAAAAGGAGGGGGTAGTTGCGGGAAAATTAGGCATGATGGTGGTGGTGTTTGTGAGGGGTGGTGGTGATGTTGGTGGTTGGGAATGGGAGTTGTCACGGTTTTTGGGGGGGGGGGGTTGAGGAGAGAGTAGGAAATTAGGTTGGGGGTGGGTTATGAGTGATAAATTGTTAGGATTAATTTGCTAAGTAAGGGTATATGTGTCATTTTATTATAAAGTAGTTTCTATTTTAGGCTTGGTTGCAAGTATTGTGACATTTCCTTAAAAGGAAAGTGATGCAAGTAAAAAGAAACGGAGGAAGTAAGAGATAAAGCTAGCTACTAGCTCTACCATTTGGAGCTACAAGTAGTCATGGCTTGGAATAACCTTGTAGCTGGACAAAGCTACATGGTTACACAATAACTTAAGGCCTTTTTATTATTATTATTATTTGGGCACATTTTGACAAGCAGGAACTGTAAAAATTATAAGTGATTGTGACTTTCTATTGGAGAAGTTGTAGCTTGAAATCGTTGAAAATTGGAAAATCTGATGTGGCATAGCAAGTTACATGTGGTTGTGGTTTATCATTGTAGATACTCAAGCGTTGTGTGGCTACTATGACATGCTTTTGTAGCCCACATGTATAATTACTTGCTCTCGATGAATGTAAAAAAAGAGTATCGAGATTCTAAGTAGCAACAACAATAAGGAACAAAAGGAGTACTCCCTCTGTTTTTTTTTATCATTCTTACTTTCCTATGCGCGTCTTCCAATGCATGTTTTAAAACTTAAATATCTTTCATTATATATTAGTAAAAATTATAACGATTGAATATTAATAAAGTACTAATTGAGACGAATCAAACAAGACCCCACATGACTATGTTTTTTCTTATAAATTGAGAACATTTGAGAAGATTCTCTCTATGCATGAATAGTGTCAAGATTCCAAGTGAGAAAGATAAAAAAAAACAGAGGGAGTACCATGTTAGCATGCTATCTTATTCTTACCTTTGAAGTAAGATATTGATCTTGTAAGAGCATTCCCAATGGTGATGGGTTTGATCACCAAATTTTCCTACTTACTCATGTTTTGATCATTTCATGATCAAATGTATCACCTCCACCCCACTCATGAACAAAAAAACCATCAAACTCCACTTTATCTCTCCTACTTTTCACTACCCCACCTCAACTTTCTCTCTCCTATTTCTCTTTCCTACTTCAATAAATAATATAATTTACATATTAAAAATAAAAATAAATCATCTTATGATTACTTAAAATTATAATAATTAATTACCAAAAAAACATGAGTTTTTTTTCCCTCTTTTTAGGTGAGGAGGAGAAGGTAAACAATTATAGAGAAAAATGATGTATAAATATTTTTAGAGAGAGAAAGGTGAGGAGGAGAAGTGTTTTTTTTGTTCTAAAATATATCAATATGGGTATCATTTTATAGAGGAGAAAAAAATATAAATTTTGGTATATATTTTTTTGAAATAGGAATTTTCTGGAATTTTGCCACTGGCTGGCTGTGTGTGACAATGCAATTTTTGTCTTCAATTTGCACGGTTCAAGCTTGCCACATGGTGATGAGTTTTTTCACATGGTGAGCAATGACATGATATGTCACTTGGTGATAGGTTTTGTATCACCAATGGGATGCTTGCTTTTTTTGTTCAACCCAAAATTTCTGATTTTGGTGATGGATTATATCACCATTGGGAGTGCTCTAAAAGGTTTGTGTTTCAACAATTTAGTGTCTTTCTTTTTTTATTATTATTGTCATTATTCAAGCTTTTTGTTAATTTTAGCAAGTCTTATTTCCAAACCCTCAATCTCATTTTTCATATTAAGATTATGTGTCATTTTTCCAAGAATAAGTTGCTTTCATGTTCTTTGTTGCTTCTCAAAATTTCAATTCATTTTTCTCGATGGACCTTATTTAAACTATTTTCTTCATTTTCTCGTACTTTTGAACACAATCACTAGGGGAAAAAAACGGAAGGACTGCAGTGCAAGGGCTGCGTTTTTTGAAAAACGCAGCCCTTAATAGTGAAGAGCTGCGGTTATCCAAAAAACTGCAGCCCTTCGTATACGAAGGGCTGCAGTTAATGCAAAAACTGCAGCCTAAAAAGGATGCGTTAGCCGAAAACCGCAACCCTATAAGTAATAAAGGGCTGCGGTTTTTGGGCTAACCGCAACCCTCTATGGGCTTTTCTTTAAATTTTATTTGAAAGGAAGGAAAAGTGGGCTTAAATGTTAAGCGGATATTTCTCACAATCTCCTTCACTCATTCTCTCTCTTTCCTTTTCGACCTTCACGCCACTCTCTCTCCTCATTTCACGCCTATCTTCTCTCTCCTCATTTCGCCCTATCTTCTCTCTCTCCTCTCATCTTCGCGCCTCAGCTTCTCTCTTCCTCCTCTCATCTTCTCTGAACTTATTTGAGATTGGCCATTGATCCCCCAATGCCTACATACGCCTACACTCCTCTAACACGCACCGTTGATCCCCCAACGCAACAAACCCTGCATGTAACTCCTCCGGTGAGATCTTCCCATCTTTATTAACATCAAAGAAACCAAACGCGTCCTTAAGATCATCTTCATCTGCATCCGTAGGATCAAGTGCAGATCCAACGGCTTCCAGCTCCTCTAAGCTGATACAACGGATTCATCGGCATCCCAGTCGTTCTGCTTCGTTGGCATACCACTCTTTCTTCTTCGTCGACATACTTCTGTTAACCTTCGAACGCCAAGCGAACAAAGACCGGCATCCAGATCTACTCTCTCTCTCCCTTCTCTTCATCTCCTCCCCTCATCTCCTCCTCGTTTCCGCCCCTTTTCACCGGCGTTCGTCTCATCTCGAGCCAGTCGTTCGTCTCGAGTTCTTTCTCCACCGGCGCCATCGTGTTGGCCGTCGTTCGTGTTGGCGGTCCACGCCATCTTCCACACCAACATTTCATAAGTTAGGGTTTCAAGATCTAATGTCATTTTCTCATTTTTTTTTAAATTTTTTTTATTAATTCTATGTATATCTCTAATGTATTTCTGTCAAAAACATCTATTCTCTTTCATATATCAGTTTTTTTTTTGTTATAATCTAGATATCTTAAGCTTTGAATCTGTCAAAAAAAGAGTTTGAGTATTTACGAACATATATTTCGAGGGCGCTAATATGAGCTGAGTTCATAATCTGATGAGGTAATTATATATGTTAGAACCTTTAGCTCTATGATGCATAGTATGGGTGATCTATTCATTTTATTTCTTAGATTCAATTGCATTTGATGATCTTTTTCTTCACCTTAATGAAGCTGGTTATGACTTGTGCAGCCAGATGCAAAGACACAGTTGCTTACAGTTCAGTTTGAGTGGAATGAAGTCCTTAAATCACTCTCAAGCATGTTCATAGGAGTGAGTCCGGAGTTCGAAATCGCTCTTTATACTCTCTGCTTCTTTGCAGGTGAACAGGAAAATCATATAGAGGTTGGTCCATACCCAGTTAATATCAAGTGCTATCGTCTAGGAGACAAAATTGGTTCTGTATTTCCTATAGCTGAGGCCTGACTAAGGCTTACTGGCAAAATCTTGTACCTTGAAAAATGAAGATGCTATTGTGTTGTGGAATTTCTAGTTAATTCGTATTTTAAACTCAATATTTTTTTCTGATAAAACCAATTATGACAATATTGTCACAGACTCGGTCATTTGAAGGGAGGGATGGATTTTCCTTTCAATTATTTTGTGCACAATCTTTATGACATGTCTCTGACGGTTCATATTTATGATTATGTATGAATCAAAATTATAATAAGCTGGTTATGACTTGTGCAGCCAGATGCTAATATTTACTGATTTCTTCACCTTAGATTCAATTGCATTTTGATGATCTATTTACATACTGAGACAACTTTAACCATAATTTCACATGGCAGTATTTCTAATATATGCTATTAGGCTATTAGCTATCTACAAAAGACCATCTTAGATTATAAAATTGAATTAAAAGGATTTATTTTTCATGGATATTGCAAAAGCAAGTTTTATTTCTCGTTATACGTTAAAGTTCAGCTTATTTCCTTGTGTACCGTCCACCACGTAGGACTGGACGCGAGAATTTTTTTACCTTTTTGCTTAAGCAAATTGTTATTATAATTAGCAGTTCACACTAGAAAACCACTAATCGTGTTAGTGTTTTAGCAAACATATAATCGCTACTTTAATTTGTAGTATTTTTTATGAATTAGATGGAACCCAACAATCAGAAATGGAAATACGCAAATACCTAGAAGTGAAACTCAGTCAATAACCAAAATAAGAAATAACCCAATTGGAGAACATTTATTAAGTTTTGTTGAGTAATTGTTGTGTGCATAGTCGAGTAAGTGGGGTTAAATTGGGGATGATGATGAGGGAAGTGAGGAGTAAGAATATGGAGATTTTGAGCGCCATTGTCGATTTTTTTTTTACAATAAGAAAACATACAAAGTAAAAGACTATCGGAAAACAATAGGAGAAAACAAACGTCTATAAATTGTCGGAGTGATGTTCCTGTGGACCTAAATGATGTGACACCAACCAAACGTGCCTGCGAGAATGTATGCTAGTTACACAAACTCTCCACTCCAGATTCTCAATATTATCGCCCGTGTGATAACGTATCGGCTTATTCAGAATTTTGCAGCGGAAAACAATTAACTAAACTTTAACTTTATTATAACTCAATAAATAAATAACAAGTGTTTAGAACTTAAATCAACCAATCTAAACAACTCAAACGAACTTAAATAAACATGTTCTTAAAAATGCAGAAATTAAACTATGCTAGTTACACAAACTCTCCACTCCAGATTCCCAATGATGCACATCTGCGAATCTGTAATGTCAATGCTAACTGAATCTGCTCACCATAAAGGATCATCACAGGATCAATAAGGCAAAGCCATGATCATACACACAAACAACGCACGTAATCAGCAAAGCTAGGTACTACATATCAAACATAAGCATTCCTAAACATGATACTACATAAATAACATGCAGGGATAAATAATAATATAATCATACAACATTCTGCAGATAACTTTTATTGAACTAAACTCCAAACATCATTTCTCACTTTAATGGAATAGTTATTGGAACTGAGTTGTCTTATCTACTAATGTCTTCACCTACGAAGACGAAACATGGGTGCTACTAGGCACTACAACGCATTTCAGATTGACCAACGATATCGAGGAACTTTTGCTAACTGAAAAAGAAATGGTGATCAATCCATTCCTGTAAAAAGTCATGGCTCGCTCACCATGTACTCCAACTCCTAATGTCCAACTCTAGACGTGCACCAGTCTAAAGTCTATAACTATTCTCGTTACACTTTACGTTATTTACATATTATCACTTGTTATGACATACACACACAAGCAACACATAAATAATAATCAGACAGTCACAACTAAACGTCTTTTGTCTTCGGATTTCACAAGTGATCATAACTTACAATCCAAGAATACTTTCTTTTTAATCTTAACTTTCTTTACTTGTTGAACCTAGCCAACAATAATCTTACCTTTATATAGGCATAACTTATCAAACTTACCAAATAAGGTCTATAGTCCTCATAAGATAATAAAATAATACTCATCAAAGAATACATGAATAACATGATTCAATTTCTATAACATATATTAGTTCTCCATGCGAATTAATAAATAAACTTTCTTTTCATGCTTGCATCAATTATTCCATACAAATATACAATCTAGTATTCATAAAAATCTCAAATTACATGCTTGCACACAGGCATAAAACATGTAAATCAAATACTAGAAATCACATATATATGAACAAAATAAGTTCCTATACATGATACTAAAATTTATTCCTCCTTAAAACATGATACTAATCACATAGCACGTAATTATGTACGTACCTCGTGTAAACTAGCCTGTAGGCCACTTTTAATTCTTCAAATATCCCCTACGAGATATTCTTCGCCTAGAACTCAATATAACCGAAATTTTAACTTTAAATAAAAATTACAACAGCCTTAAAGTACTTAAAACCCCCTTTAAATACGTTTAAAAGTCGATTTTAATATCAAACTTGAATTATTTTCAATTCCTAGCATAATACTACCATACTAGTAATTAAAAACTCTAAAAACTCTACAAATAAACCCTTTCTGAAATTACAGCAACTTTAAAAATTAATAAACCTCCTTTAAACATATATAATATATTTAAAATCATATTCTAAGTTAATCTCATAGTATCTAATATGCTACTATGATTTTCTAGCAATTTTAAACCCTAAAAATTTCATGTTTTCATGATTAAAACTAAAATCTAATAATAATAACAAACCTGAAATTTTTCTTATAATATATACTATAGATGGATCGAAATTACTTATTAAAACAGTAATTTAAAGTAATAATCATGATTAACAACAATATAAAACATAAAAAAAAAATAGTCTTTAATGGAATCTTAGGAAAGAAGAAAAGAAAACAACCAACAAAGGAGAGAACAAAGAGGCGCCGACAATAACAGACCACGGCAGCAGCACGGCGACAGCAACTCGGCGACTTTAGGAAGGCTTGTGACGTTTCTTGTTGAAGAAGAAACGTTACTTGAAGAAGAAGAAAGGAATTTGGAAGAGAAAAGAAGAAAATCGTGGAAGAGAAAAGAGAGAGAGAATGCCGTGTGGGTGAGAAGGAGGAGAGAGAAAATTTTTCTTTTGTGTGGGATAAAATAGGTGAGTAATAAGGTATTTATAAGGCTCCCCTTTTTGGGCTTAGGAAAAGAGATAAATTTTAATGAAAATTGATGATGAACGAGATAATTAATTCGGGACGTTAATCATCACTAGGACTCTTTTCCTTTTTATCCTTTTAGGATTTTCAATTCCATTAGACTTCTTTTTCAATATAAATATTTTCAACTTTATTACATCATGAAAATAATTTCATTTGACTTTTAAAAATAGTCAACCTTTTAAATAGTCAAATCATTTTAAAACTCGTTTGTGTTTAAATATAAATTAATAAATACTTATATATATATATATATATATATATATATATATATATATATATATATATATATATATATATATATATATATATATATAATCCTTTAAAATTATGGGGGATTACAGTGACAACCCATGTTGCTCCCCCTTGTTTTGACCATTTGTCCCAGGTTCCGTGAACGCGGAATGTGGCTGCCGGACTTTCTTGCCGAAGCCTACCAAAATGAGCTAACATAAAGCTCGGATGCGGCCTGTAACACCCCGATAATTTTCTCTTTTCAGAAATACCTTTATAATATAAAACTTAGAGAATTATCCAAGTATTATCGCCCGTGTGATAACGTATCGGCTTATTCATAATTTTGCAACGGAAAACATATAACTAATCTTAACCTATTATTATAAAAAAATAAACAAGTATTTAAAAATCAACAATCTAAATGAGTCTTATTCAAACCAACTTAATAATGTATATTCCTAATAATGCAGAAAAATAAAATAAACTAGTTACATATCCTCTCCATTTCAGATTCCCAATGATGCACATCTGCGAACCTGTAATGTCAATACTTTACTGAATCTGCTCACCAAAATGGGTCATCACAGGATCAATAAGGCAAAGCCATGATCACACACACAAACAAAGCTGAGTACTACATACTAAAACATAAGCATTCCTTACATGATACTAATAAATAACATGCAGGGATAAATAATAATATAATCATATAACAATCTGCAGATTACTTTAACTGAACTAAACTCTAAACATCTTTTTAATACCTTTATGGAATAGTTATTGGAACTGAGTTGTCTTATCTACTAATGCCTTCACTAAGAAGACGAAATACGGGCGCGACTCCGTATTCCGGAATGACTTGCGATATCGAGGAACTTTTGAAAATAAAAGAGGGATTGTGATCAATCCATCTCCTAGAAAAGCCATGGGCTACCACCATCTACTCCAACCCTTAATGTCCAACACTAGACGTGCACCAGTCTAAAGTCTATAACTATTCTCGTTACACTTTACGTTAATTACCAATTATTACTTGTTATGACACACATACAAGCAACACAAAAATAATAATCAAATAGTCACAATTGAACTTCTTTTATCTTAGGATTAATAAGTGATTACAAC
This sequence comes from Beta vulgaris subsp. vulgaris, assembly GCF_026745355.1. Classification (NCBI taxonomy): domain Eukaryota; kingdom Viridiplantae; phylum Streptophyta; class Magnoliopsida; order Caryophyllales; family Amaranthaceae; genus Beta; species Beta vulgaris. Next base: position 13,430,036 of record NC_079206.1, read on the forward strand.
TTACAACCCAAGATTATTTGCATCAATTATTTCATACAAACATGAAAATCTTTACTCATAATAAATCTCAAAAATCACATGCTTGCACACAGGCATAAAACATGTAACAATCAATAATACCATAATCACATATGAACTTAATAAGTTCCTATACATGATACTAAAATTCTTTCTCCTTAAATCAGGATACTAATCACATAGCACACATGTATATACATACCTTGTGTAAACTAGTCGGCAGACCACTTTTAACTCCTTAAAAGTCTCATACATAATATTCTCCGCCTAGAAATCAATATAAACTAAAATCAATACTCTTAAATAAAAATACAGCAACTCTAAAATATATAAAATCCCCTTCAAATATATTAAAAAGTTGATTTTACTATCAAAACTTCCATTGCTTTTAATTCCTAGCATAGTACTACCAATACTAGTAATTAAAACTCTTAAAATTAAACTCCATTAATAAAATTCTTTCTGAAATTACAGCAACTTTATAAAACATAAAACCCTCTTTAAACATATGTAGACATGATTAAAATCATACTTTGAATCAATCTCATAGTATATAACATGCTACTATGGTTTTCTAGTAATTAAAACCCTAAAAATCCATGCTTTAATGATTAAAACTTCAATCTAACCATAATAAACAAATCTGAATTTTTATTCTTATAATATATAAAATATATCAATCAAGATTATTTATTAAAACTGTAAATTAAAACCAATACTCATGATTAACAATAAAAGAAAGCATAAAAACATAGTCTTTAATGGAATCTTGAGGAAGAAGAAAAGAAATTAAACAAGGAAACAAAGAACCAAGAAAGAGGATGCAAGGCGCCGGAAATTGCCACGCAGCAGGGACGCATGAGTCGAGAGTTCAAAGGTTTTGTGACGTTTCCTGTTGAAGAAAACTTGGAAGAAGAAGAAACCGAAAAAACGTGAGAAGGGAGAGAGAAAAGAATGTTGGCCATGTGTTTTGGTGAAGAGGAGAGAGAAAATATTCTTTGTGTGGGGTAAAATAATTGGGTATTAGGATATTTATAATAAGGCTTTCCTTTTGGGCTTAGAAAAAGAAGATTGGGCTCAATTAAAATTATTGATGCTGAATAGGATAAATAAATTAGAACTTTTATCATCAATATGACTCCTTTTCCTTATCCATTTAGGATTTTGGGTTCCTCAAGTCCATTAGACGTCTTTTCCAATATAAATTAGTATTTAAAACTTTTATCAAAGCATGCTTAATTAAAATATTTTTAACTATCTTAAATCCTCAAAATAATTTCATTTGACTTTAAAAATAGTCAACCTTTTTAAATAGTCAAATCATTTTAAAACTAGATTATGTTTAAATATAAATACTAAAATATATTTATAAAATCCTTTAAAATTATGAGGGATTACACGGCCTATCCCGCAATGCAAAGGGGGTAGTCAATGAAACTGATTGGGAGAAAGTCAAAAGTTGTTGGTTGCCGAGCTGAATTTGTTGTTGGAGGACTTCTATTGTTGCTCGAATGCATCGAAAGACCTGAGCGTTTCTTGTTTTCCATGTAGCCCAAAGCGTGTTAAAGAAATAGATTAAGAGAAGGCCATTACAACCTTCGTTATGGATAAAGTATAGGACATGATGCATGAGCCATCCCGCAAACTGAAGGCGGGGGCTTACTGGATCACTATATGCCTGATTTTTAGTACCCCATGCTTCTAAAGCAAGAGGACAGACGGAAAGATATATGATGGCAACTCTCTGTTTCTTCTAAACATATAGGGCAATTATCAGAGGGGCCAATCCTACAACGGAACATATTCTCTTTCATTACTTAACTATTTTGATAAAGTTTTCACATAAATAGCTTCCATTTAGGCATGATGTTCAACCTCTAGATGATGTGATAGAACTGCAAGTCTGCAATTGAGTTTGGGTTGTCATGCTGCATATATCGTTTTGTTGTTGTTTCTAAAGCAACGTGTACGCTGATTTGGTAGAAAACTCACCGGATCTTGTTAAATGCCAATATAAAACTATATATCTTGAATGGTTGAGTTGCTCAGGAGTTCCAAACTTAGAATCTGACGAGCACTTGATGGAATAAAGTATCTGTGAATCTTGTGGATATCCCAACCATGATGATGGGGCAAGAGCAAATCCTGAACCTTTAGTTTGGAGGCCTCTTGAAGGAAGACACCATCACACATTATTGGAGATTGACTATTGACCCACTTATCCAGAGCTGCGAGTATGTCATGACCATTTCCATCCTTCCAGACACATAGCTGCCGGAGTTTCCTTCCAGCTTGCCATAACCATCATTCACCCCAGGAAATATTATCGCGATGTGGAGCCCGAAAGCGGGAGCGATGCGAAACCGTCTTTAAAACCTGCGAGATAAGGAGTTACGTTGTTGTAATCCCCCGTAAATTTATGGATTTTATAAATATATTTTAGTGTGTGTATATATATATATATATATATATATATATATATATATATATATATATATATATATATATATATATATATATATAGGGTTGGGATCCAGTGAGAATACCCCCTTTTGTGAGAACACATACTTATATGAAAACACTTTAAAATTTAGAACATAAACATATTTTTTTTAGAACATGAGAGTATAATCAATACATATACATATATACATGATCTGAAATATCAAACTTATGTTCTAAATTTATTCAAGCATGTTCTGAATTATTTCAATGATGTTCTGAAATATTGCAAGTGTGTTCTAAATTTATTCAAACATGTTATTTATTATTTCAAACATGTTCCAAATTATTTTAATTATTGTGTTCAAAAACTTTTCAAACATGTTCTGAATTACTTCAAACATGTTTCAATTCATTTTAATTATGTTTTGAAATATTTCGAGTGAGAACATATATCATATGTGAGAATAAAGGTAGTTCAGAACATGATGTACATCGTTTTAGAACATGTTGTACATCGTTTTAGAACATGATCTACGTCATTTTAGAACATGATGTATCCGTTTTTGTAATACTCCGTCTTTTAGTAGTAATTTCGTATTAATTAAGAAAATATAAAGAATTAATAAAAAGGTATTTTAACTTATTTACAAATTAATAGGAAATTGTTAGGCATTTTCGGAGTTTTAAAAGGGTAACCTAATCTTCACTTGACCTAGGGTTACTATCTTTTGAAGGGAGTATAAAAAGAAAAGGAGAGGGAATTTCAGAAAACCCTAAACCCTTTCTTCTCCCTCTCCTCAGCCGACCTTCTTCTCCCTCTCTCTCTCCTTAGCCGATCTCCCTTTCTTTCTTCTCTCTCTCTCGAATTTTTCTCCCCCTCTCAGATCTCTCTCTCGGATTCTCTCTCAAACTCTCACTGACTTTCCTCTCGCCTCCTCCCTCTCGTCGCCGGTGGTTGGGCGAGTTCAGACGAGGGCTTTGTGCGATATTTTAATTAGCGCGAAAGCAGTGTTCGAGGGTTTTGGTGCGAAAGGTGTGCGAGGGGTGCGCTGTTCGGGGTTCGAGTGCTGCGACGAGGGTCGCGGTGTTCGAGGGTTGTGCGCAAGGCTGCGGTGAGGGTGCGCGAAGAGTCGGGGTCGCGCGAGTGTAGCGGCGCGACAGATCTGAGGTTGTGCGAGTGTTGGGCGGTGTTCGAGTGGTGCGGAAAAGTCGAGGGTGTTGTGCGAACCAGCGAGGCTGGTGTGGGTGTCCGTGGGCGACGAGCGAAGCCTGGCGAGGCTGCTGTGCGCACGTGTGGTGGGGTACTTCGGTCGCCAGAGTTCTTTCGCCGGCAAATTTAGCGGTATACCCTATTATGTACCTAAAATATTAAATCAGTTTTATTACTTATATTTATTGTTTTCGTAATTAAGTAAGGTTGGTAATTAATAATTAGTAATTTGGAGTGTTTAGTAAATTATTAGATTGTTTAACTAGTTAAGTTATTATTCTGTTTTAAGTTACATTCTGGTTAGGTTTGTAATTGGAATAAGATAAAAGTAGGAGACGTGTGTTTTATTATTAGTTACAATTATTATCGTTTCATGGGTGACTTGTTTCACGGAACCTGACTTTGGGACTTATGACTTACCTTTTGGACATGGAACTTACCTTTTGGACATATGACTTACTTTTGGACATATGACTTACTTTTGGACATATGACTTAACTTCTGGACATAAGACAGGTTGGACTTATGACCTTTTGGATTGGTAAAATAGTGGACTAATGTTACTAACTAACTTAGTTACTCACTAACGCTGACTTCTAAAAGACGTTAAATTCACTAGATTAGAATTATAACGAAAGTTCTGGAATAAGGTTTTAACTATTGTTTATTTCGAATCGTTAGATCGTTATGGTCTTATTACGTAGTAGTTGATAGTGTTATCAAGGACGTAACACTAAAGCTTTGTTTTAACGATTTAGGTCCCAATTTCATAAGCGGCTCGTTCTATTAAGTCAGCGAAAATTCTCCGCTACAAGGTACGTACGCGTACCAGTTTACTTTCAAAGCTTAGTATCATGATTAGTTGCAGTTCATGTTATTGGAACCTAGTACCATGATAGGGAACTTTGATTGTGATTGTTTGGTTAGACGTTTATAACGTGAAATCAATATGATGCATTGAAAATGTTGCATTGAAATGCGAAGTTCTATCGTAGTGTAACATCAGCATTATTAATCTGATCTATAGAGTAACAAGAGTGTTACAGAGATAAGATTGAGTTTGGTAATTAAGAGAGATGTAAATGACTCCTTAAAGTTATAAAAGAATGTTGGTAATAAAAGAAGATTATGGCGATACTTGTAGTTGGATCCCTACAAGTATAGAACAATGGGGGGAGTGTGGACTTGTCCTACACTCCTACGCAGGCCTACTGTGACGACAGTAGTGTCCTTATATTTTGATAACTCAAGTAGGCGGAAGGTTCCGTTCGATCTTGGGGGTATGCATACTAAGGTGATGGGTGTGAGACGGAACAAAACCGTATTTGCATTTCATCTAATAGACCAAGTTGTCTATTAAGGATTCAGTAGCCCGTATGATTCTAGTAAGATGACGGTGCCCGTTCGATGCCAAATAATGAAAGATTAAAGGATGTGAGATAACGTATTCATATATAGTTGTAAGTATGCATCATTTATGTTCATATAGTTTCAATGGTTATTACGTACTCAGCATAGCTGACTCTGTGTGTTATTATGTGTTTGTTGTCCTGTGATGAACATTGACATTCAATGGGGAGCAGACTAGGTGAGCTGGTGCTGCTGCATGTATCAAGCATAAGGGGGCTAGACTGTAGTTTGAAGTTAACTTTTGGTTTATATTACTGAATTTTATAGAACATTGTTACATGGTTTGAGTTTGAATAAAGAGGGGTCACTATGATTCCCGAGTTGTATTTACATTTTCTATTCCGCTGCAATTTGGTTTTGAGACAATGAATTTGAGTTACCGTATTTCTAATTATGCCTTGCGTTCCATCGCGGCGGTAACACTCCCAAAGTCGATGCGACGTAGCATTAGACGTGTATGGATTTTGGGGGTGTTACAAAACTGGATTAGAGCCAGAAGCTCCTATTTTCAAAGACGTTTTCGAAACATTTCAAAACGGGTAGTATGGGCTAGGAGCATATAGATCATGTCATGTGCATTAAGTCATAGGAAGTTATCATTGCAATTTTGTTGTATCTCGAACTTGTATGTGCTCTCTGTGTAATTGAAATGGTGAAAGATTCTTGAAATCTTCAAATGTGACTAGCTTAAGAAGTGTACAAGGATAGGTCTAAATTGACATTAGACTCAAAACTTATTTAAGTATAAAAACTATTTTATTGATCGAAATGAGCATTTACCTCTTTACAAAAACTTAGACTATTCTATTTTGTTTTTACTTTGCAGATGGTTCACGACATAGGTTGTAAGGACTATTTGATGAAACAAGTAGGGGAGACTGGGATATGTGGTTCTTTAAAATGAAGTCTGCTATGGATTACAGAATTATGCAAGGGGAGCAGTGGTTACGATCTGAGGGCTCTAGGATACACTTCATGCTTCGTTATGTTCCAGACATAGAGCCATATAGATTTGTTCATCGTAGGTATGGGGATATGTGGACTACAGAGGGTATTTCAATAGGAATAAGCATACCTACGGATACCAGAACCTTCCTTCCGAAAAGCACTTCCTCACTGACCTTAAATACTGCGAGAATGAGTGGAGGGTTCGTGAACCAGGGGTCAAAACCCTTCTACTTCATCTGAAGGGGAAAGTTCGAGCAATAGGGCCATAGATGGGAATTCTGAGAACCCAGGGGTCATACCTGAACCCCATCAGCACCTGTGGCAAAGAGGCCAAGATACCAGCCATTTGAGGATGAGTTATTAGCCGATGACTTTCAAACTTAGGACAGTCACTTACGTCTCGATGATGAAAGGAACAATAGGACCTTCATTATAGTGTTGGGTGGGGTCCAGGTTGTACCAGGGTTACATGGGGAGGATGATGATGAGAGCCACCCCCTAGAGGAATACCAGTTGAGGAGAGGACCCTGCTGAGAATGAAGACCCTGTTGAGGATGAGAATCCTGTTCAGGAGGAGGATCCCATTGAGGAGGAGGATCCCATCGAGGAAGAAGACCCCGAGGAAGACCAAGGACCCATACTAGAGGATATATTCTTTGAGGACGGCGAGCCTGATGCAGAAGAAATTGACCTTGATGGGGGATGGAGGATTCTGGATCAGAGGATGAAGCTCACCGCCTTAGCCCATAGTTCTTTTGACATATATGTAGGATTAGGATTTTTGTTTTATTTTGTCGTTTTTGTTCATTTGTTATGTTAGTGATAATAAGGCTTGCATGCCGATTAGGGAGTAACATTATTTGATTTATATATATATATATATGGTATTTCTTTACAAACATTACATTCCCATTTTCAATAATAGTGCATAGTGTTATCTTTTATTGTTAATTGTGGCATCTTATTTTGGATGATTGTAATGCAAGTCAGTACAGACTTAAAGGTGTTCGCAATATATGTTTATATGTTAAATGTGTATTCGTTGAATAAGTTAAAACAAAGATTATGTGTAAGTCACTGAAATAGCTACTATGTTAATTTCAGCGCAGAATGGTTCGATCGGGAGGCGCCCCTGAACCTCTCTTAAATCGAGCAATCGATACGTGACCTAGTACAGATTACGCCAACTTAGCCCAAGGTCACACCGGGATGGGGACCTATCTGAAAAAGTGGCCCGTAGGAACCCACCTTACTAAATGGAAAAGGGGGACCTGAAGAGTTGGAGAACTGGGTTGGGGAATTTGATAACTTTTCTTCACCCTATCCTGTCCTGACGAGAAAACGTGCCCTTAGCTAGTTACTATCTGCAGGGGGATGCCCATTTCTGGTGGACCCAGGCTAAGGACAACCTTCTAGCCAACCGGGTTTCGGGTGGGAGAACTTTTAAAAAGGCCCTAAGAGACAAGTACTACCCTCCTATCTTAAGAAACAAAAAGCCCAGAGTTTATGATGCTGGAGCAAGGGACCATGTCGTGAGGATATTACCGAAAATTTATTGAACTAATGAGGTTTGCCCCGAGATTGCCCCTACTGAGGAGGCTAAAGCCTCACGTTTTGAATTGGGACTTACCCTTGACCTGCAGGGTAGACTGGGGGAGATACATTCACCTCTCTGGACCATGTGTTTGGCAAAGCTGCCCACCTTTATGCTATCAGGAAAGGGAGGAAGGGGGTAAGCTTGGCGAGAAACGTAAGGATAACCCAAACCCTGAGGGCCAAAGTTTGAGAAAAAGCACAACGGGAACCAGACAATCAAAACCCTCAGAGAAATTTTGGTAAGGGACCCAATAATAACCCTAATCCCAACAACAACAAAAACCGCAACAAACAACACCAATAACCGCAGACCTGAGCGTGTATATCGGTGTAGAAAGTGCCCTAACAACCATCCTGGTAAGGATGTGAGGGTAACAAGGTTGAATGCCGGGAATGTGGGAAGATGGGCATAGAGCCTATGAATGCTATTCGAAAACAAGCTAAACCCCAATGGCCAAAGGAAGGGGAACTATGGGGACAAGCCCCGAAACGGAAATGGAACGGGAATGGTAACGGGGGAGGTAATTACAATGGGAATTCTAACTATTCCAAGCCCGCGACCAACACCAGCAACCAAGTCTCTAATGTGAACAATGCAACTAGTTCCCAAGATAAGGGCAAAGGGAAGCTGTACATGATGACGGCTAGAGAAGAAGAGGCTCGTAGAGACGTTGTCACGGGTACATTTTCTATCAACTCCACTCCTGTTAAAGTTTTATTTGATTCTGGAGCATCCTTGTCATTTATTGCCCATGCAACTGTTAGAAATTTAACATTGGTCGAGTCTGAGTCGATTTCTATGCCTATAGTCATTCCATCTGGGGAGACTGTTAACTGTTCTAAAAGATTCCTAAAAGTGCCATTAAAGATAGGTGAGGGATACTTTCCCTCTGATCTGATAGAGTTTAACTTATCGAACCTAGATATCATTCTGGGGATGGATTGGCTTGGGAAGTACATGGCTAAGATAGATTGCGATGCGCAGAAAGTGGAACTAAAGACCCTTCGGGGAAAAGAGTGTCATATAGGAGAATACCTCGAGAACCAGGAATTAAAGTTATCAATGCGTTACAACTTAAGAACTACGTAGACAAGGGTTGGCCCCTATTTATGTGTTCAGTGAGAAGAGTGAGGATGATCCGTTAAGGCCTGAAGATGTGCCCATAGTCCGAGAATTCCAGGATGTCTTTCCTGAGGAAATACCTGGTATGCCTCCAAGGAGAGATGTAGAGTTCACCGTTGACCTAGTACCTGGGACTGGACCCATTTCGAAAGCCCCATATCGGATGGCTCCGGCAGAAATGAATGAGTTAAAGAACCAGTTAGAGGAACTACTAGACAAAGGGTATATTAGACCTAGCATGTCGCCATGGGGAGCACCCGTCTTATTTGTGAAAAAGAAGGATGGTAGCTTGAGGTTATGTATAGACTACCGGGAGTTGAACAATGTCACTGTGAAAAACAAGTATCCATTACCTAGGATTGATGATTTGTTCGACCAACTTCAGGGTGCGGGGATGTTCTCCAAAATCGACTTAAGGTCTGGTTACCATCAGTTGAGGATTGTTGATCATGATATACCTAAGACTGCCTTTCGAACCAGATATGGCCACTATGAGTTTACGGTTATGCCTTTTGGGTTAACCAATGCACCTGCAGTTTTCATGGACCTTATGAATAGAATTTTCCGACCCTACCTAGACAAATTCGTCGTGGTATTCATAGACGATATCCTGATCTATTCTAAGAACAAGGAGGAACATGAGGATCATTTGAGGTCATTTTGCAGACACTTAGGGACAACCAACTATATGCAAAGTTTTCGAAATGTGAATTTTGGTTGGAAAGAGTGTCATTTTTGGGTCATTTTATCTCTAAGGAGGGTGTATCAGTAGATCCTGCGAAAATCAAAGCCGTGAGTGAATGGCCTACCCCAAAGAATGTCACGGATATAAGAAGTTTCTTGGGTTTAGCCGGTTACTATAGGAGATTTGTGAAAGACTTCTCCAAAATAGCAAAACCTATGACAAACCTGATGAAGAAGGATTGTAGGTTTACCTGGAATGAGGACAGTGAGAAGGCCTTCCAAACGCTCAAAGAGAGGTTAACCTCAGCCCCTGTCCTAACCTTGCCTAAGGGAACGAAGGATATGATGTGTATAGTGATGCATCCAAAAATGGGTTGGGTTGTGTTCTGATGCAAAAGGGAAAGTTATAGCTTATGCGTCCCGACAGTTGAAGCCATATGAAGTCAATTACCCAACACATGACCTAGAATTGGCCGCCATAGTATTTGCACTCAAAATCTGGAGACACTACCTTTGGGGTAACCTGCCGTATCTTCACCGATCACAAAAGCCTTAAATATATCTTCACCCAGAAAGACCTCAACATGAGGCAGCGCAGATGGTTAGAGCTCATCAAGGACTATGACTTAGACATCCAATACCATGAGGGTAAAGCCAACGTTGTTGCTGATGCGTTAAGTCGCAAGTCTAGCCATAGCCTGAATACATTAGTCGTTGCCGACAAACTTTGTGAGGAATTCTCTAGACTTCAGATAGAAGTTGTTCATGAAGGGGAGGTAGAAAGATTGCTGAGTGCCCTAACCATCGAACCTAACTTCCTAGAGAGATAAGGGAGTCAACCTGGGGATGTGAAACTTGAGCGAGTCAAGGCAAAGCTTAAGGAGGGCAAAGCAGAGGGGTTTGCGATCCATGAGGATGGAACATACGATATAAGGGTAGGTGGTGCGTGCCACAAAAGTGTGAAGAGCTGAAACAAAAGATAATGAGCGAGGGTCATAACACGACGTATTCTGTCCACCCAGGGGGAGATAAGTTGTATAAGGACCTCAAGAAGATGTTTTGGTGGCCTGGTATGAAGAGAGCAGTAGCTGAGTTTGTTTCCAAATGCTTAACATGCCAGAAAGTCAAAAGTGAACACAAGAGACCTCAGGGAAAGATTCAACCCTTAGACATTCCGACATGGAAATGGGACTCGATATCCATGGACTTCGTTGTCGCCTTACCTAGGAGTCGGGGAGGCAATAATACCATTTGGGTGATAGTGGATAGACTAACCAAGACAGCAAGGTTCATACCTATGAAGATACGTGGAGTATGGAAGCCTTAGCCAAGGCTTATGTGAAAAATGTCATTCGATTGCATGGAGTACCCACAAGTATAGTATCAGATCGAGACTCTCGATTCCTGTCGAATTTCTGGAAAAAGGTCCAGGAAGCATTTGGTAGTGAGCTATTAATGAGTACAGCCTTTCACCCAGCTACCGATGGTCAAACGGAACGAACTATTCAGACCTTAGAGGACATGTTGCGAGCATGTGCTTTAGAATACCAAGGGTCATGGGAAGACCATTTGGACCTCATAGAATTCTCATACAACAACAGCTACCATGCTAGTATTAAGATGGCACCATTTGAAGCTTGTACGGGAGAAAGTGTCGTAGCCCTTTGTGTTGGAACGACATCAGTGAGACTGTAGTGTTAGGACCTGAATGATTCAAGAGACGATGGATCAAGTGCGAGTCATTCAAGAAAAGATTAAGCTGCACAGGACAGGCAAAAATCCTATGCGGACCAGAAGCGAAGGGAGAAAATTTCGAAGTTGGGGAAAAAGTGTTGCTTAAGGTGTCCCCAATGAAAGGAGTGATGCGATTCGGGAAAAAGGGGAAGCTAAGCCCTAAGTTCATAGGACCCTATGAGATACTGGCGAGGGTAGGGAAAGTTGCTTATCGCCTGGATTTACCCAACGACTTAGAAAGGGTCCATAACGTGTTTCACGTATCCCAACTCCGGAGATACGTACCTGATGCGTCACATGTCCTTGAACCTGAAAACGTAGAGATAGACGAAACTTTGTCCTATGAGGAGAAACCTGTCCAGATCCTAGACCGCAAAGTGCGGAATACGAGGAATAAGGACGTCAGAATTGTCAAAGTGTTGTGGAGAAATCAAACTACCGAGGAAGCCACATGGGAAGCCGAAGATGCAATGCGTCTGAAGTACCCTGAGCTTTTCCAAGAGGTACGTGAGTTACGGGGACGTAACTTTTCTTTTAAGGGGGAAGAATGCGATAGAATTTCGCGCTTTCACCCTAAAGTATGTTAATTATGTTAGTTATGTTATGTTAGTTATATGCTAGTTATGTGTGAAAACTGCTTATCTATTGTGTGAACGTTAGAAAACGCTTGTGAAATTTGGGACTTAGAAGTGCAAAAGATCGTCGTTAAGACGGGCTACCTCAAAGTTTCGGGACGAAACTTCTTTTAAGGGGGAAGCCTGTAATACTCCGTATTTTTATAGTAATTTCGTATAATTAAGAAAATATAAAGAATTAATAAAAAGGTATTTTTAATTATTTACAAATTAATAGAAATTGTTAGGAATTTTCGGAGTTTTAAAAGGTAACCTAATCTTCACTTGACCTAGGGTTACTACCTTTTGAAGGGAGTATAAAAAGAAAAGGAGAGGGAATTTCAGAAAACCCTAAACCCTTTCTCCCTCTCCTCAGCCGACTTCTTCTCCCTCCTCTCTCCTAGCCGATCTCTCCTTTCTTTTCTTCTCTCTCGAATTTTTCTCCCCCTCTCAGATCTCTCTCTCGGATTCTCTCTCAAACTCTCACTGACTTTCCTCTCGCCTCCTCCCTCTCGTCGCCGGTGGTTGGGCGAGTTCAGACGAGGGCTTTGTGCGATATTTTAATTAGCGCGAAAGCAGTGTTCGAGGGTTTTGGTGCGAAAGGTGTGCGAGGGTTGCGCTGTTCGGGGTTCGAGTGCTGCGACGAGGGTCGCGGTGTTCGAGGGTTGTGCGCAAGGCTGCGGTGAGGGTGCTCGAAGAGTCGGGGTCGCGCGAGTGTAGCGGCGCGACAGATCTGAGGTTGTGCGAGTGTTGGGCGGTGTTCGAGTGGTGCGGAAAAGTCGAGGGGTGGAACCAGCGAGGCTGGTGTGGGTGTCCGTGGGCGACGAGCGAAGCCTGGCGAGGCTGCTGTGCGCACGTGTGGTGGGGTACTTCGGTCGCCAGAGTTCTTTCGCCGGCAAATTTAGCGGTATACCCTATTATGTACTAAAATATTAAATCAGTTTTATTACTTATATTTATTGTTTTCGTAATTAAGTAAGGTTGGTAATTAATAATTAGTAATTTGGAGTGTTTGTAAATTATTAGATTGTTTAACTAGTTAAGTTATTATTCTGTTTTAAGTTACATTCTGGTTAGGTTTGTAATTGGAATAATAAAAGTAGGAGACGTGTGTTTTATTATTAGTTACAATTATTATCGTTTCATGGGTGATTGTTTCACGGAACCTGACTTTGGGACTTATGACTTACCTTTTGGACATGGAACTTACCTTTGGGACATATGACTTACTTTTGGACATATGACTTACTTTTGGACATATGACTTAACTTCTGGACATAAGACAGGTTGGACTTATGACCTTTTCGGATTGGTAAAATAGTGGACTAATGTTACTAACTAACTTAGTTACTCACTAACGCTGACTTCTAAAAGACTTTAAATTCACTAGATTAGAATTATAACGAAAGTTCTGGAATAAGGTTTTAACTATTGTTTATTTCGAATCGTTAGATCGTTATGGTCTTAGTACGTAGTAGTTGATAGTGTTATCAAGGACGTAACACTAAAGCTTTGTTTTAACGATTTAGGTCCAATTTCATAAGCGGCTCGTTCTATTAAGTCAGCGAAAATTCTCCGCTACAAGGTACGTACGCGTACCAGTTTACTTTCAAAGCTTAGTATCATGATTAGGTTGCAGTTCATGTTATTGGAACCTAGTACCATGATAGGGAACCTTTGATTGTGATTGTTTGGTTAGACGTTTATAACGTGAAATCAATATGATGCATTGAAAAATGTTGCAATGAAATGCGAAGTTCTATCGTAGTGTAACATCAGCATTATTAATCTGATCTATAGGGTAACAAGAGTGTTACCAGAGATAAGATTGAGTTTGGTAATTAAGAGAGCATGTAAATGACTCCTTAAAGTTATAAAAGAATGGTTGGTATTAAAAGAAGATTATGGCGATACTTGTAGTTGGATTCCCTACAAGTATAGAACAATGGGGGGAGTGTGGGACTTGTCCTACACTCCTACGCAGGCCTACTGTGACGACAGTAGTGTCCTTATATTTTGATAACTCAAGTAGGCGGAAGGTTCCGTTCGATCTTGGGGGTATGCATACTAAGGTGATGGGTGTGAGACGGAGCAAAACCGTATTTGCATTTCATCTAATAGACCAAGTTGTCTATTAAGGATTCAGTAGCCCGTATGATTCTAGTAAGATGACGGTGCCCGTTCGATGCCAAATAATGAAAGATTAAAGAATGTGAGATATTGTAATTTCATATAGTAGTCTGTAAGGTGTGCATCATTTATGTTCATATAGTTTCAATGGTTTATTACGTACTCAGCATAGCTGACTCTGTGTGTTATTAGTGTTTGTTGTCCTGTGATGAACCATTGACACTTCAATGGGGACAGACTAGGTGAGCTGGTGCTGCTGCATGTTATCAAGCATAAGGGGGCTAGTCTGTAGTTTGAAGTTAAACTTTTGGTTTAAGTATTACTGAATTTTATAGAATATTGTTACATGGTTTGAGTTTGAATAAAGAGGGGTCAACTATGATTCTCGAGTTGTATTTACATTTTCTATTCCGCTGCAATTTGGTTTTGAGACAATGAATTTGAGTTACCGTATTTCTAATTATGCCTTGCGTTCCATCGCGGCGGTAACACTCCCAAAGTCGATGCGACGTAGCATTAGACGTGTATGGATTTTGGGGGTGTTACAGTTTTAGAACATATTACTCAGTATTTTAGAACATGATATACATTAATTTAGAACATGTTGCTCGGTATTTTAGAACATGATATACATTAATTTAGAACATGATATCACTAGGGGAAAAAAAGGAAGGGCTGCGCTGGAAGGGCTGCGCTTTCTTCATTACGCAGCCCTTCTATACAGTAGGGCTCGCTGTGCTTTTAAATAAAACGAAGCCCTTCGTTAAAGTAGGGATGCATTTTAATAGAAAAGCGCAGCCCTTCACATAGAAGGGATGCGCTTGTTTAAAAAGTGCAGCCCTACTGTTAAAGAAGGGCTGCGCTTTTTTAAAAAGCGTAGCCCTTTTATGGGCTTTTTAAAAAAAAAAAAGAATTACGCAGCCCTCTCTCTCTCACGCCTATCTCTCTCTTTCTCTCACGCCTCCCTCTTCTCTCTCACCCTCCCAGACAAACAAAAGCGCAAAAATATCAACCAAACGAAAACCCAGAAAAAAAACAAAAATTACGGCATACTTGAATCGAAGACGACATACTTAAATCTCGTCATAATCCAAAGCGAAATCAACCCCCGTGTAGCCCTCATAGCCCTCTATCTATACGACTTTTCGGTTTTGGATTCCGACTTTTTGTGCCCAAGAACGGTAAGTCTGAAATTCCCTGTTCGCAAGCGTTATGTCGTATGTTGTTGTTTCAGCGAGGAAGATTATATTTTGGCGGGAATCATATTAGGACGACGATGATGAACAAGAAGAGGAGGAAGGGGCAGGATTCACAATCGCAAGCACAAGAACATCGGAAAGTGGTGTTTCCCAATTTCTGATTAACCACAAGTTATAGATTTTTCGTTTTTCAGAACTATAATTTCTTAATCTTTGTTTTGATTAATGTTCTTGTATTTTCAGATCTATAATTTTTTTCTCTTTTGTATTTTACTTTTTGTTCCTTTTTTTTCATTTTCGTTCTTCTGTATTTTAGTTTTAGTTTTTGTTCCTTTTTTTCCATTTTCGTTCTGCAATTATGTGATAACATTTTTTGATTTTCTGTTTTAGTTTTAGTTTTCCTGACCATATTCCCTATTCCCCTTTTGGATTTGGATGGTTTACTTTAAGGTTTAATGCAAATGTTAAAATTTAGAAAATGTGAGATTAATATATGAGTAAAAAAATATCAAAAAAAAAAAAATTTTTTTGGTAGGAAGAGCTGCGCTTTTATCTAAAAAGTGCAGCCCTTCAAGCTTAGAAGGGCTGCGCTTTTTAGGTAAAAGCACAACCCTTCGTTGTGAAGGGCTGCGTTTGAAAAGCGCAGCCCTACTTAAAAAGTGAAGGGCTGATATTGAAAGGGCTGCTGTCAAAAAGCGCAGCCCTAAGGGCCTTATTTAGCGCAACCCTTCCTTATTTTTCCACTAATGTATACATTTTGCATGCGTTGATCATGTATGGTGATAACGTGACTATAATCGAAACGATATAATGTGGAATACCAAAATTTCAATCAATACCACTATAATATTTTTTTGTTTTTCTGGTTGATGAAGTAGGAAGGTTTTCTACTTTCGTTCATTCATTTGAATTGGTAAAAAAGATAAATCATATAGTAAGAAAACAAAATTCAAACAACAATTTGCACTTAAGATGAATGACACCATTGAAAACGAACAAAATCGAACTAAAAAGTCGAACAAAAATCTGCATTGAAATCAAAAAAAAAAAATCGAACAATAATCTGCAAGTCAAGAATATCAAATTAAAAATTTCGAATAAAACCTCTTGAATTATGGAAAGAATAGTGTGGAATCCGCAAAAAAATCGAACTAAAACTTTGTAAAATTAATCCATGAATGACGCCATAGAGGAGAGAGAAAGCTGGACAAAACCTAGAGAGATAAAAAAAATGACGCCATAGACGTGAAAGTTTGTGGGGAAGAAGGGGAGTAAGGGTAAACCTAATTACAAAAATGCCATTACTCATAAGTGTATTTAGAATAGTTAGATTAGATTACATCTAAAGGTCCAGATTTGTTCTCATATAAAAAAGTGTTCTCACATACAGGAGGTGTTCTCACAAAAGCCCTCCTATATATATGTATATATATATATATATATATATATATATATATATATATATATATATATATGTCTGTATGTGTGTGTTGTGTGTGTGTATTTATATACATGTTATGTATATATATATATATATATATATATATATTATATTAATTATATATTATATATTATATGTATGTATGTATGTATATATGTATGTATGTATGTATGTATGTATGTATATATATATGTATGTATGTATGTATATTTATATATTTGAAAAGGAGTTTAAATGGGCGTGAGGAATTCAAATACTAATTAGATTAGGAAAAGGAATTCTAGTGATGTTAGGAATTCAATTATCAATCATATTCATCACTAAACTCTACTTAATGCTCAATTGCCTTTTCCTAAGTCCAAAAGGAAAACACATACTCCCTCCATCCCATTTTATTTGCTACATTTTGCCATTTAGGTGTGTCACAATTTATTTGCTACATTTGCCAAACTTTCTACAAATGATAATAAAACAAACCCTAAAAAACTTCATCCCAAATATATTAGCCCAACTAATACCCACCCAACCCATTTAATCCCCCACCCTCCCTCATTTAATCCCCCAACTACTTTTATAATCCCTCCCTCCAAACCCGAATCCCATTTTCTTCCGTCACTTTCCTCTCTCTCATTCTGACTGTCTTTCTCCTTCTGACTCTCACTTTCCTCTCTCTTCTTCTTCTTCAAACCCTCAGATCTAGGGTTTTACAGTGCAAATTTGTCCAAAAAAACCGTAGTTTAATTATCTACTCCTTCTTGCGATCATTCTAAAACCATTTTTTTGGTTTTTGAGTGATTTTTAAAAATTGAGTCCCCTGTTTCTTGCATTTTTTCGGTTTTTCATGGATGATTTAACTCCGAAATCAAAGAAACGACTCTTTGATTTGCTTGACGAGTTCGATGCTGAGGCAAAAAAATTTAGGGTTTCAAAAAAACCCTTGGATTTTGGTTCTTTCTGTTGGGTTTGTGGCGCGCCTTCAACAAAACCACCAGATCTTGATTTTGGTGGTGTAGTTCAGAGCAAAAAACCTGAAATTTTGGAAGATCCACCTTCGGAAGGGTTTAAATCATGACGATCTTACCTTTGGTGGTATAAAAACCATCTAGAAATGGTTTTCGAACGTCCCCTTTCTGATTTTGCGGGAGATCGGTCCACTCCTTAACTTAAATCTCTGTTTTTTCATTTTAGAAAGTTTTTTTAACATGCTTTGCCTGTAGGATTGCGTTTGATTAGATTGCATGTATAGGGTTTGTGTTTTTTCTTGTTTTTGCCTCGATTTGTTTATACATATGTTGTTTTTGCCTCCATTTGTTTATAAATTTGTTTATTTTGCCTTGATTTGTTTATATATATGTTGTTTTGCCTCGATTTATTTATAAATATGTTTAGGGTGTTGAGATTTGTTTATAAATATGTTTATTTTGCCTCGATTTGTTTATACATATGTTGTTTTGCCTCGATTTGTTTATAAATATGTTATTTTGCCTCGATTTGTTTATATATATGTTGTTTTGCCTCGAATTGTTTAAAATAATGTTTATTTTTGTCTTGATTTGTTTATAAAAATGTTATTTTTGCCTTGATTTGTTTATAAATGTTTCTTTTGCCTTGATTTGTTTATGAATGTTTATTTTACCTTGATTTGTTTAACAATATGTTTAATTTACCTTGATTTGTTTATAAATATGTTTATTTTTCCTTGATTTGTTTATTAATATGTTGTTTTTATCTCTACATGTGTATAAATATTATTTTTGCCTTGATTTGTTTATAAATATGTTATTTTTGCCTTCATTTGTTTATAAATACGTTTCGGTGTTGAGATTTGTTTTTTATGTTGTTTCGTGCCTTGCTTTGTCTTGATTTGTGCATGTTTATAAATATGTTTATAAAAATGTTATTTTTGTCTTGATTTTTGCCTTGATTTGTTTATAAAAAAATGTTATGTTTTATCATGTTCTGCCTTCTTGTTATAGCCTTGATTTCTTGTTCCTTTTCTTTTGTCTTCTGCCTTCATGTTTTACCCATGATTTGTTGGTCCTTTTTATGATATTCTGCCTTCATGTTTTAGCCATGACTTCTTGTTCCTTTTTATGATATTTGATAGGTTGTCGTACACCCGTCAAAAATAATTCCTGGAAAACCTTCTAACAATGTAGTAGGGTAAGTAGGGTCGAATCCACAGAGAGATGGTCGTTTTAATCTAGCTTCTAAGATATGGAGAAACTAAACAAGATCAAGAATATGAATACTAAAATTCTAAACTAATCAAATTACTAAAATCAAACTAAAAAGGATCTAGGGTAATGGTTCACCATGTTTATAACTATGATATATTATCAAAATATCATCAATAGTTCAATCAATCAGATATCTAGAGCACAGGTTAATCCTTGGTCAAGCATTAAGGCTCTCAAATCAACATATGCTAGTACGGTCGCTCAACATAATCAGATTTGCTAGTTGTAGATAAGCCTCTAAAGAGTACTATCTCTCGATCTATGACTCGATATAAGCAATATTTAATCAGACAATTGATTAGATTGCAAGATTAACAATAAAACACTAATCAATTAGAGAAATAATTAACTAATCAAACCATCAATAAATCAATCAAATCATAGTAAATAAACATGGATTCCCAAACCCTAGAAATAAAAACTACTCTATCATGAAATAAAGAATAAAAACTACATCTAGAAAGAGAAAGGAAAACATAATTAAAAGAAATCAATGAAAGAGAGAGAATGAAATAAGAAAACTAATGAATTAAAGAAGAACATGAAAAACTAGGATTTAAACTAAAGAGAGGGAAGGAAAAGAGGAGAGAAAACTAAAACCTAAAAAGAATGAAAAATAACGTGAAAGGGGGGGGGGGAGAGAAAAAGAACCAAAACTAATCTAAATAATATCTTTTAACCTAATATGACTAGGAAAGTATTTTACAAGATAAGGAAAGTCTTAAATAAATCATTAAAAGGCGGATTAGTGATCCGCGCGTACGCGTGGCAGATTCCAGCAGAAACAGTGCAATCTTCCGAAAGGCATAACTCCTTGACTAGAAGTCTCCTCGGGGCGTGCCACCTATCGTTGGAAAGCTCTTTAAGTCTAGTTTCCAAATCTGATGGAATTAGTCGATTTTAAGAATCACATCAAAAGTTATGATCAGAAGAGTAGACGTGACTCTTTTTTTCACATTTCTTCTAATGATTTTCCGCTTCGTTTTCGCTCAAATTCGTACTATAAAATATCTATGACGATCCTTATGCATTGTAGCTTCTTTCCAAGTGCTCCTAATCCTCAAGTTTAGCTAACTATACTCCAAATACGTTCTCATTACCTGAAATTCATCAAAACAAGAAAACATACCGAATAGGAGTAGAAAAACATAACTTAAGAATATAATGCAATAATGAACCTAAATATGAAACTAAATGCTCTAAAATGCAACCTAAATGCACTTAAAAACTATATATAAAAATGACTTATCAATATTCTGGCTTCTTGTTTTACCCATGATTTCTTGCTCCTTTTTATCATGTTTTGCTTCTGCCTTCATGTTATAGCCATGATTTTTTGTTCCTTATCTTTTGTGTTCTACCTTCATGTTTTAGCCATGATTTCTTGTTCCTTTTCATGCTCTTCATCTGTTTCACTATCTGTCCAATCATATTCTGTGACTTGGACATCTGAGTCATCATCTAACCACTCAGCAACAAACTCCTCATCACCATTTCCTTGTTCTATTTCTGTGAAGAAATCTTCTTCTTCTTCTTGAGTTGAAGCTACTGGTGGTCTGTTAAGATCAAAGGCCTCTAGTTGTGATTGTGGTTGTGGTTGTGGTTCTGGTTCTGGTTCTGGCAGTGGATCATTGAGATCAAAAGGTGGGTGAATTTGTGGTGAATTAATAGCTGATGGGGATGGTGTTGAAGTGTTATCAGTAGAATTGTCTAGGGGGGCCATAGCTAAGCTATGGATGACAGACATGTTCAAGCTGAGAAAGTTTCAACACTTTCCTCAAGTGAAGCTTTAAATTTAGAAATGGCTTCTAAAAAACTCAATGATGAATTTTCTGAGAGTTAATCTACCCCAACCCCCCCCCCCCAAAAAAAAGGAAATGGCTGCTGTTGGTGTCTTTGATGGTGGTGGCTGGCTGCTGGTTGGTGTCTGTGAGAGCTTCGGAGACTTGGTTTGGTTGAAGGTTGTGGTGCTAAAATTTAATGCAAGTGCAAAAGTGGTTGTGTATATATAGTCCCCTGAAATTTAGAATTTTTTTTTCAAGTTTTTGGGGGAAATTTCAATTCCCCCTTAATTTCGAATTTTGGGGAAAATTTCAACCCCTGTTAGTATAGTTTTCTATAAAATTTTGGAGGAAAAATTTAATTTCCCTTTGGTTGTATAATTGTAACTGAAATTCAGTTAATGAATTCTTCCTTGTGAAATTTTGGAGGGAAATGAATTCCAACTCTCAATAAAGTATGGCGCCACTTTAAACAAATGTGGGCCAAGTCCCCTTTATTTTTCTTTTAATCACCTTTCTCACCATCTAATTAAGCAGCAAATATTTCACTTAATTTGTCCTCTGCACAGTGGGCCCCGCATGTTTTCTTGGTCTTTGTGAAAAAGTAAATGTAGCAAATAAAATGGGACGGAGGGAGTACTTCCTCCGTTTTTTTTTTACTTGCAACACTTTTTTTCATCAACTCCAATACGAAATTTGGGTAGGAGAAAGGTAGAGAGGAAAAAGGAGAGGGGTCCATGCGATTGGAGAGAGATAGAGAGAAAGGAAAAGCAAAAGTAGAAAGTGTTGCAAGTAATTTATTATTTCCCTTTTAAGAAAGTGTTGCAAGTAAAAACAACGGAGGAAATATATAAATACATTAAACCCAAATTTTACCCACACACAAATTTTCTCTCTCCTCCCTCTCACAATTGGCACCCCTTATTCTCCTCTTTCTCTCACGTTTTTCTCTTTTTTCCTTTCTTCTCTTTCAAGAAATGATTTCGTCCTCAACAAGAAACCTCCCTCCTTCACTTTGAACCACCGTTGACCACCGCGAGTACCGCCTGCAGCTGCCACGTCCCAGTCGACGCCTTTTATGTTTTTATGATTCGTTTTAGTGTTAATTATGTTTATAAGCTTTAATTTAATGATTTAATTATGAATCTATGATTATATAATTTATGTATTGATGAAATAAAAATTCAGATTTAATTACTATGTTTAAATTGGATTTTTAATCATCAAACCATGGATTTTTAGGGTGTTAAAAATTGAAAAATCATAGTAGTATGTGATAAACTATGAAATTGATTATACTTATGAGTTTAAGTATGTTTAAAGGGAGTTTTAATAAATTACATGTTGCTGGAATTTCACAAAGAATGTTATTAATGAAGTTTTATGGATTTTAATGACTAGTATAGTAGTATTATGCTAGGAGGTATTAGTAGTTGAAGTTTTAATGATGGAAACAAGTTTTAAATATTTTCAAAGGAGGTTTAAAGTATTTTAAAGTTGCTGGAATTTATTTGAGTATTGATTATAAATTTTTATTGGTTGTTTTAGGCGGAGAGTTCTCTAGGCGACTTCTAAAGTTGTTAAAGTAGCCTATCAGTTTTTCTATACAAGGAACTTACATACCTATATATTGTTTGATGTAGTATCATGATCGATTTTAGGAAGGAAAGTTATGTAGTATCATGTATATAAACTTTGTGAGTTCATATATGATTGCTATTATATTGGATTTTGCATGTTTTATGCCTGTGCGCGAACATGTTAAGTATGAGATTTAATTATGGATTTATATCATGTTTGTGTGGAAGACTGATGCAAGCATGTTGGTTGGGAACTTTATTTTATTAATTCACATGGGGGAATTAATATATTTATTGGTATGGATCGTCATTGAATCATGTTGTTTCCTTGTATTATTATTTTACTACTCTATGAGGACCGAGGCCTAATTTGATAAGTTGATATTTTTATACCTTTGAAAGGTAAGTTGGTTGTTGGCTAGGTTCAACAAATAAGAAAGATTGGATTAATTTAAAAAAATGAATTAATCTTGGGTTGTAAGTTGTACGATCACTTATTTAATCCTAAGATAAAAATAAGGTTGTGAATGTCTGATTATATATTATATGTGTAGCTTCTGTGACATAACAAGTAATAAATGGTAAATCATGTAAAGTGAAACTTGAATAATAATAAATTTTAGACTGATGCACGTCTGAAGTTGGACAATCAAGAGTTAGGGTACATGGTGAGCAGGCCATGGCTTTTTCTGGGTTCGGATCGATCATCGTTCCTATTTTTATTTAAAAGGTTCCTCAATATCGTAGGTCATGGGAATACAGAGTTGCGCCCGTATTTCTTCTTCCAGAGTGAAGGTTGTTTTTAGTTAGACAGCTCGATCCAGTGAAATTCCATTAAAGTAATAAAAATGTTGTTAAAGTTTAGTTCAGTAAAAGTTATATACCGATTATTATTTTGTTATTTATTCCTGCTTACTATTTATTAGTATCATGTTAGGAATTTTTATTTGTTTATTATGTAGTACTCAGTTTTGCTGATTATGTGCTTTATTTGTATGTGTTGATCACAGCTTTGCTTTATTGATCTTGTGATGATCGATTCTTGGTGAGCAAATTCTCCAGTGCATTGTCATCTACATGTGTGAAGATGATGCATATGGAGTTCGGGAATGGAGAACTTGTGTAGCATGTTGATTAATTTATCGTACTTTAGTTGATACGTTTATAATTAAGTTTGGTTTGAAATTAATGTTAATCGTTAACGTTGTTGGTTGGTTTTAAAGTTGAGTTTGTATCTATTAAATCTCAATTCTAAAGTTAGTTGTACGTTTTTCGCTGCAAAGTTCTGTATAAGGCGATACGTTATCACACGGACAATAATGCTTTGATGATTCTCTAGTTTTATATTTGAAGTATTTTTGAAAAAAGAGATAATTATCGGGGTGTTACAGCTGTGGATGCGATTGCATTCGCCAAACTTGTTTCATCAAAAGAGCTTCATTAAAATGTTCGAGGCTACAGATTCCAAGGCCGCCCAAACCCCTAAGTGATTGAATAATATCCCATTTTCGCCAATGAATTCCCTTGTCATGAGAATTTGCTCAAAAAAACCGTGCAAGCATTTCTTCTGGGCTACTGAGAATGCTTGTACTAATATAAAGGATATCGTTCAGTGTTTCTCTAATGTCTTAGAAAAAATGCTCAATCTACAAAAAATCTTTTATCAAGTTTAGCTCTAATAATCCCGAGGATCAATAACAACTTTTTAAAGGCCAATTTAAGGATGGATTGTCATAATTCTCTCGCCATGTATCTGTGCATTCAAGTGGATATTCAAGGTCCTAAAGTTCGACACTTTACTTCGCTACTTGATAGGATTTCTAAAAAGATTTCTCAATGGCATACTCGACTTCTTTCACAGCCGACCAAGCTCATCATTATTAATTTCATCCTCGTTGCATCCACCATATTAACTGATTCATCATATGCAGTTGTTACCTTCAATAATGGTGTAAAAATGGAGAGTGGAGAAGATTCATTTGATTCTTGGAAGATTGCGGATGGAATAATTAAGAGATTTTGTCAGTGATTCATTCAATAAATCACTGAATTGTCCAGCATTCAAGCTTTTCTTTGCAATCTAACAAAAAGTTGAATTTCAAAAAGTAAAATCAAATTTGAAAAAGAGAGAAATTAAAAGTTAAGAGATAATTAATGATACATTTTGAATTTGAGTATACCGCTATTGGTATTAAAGGTTATATAGTGTTGACAACCAACAAGAGTACCACTTCCACACATTAACCGCAAATTTAGGTAGGGATTTATCTAATAAAATTAACCACAACTATTATTAGTGGGTTTCTTTGACGATAACTAAAAAAACTAATTTTTCTTACATCCAGTGCTATGTGGACAATACGCAAGGAATTAAGAAACACTTCGACACAAAAGCATAAATTATTTGCAATAGCAATGGAAAAAACAAAAGTTAAGCCTTTATTGTTCATAATAAGACAGTCTCATATTTGGATATTAGTTATTGTATATTGGTCAAAATTATGTCGAAAATATTTGGGTGTTGCATTTCAAAAGTTTTGTGGGTAGTGGGTTGCATGAAAAGTGAGTACTTTTCTTTTGTTTGTTTTTAGTTTGATTATTGCTTTATCTGTTCTTTTATAATTGTAATGTTTACATTATTTAAATACTTTACCTTAACTACAATTCTTTTTTAATTGGTAATAACTTCTTTCATTAAATAAAGGAAAAATTGTTAGAAACTACCTATTAAAGACACTTTTTTTAAAATAACTACCTAATATCATGTTTATTTTACAAAACTACCTTATAAGTGGAAAAACCTTAAAAAACACTACCAAATTCAGAATTTACTAACCATGGTTAAGTATTTCCTTCAATTGTCACTCTACTATAAGATTACTAAAATACCCCCGAAATTCAGTACGTTACAATTATGATATCATCACTTTCTTGATCACTTGATGCTCTATCTCTTCCTCAAAAGTTAATCCCAAAAACAAACCAGCAGTATAAGTGTATAGTAGAGCAAGCTTTGCACCATCATCAAACCATATTCTTCATCATCATCAACGACATCAATTCATGACCCAAAACCCAATTTCTATCTGCTTTTGTTACTCATAATGAAGAATTAATTGGTGAAGCAAAAGGTTGGGAGAAGAAATTACACAAACGATTTAAGGGGGTATTCAATAGTTAAAATGCCGATGTGAGGGAAATTAACGAAGAGGGGTTGGGTAGTTTAAGGGGTATTTTAGTAATCTTATAGTAGAGTGACAATTGAAGGATCGAAATACTTAACCATGGTTAGTAAATTCTGAATTTGGTAGTGCTTTTTAAGGTTTTTCCACTTATAAGGTAGTTTTGTAAAATAAACATGATATAAGATAGTTTTTTTTTAAAAAAGTGTTTTTAATAAGTAGTTTCTAACAATTTTTCCTTAAATAAACTCTCTTTCTCTCATAAAACATAAGTCCTACTTTTTATCTACCTCTATCTCTCCTCTTCACATGACTTTTTTAAATAACGTGCCAATAGGTGATGTTGCAATAATACAAATTACCGGTAGCATCACTCGGTCTATATCATTTGATTTGGCATGACGTACACTTGGTATACTTCACTACACATAACACATGCATGTATTATCTAATAAGTGCCAGACCCTTTCCCCACTCACAAGATGACTTAACTGAATCGAAGTACCTCGTCCTAGTAACACCTAATAAAAGCTTTTAGATAATGGTATTTGATTGTCTATTTCCTTTTGAACATGAATTTCTCAATTATTTTACAGTACAAAATTTTGTCACAACCTAAAACAATGACAAAATTTTCTAAGGCATCTCTGGCAAAGTAAATATATGCACATCAAAAAATCAGAATTCAGAACCACAAGTAAAGGGCAACACCGGAAAACTATTAGCAGAAAAACAATTCCAATAGTGCTTCAGAAATTTAGTGAGTCTCAGATGAGAGTGGTGAAGAAACCAAACCCTCGCGCACCTTCTTTGGCATCCATCCAGAATCTTCCCTAGGCTGTCTTAAAGCTACAAAATGAAGAGCAGCACTCTGCACCTGATAGAAATGGCATGCCCATGGATACGAATCTGGCGCAGACCATATCTTTTCTCCTTCAAATGCTGTCTCTTCAACTAATGTTTCTGCCACACAATGGACAACATTGGCTTCAGGCTCACTGAACCCTGACACAGCCACACACCCTAGGGCTACAAATCCCTCCGGAGCCCGTGGAAGCCATATGGATGCTGGTGTCACATAATCATCTGCACAATTCCTCCATACCTACATCAACCCCAAAAGAGAGACGATATTATCATTAACAGGCCATCTAGGTGCTAACTTTACTAAAGATAACACAATTTAGATACTACACACCCATGAGTATGATGTGCATCATGCTCCCAAAAGCACATATGATTCAAACTTCAAAGTAAAAGATTATATCCTTTTCAGAGTAAGAGAGGATGAAGCACATGTCTCATTATCATCCACAAGAAAATACACTTCATGATAAAAGAATACAGTAGTACAATAAAAGATCACTATTCAGGAGCATATTGCACAACATGCTCTTGGGTGTACGATCTGACAGTTGAAATATTAAGGCCTAGAGGAGTTGCACATAAGCCATAAAGTTAGTGTACTAATCTTCAACATAGGATCAAGAAGAAATTTCCATGGTTTCACAGTCGATAGAACTAGTGATGTCGAAATCAATGGTTGAAGAAAGCTGGTTTCTAGGTGTTATGGAATACAGTATATATCTATTTTTATTATACTCAAACAAAAACCAAAAAAGACACATACTATTTCATTAAAAAAAAATCCCGCCTAAATCATTTGTGAGATATTTTGGGAAATACAATATTCTTCCAACAAAAATCTATCTTCTTCTAATAGGAGATCTTGGATAATCTTCTTAAATTATGTTTCATAAACTAATTTTTGTTAAGATTTGGAACTGATTATGAAGATTCTATGAAATATTCAAAATTATTTCCTTATATAATTACTTCCTTTAGTGTGACTCAAGGCTAGCTGAAGTTCAGGCCAAAAACTAGTATACATAAAAGTAGATAATAGTATATGTTAGCCAAAGTGCTATCTCAACGGGCTGTAAAATATACACCTTATAAGGGTACAACCCAAAATTTGCACAAAAAGTTTCTTTTTTTAAATAAAAAGTTGGGAGTTGCAGTTGAATATGCACAATCTTTACCAGGTCAAAACCCATTGGGAGTGCAAAAATCTGGTCATCGTAAAGATAGACTGCCGCGACACTTGGTGGATGACCACCAATATGAGCTATGTCACCAATAGACACATACCTGAAGAATAAAAGCATTTGATGAGTTTTTCTACAACATTTAAGAGATGCATGAAAAAATCCAAGCAGGACTTTCTAGAACATTACAAGCAAGGCTAATCAGATTGCAAGACAATGTAATAGGGTTTAGATCCAACATATACCACTAAACTGAGCTCCTGCCTCTACACAGAAGCTCAAGAGAAAATATCAAAATACAGCAGCTTCAGCAACAATAATTCAATGAACAATATAATCATACAATTAGGTTCTAGTCAAAGGCTTGAAACAAAGAGGATATGAGTAACTGCAATGTTATATTTATGGATAGGATATGAAAAAAAATAATTATTAGTTCATTACTAGAAGTTGCACTAGGAAGTCCAATAAACCACATTACATACCATTAAGCAAGCAACACTTACTATAACTTCTTAATTGTCCCCAACTATTTCTTTTTCCCTTTCATCATTCCCCTCCCTTCTTCCCATTGTAAAGGTTTTCTCAATTTTTCTTTTACAAATTTCCTTCTCCCCTCTCCTTCCCCACAAAGGCATTGGCTGGATGGGGATCGGTCAGGGGAGGGGGGAGGGGGAAGGGGGAAGGGGGAAGGGGGAAGAGAGGAGACAGGGAGGCTGCAGGCACTCAACAAATACATGCACTCGTAAAGTTAAAGTGTCAATTGAAAAATCAGATTCAAAAACTGTCATAAAAAAACCATGGCTTAGTCTATTAAGGAGGTTCAGCCGTTGAGATCAATGCCGGACTTCAGATCTGTTACAGTTCATGCTGAGAGAAGCAACATCTTTATTGATATCAAAGCCACGTTAATGTAACAGCAAAGTCAAGATATGCAGGCACATAAATCAAGCTAGCATACTGATGATGGGAAGGCAAGGAATAAAGCAAAAGAGAGAGAGAGTTCCTAATTTACCCAGAAGGACAAGCTGGTCTCCAGACGCTACATACAGCATCATCCTCAACAGCCTGAACAATATTCTTTTAATTAGAAAGCAGTTTCTTTATTGAAGTAAAAGCCTGCGACATGTAACTTTACCAAATTCCTCACCTTTCTGCGCAATGTGCATCGGCCCTTAGATTCTTGTTCACTACTCCAAATCTTAAGGAAGTTTACATTGTGCTCCAAAAATCTCCTTTCAGGGGATACAGAACTAGAAGATGATGCTTCCCTTGACATAAGAATAGCTTTGGTTTGGTTTTGCAGATCTCTCCTGTCAGCTTCACTCCAAGAGAAGTGCACACGTCTCTGACTTGAAGGTACCTGCTGATGGGTAACTTCATTATGACACAATGTGACCCGGAATGAACAAACTATGGGATAAAATACTTTCTTTTGACCTTTAATGATAAGCTTCGCATATCAGACTGACAGGCTTTCCACATCTTCCGCACTGTTGAGCAGATGTTAACTGCCAGTGGTTCTCTACCTTCAGATTCTTCCTCAGGCTTGCACTTTATGACCCGAGCAAATGACTCAGATCTCTTGAAAGTTTTCAGATGAAGAATCAGATGTGAAGGTCGAAGTCTTCCAACTTTTGCCAACTCAAGTGCCAGTAGCTCTTCCCAAGGCACATCCCATATAATCTTGCTAGGTTTTGAGTCCATATCTTCTGAAGATTTGAGCTAAATCCAGAAAACACACAAACAAATTTATAAAGATCTTATAGTGCTACATTTGATCTAGAAGAGTCACTTCTCTCTTATGTACCTGAAGTAGCATCACCCTTTTGTTTGTAACCAATATAATCCTTTGATGAGGCAACACAAAATGATCTTCATAGTAATCAGACCAAGCGAATTTGGAGGGTTCTTTGAAGATTTTCGTGCATCCCAAGTTACGACTTGCTTCTGCAAGCCAAAGAATCATCTGGATCGAAACAGAAAAAAAGCACTCTGAATTTAAGACGAATCTTGTTATTCAAGTAAATGGGAACCATCGTTATAGTTTCAATATAAAAATCTGCAGACATGATAAGACTCCATTTGAGAACATACTAACAGAAGTCCTTTTGTCTAATCAGAAAGCAGTATGAGATCATGATAACTTTCCTGAACAAAATACCATTAGCTATTATTTAAAAAAAAATCCTTATTATATGGAAAACAATAACTGCAACAACAACACTATAGGAAACTAGCCTGATCTTCTCCCTCTTCTGCTATTAGTCTAGCAAGTATCCACGTTCTTGCTCAAAGCCTCAAACTAATACTAGATGTAATCATGGTGCTAATTAATTTAATTTTGACAACGATTTCGCACGCATAGCGTGCATATAAAGCTAGTATCCTTTAAGGTGAAGGACCTCCCTTGGGGCCTGAATTGTTATTTTGATAGATCAACAATTAAAACTTCTCTAATAATGCAAGCCCTCTAAAGCTTCCTATTATTTGTGTCTTGTGTGGTGATGACAGTTATAATGCCTAACTTGTGGCACTAAGAAAAGAAAAAAGATAATAGGAAGACCAGGGGAAAATTTACAGACTAAGAAAAGTATATCTAATGAGAAACCCAGTCATAGTTCATTCTAAGATTTTCACAATGAACTATTTTCAAATGAGAGCAGCAAGGTGGATGAAAAGTGAAGGTAGTATAGGGAAAATTAATGGGTAGGTGAAGGCAGCAATTTTTTGATTGAAGATGAGGAAATTCAGCATTTAAAAAAGTAATTTCTGATGCGCAAAGCTTCATTCCAGAAGTGGAACTAACTGGAGCACCCTCCGGAGTTAAAGCTTCCAGTGCTAGTTGGTCAAGATGAGAATCCCAAAATCAAAGTGCAGAGAAAGAATGAAAAATAGCTGGCTGCTACAAAAAAAAAGTGATCAAAGATGAGGAGAATCTGTCATATTCTAGACATGGGCTATATGAATCACATAGATGTAGCAAGTTTTGTTTCAGTGGCAGCGGCAATAAGAAACAGCTTGGATCCTGCCATTGCCAGTATATAGGGAGATAAAGATGTTTGTAACCTCGCTGACATGAGTCATGAGTTGAGTAGAAAGGACAAAACAACAGGCATCTGTTTTCAGATATAATCGAATAACCTACTAGTCTCTCTTTTATTTGCATCTTGCTGAAGGGGGAACATCAAGCAACATCTAATCCATAAAATTCAATTTCAAAACTAGGGTACATAGGTCGAAATTTCTGAAGAAAGTTGAAATCAAATGATATTAGAGACTTGAAGTAATGATTATGAGATGTAAGGTTCACTTGTAAAAATGTCAAAATCATCAAAGTTCAAACATCTTCATCAATGATTAAGTTATTAGGTCACAAGCTAAAGTTTGGCTTGGGCTTAGCGGTTTTAAAACCATCAATGATTGGTAATCCATAGGAAATTTTGGCACCACAAATGTCAGCTCTTAGCCTCACCATTCGAACAAACATAAAGTAAGATGCTCATGCGAGAAGCAAATCTAGGAAAACATTTACCTGTCCGAGAGCTTCTCTTTCATCGTATTCTCGAAGAATACTATCCGAGTGTATAGCTCGAGGATTTCTGACTCTATAGAGTGAGGTCCTGTTGTTTAAAACATCAAAGCATCTGGCACAACTTGCACCAATTCCATCAACAGTCAACGAAAGAAAATCCAATGCTCCACTCATCGGTTGGACTATAAATCCCACAAAGGCTCGCCCAATCCCATGCGCAAGTCCAAGAACACCATTCTGCCGAGCACTCTCAACAGGTTTTCTGACTACTCCTGACACACCAAATGCAACACCTTGTGCAAGAGCTTCAGTTCCTTGTTTAATTCCATCACCTACACTAGTGATTCTTCTAGACCATACCTGATGCAGTTTTCAATTACGTTCAATATGTCTAAATTGGAGTTGAAGACTCGAAACTTGCATATTAAAGGATAGAAATGGTAAAACCTGCTTTGAACGTAATCGAAGAAACTGTCCATCTGTAGAAAGCTCCGCAAAACCTTTGCCAAGAGAAGCTAATGTAGATCTTGTCATGCCTAGTACATCAACTGAGAGTATTAAATGCAGAGGATTGTGTATCAAGTCCCTCCAGATCCGATTTGTAATGGCCGGAACCACAGCGCTCTTTCGCATGAATCTGTCTTTGCGCATAACTTTCCGTAAATGAATCTGCAAAAGATACATGTTACATGGTTATGGTCATATAGAACTGTCGGTTGGTTCTGGTTAGATAATTTCAGGTTCAGGTTCTTCTGAGGTCAACTTGAACAATGCTTGTTCAAGATCTAGTCATCTAGAGCCTTCGGGTTTGGCTTAAAAGAGTTATATACGCCTTCCATACTTCAACATTTTAATGCAATATGAGCAACCTTGTTTAACAAATATACACAATATACAAACTAGATAACAAGTAAATAACCGTAGTCATTTGTAGCCAAACTAGCCACAAAAATGATGTTCAAGTCCACGAGAAACCATGTTAAATCTTACGATATTAATAGCTAATGGTATTTTGTTCAGGAAAGTTATCATGATCTCATATTCTCCGACCTTCACAATAATTTGGCTTTTCCAGTTCCAAGTTCATCAACTATCATGATATTGATCCATAGATATTAATGAATACTTCCTCTGCTCTTTTTTAATTGCTACATTTTGACTTTTCTACTATTCACTTTGACTGTGTATGCCAATCTATTGACAAGGATATACTTAGTCATATGAGATCT
Organism: Beta vulgaris subsp. vulgaris; assembly: GCF_026745355.1. Classification (NCBI taxonomy): domain Eukaryota; kingdom Viridiplantae; phylum Streptophyta; class Magnoliopsida; order Caryophyllales; family Amaranthaceae; genus Beta; species Beta vulgaris. Next base: position 13,462,183 of record NC_079206.1, read on the forward strand.
TATTTGACTCGTCTCAATGTGTAGTTTATTAATATCTCATTTGCATAATTTATACAAATACATAACCAGAGCTATTAATGGACAAAATGCTGCAATTAAAAAAGAATGGAGGAAGTATACAAGAAAAAACATTTACTCTTGTTAGATTTGTTTAAATGTGTATTATTGTCAAAAATAATAATAATCATTTTTAATACAGATTTCAATTTTAAAATGGAAAAAGATATTATGTTCCGGAGTTTTACCACTTCCTCGAATAAAAGTACATATTGATTTCCTTCTAAGGCTATTTAGGAATCAAATCTCTACCTAGAGTATGATGTTTGCTGGGGTATCTCTGCATCGGGTTATATTTCTGCAGAGGATGCGCTTACAAAAAAAAATTCTTGTAAGTTGGGCAGCTTGTGATAAGTTAAAATAGAGTCGGTTGATCAGATCCTATTTTGTCATAGGGTCATTTTTTGGCACTTATCCTTGGCTTTCTTAGGTAATATTCAAGTGTCTGGTAAGCTGGTAAAGCAAGGATGTGCTTGTGATTCAGAAAACAAGAGTATTCAACAATGAATTCCTGATGTGTAAGCTAGTTTCCTTTGTGATACTGTTGAATTACATGGACAGGGACAAAATAGTGAATGTTAGAGCGCAGATGCTAGTCGTCAAGGAGTTGAACATTTATTTCAGGCAACCGCATGGTTATTGGAGACTTTATTTCAGGTAGCTGCATGGTTTTTGGAGATAAGTGTTGCTTCGTGAGAGATAGGCATCCTTTCTTGAATTAGTTAATAAATGTTGTACATGACAGCCTGACCATATGATTATTTCTGTTCTAGCACTCCTCTAGTGCATGATATATAATACCCTTTTTTAACGTATTTATACGACACTCATTATCAGTAAGAGGTGAGAGAAAAAGGTTCCATCATGGACTTCTTTGAATCACTAGCAAGCTCACTTGAATTTTAAATGCACTGCCAATGGCTGACAATAAGGGACTCCAAACACCCAATACGCCATGGGGTCTTTGAGCTGGTGCTGTCTCCAATGCAACTTTCAGTCTAACTTCTGAAACATCTATAAGGCTGCAGAATATTAAAAAGATGTCAGCACCTTGTATCTGAAAATAGAAATCGCAAGAACTTCAAATCCCCTAGAAACATGCTAATGGATTTAATTTGGTTAGTAAATAAATAAACAACTAAGAAGACAGCAGCCAAGCAACTACCAGTTCACCACAGCAAAATAGAATGAATACTTCAAAGATGACTCCGAAATTTTACCAAGCCCAATTTTTTTTTCATGTATAGGTCTAGAACCAGGCATATGAAATGATGCCGAAAAATAAATTCTTACTCTATACGTATCTCTGGATCAACTTGTGTGACATTTGGGTTTTGCGGAAGACGAGCAAGCTGCAAGTTGTTGTAAAAATCCATGGTTGCCCAAATAATTGGTTCATGAATGTTTAGCCTCCACCACTTCTCAGTTACCTGTAGTCATAAAAGTTGTCAGACACTCATTTAGACAAATTTATTGAAAAGTGAGAAATGAACAAAAAATATTAATATTACTTGTATATACACATCTGGATACACTTGGATGCCATCAGTGTTCTCATTTCGAATTGTAAGTTTCATTTTGAATACCGGTTGCTGCATCTCGGTTTGCTCAGGTGCTAGTAATACAGGCATCGCTGTCAAGGGAAGCTGATTGTCAAGCTGCAAATGACCCAAGATGAGCTTGAACCTGTATAAGAAGAAGATTAATCACTTAGCTAAAGAGAAATTCTCCTCGCAGTCTCAGATAATTACTTTTATTGAGGCTGGAATGATGCATAATCAAACACTCTACGCGGATCGACATACACTGAAAAAAGCATGCACTATCACCTTTTTCCTCTATCTAGTACTAAGCAGATACATTAAAACGTCAATCAACTCTAGATAATATGGAAACAGAAAACGAATGGCTTCTTTTGGATTGACCTGCATTCTTGTTTTCAACAACAACGCCAAAGCTTTAATCCCAAAAGGACAGTTGGTTGCATAAGTCAAGAATCAAGATTTATTTCTTGTGGTCATCTACATAGATCTTCCGCTTCTATTCTCTTTTTTCAAGTCCTATATCTTCCTGAAAATCTAATCTATATCATTCTCAAGACCCCGTCCAAGTCATCTTGGGCCTCCCTCGATTTCTCTTAAAATCTCAATAATTCCCCTACATAGATCTTCCGCTTCCATTCTCTTTTTTCAAGTCCTACATCTTCCTGAAAACCTAATCTATATCATTCTCAAGACCCCTGTCCAAGTCATCTTGGGCCTCCCTCGATTTCTCTTAAAATCTCAATAATTCCCATTCCCCACTATCTTTATTGGCGCATCATCTAATTGACATCTCACATGTCTAAACTATTGTACCCGGTTCTCTCTTATCCTTAATATTTGCAACTTTCACCTTCTTTCAAATATATTCATTATAGTTTACCGACACATTCATGCATATCTGCTATCCCACCTTCTAATATTAATATGATCCTTCCTAATGCCAAACACTCAGACCATATAATAACTTTCGTTTAATTAGCCACATGCAAATTTTTCTTTAAACCTTAAGCTACAGCCGCACAAAATATCTGTAGCTCCTTCCCCTCTATCCCTCATCGTATACTATTCATTATCGAATCTAAGATGCTTCTTTGAAGGTATCAACCCCAGATATTTAAATTACTTGCTTATGGGCAACTCCTTACTATTCAATAATAAATCCTTACCTGACTCCTTCCTATTACTAAAATTGCACTCCTTGTACTCAGTTTTGCTCAAACGTAAAGTAAGCCCTCGAGATTCTAAAGTTCGCCTACATTACAAGGATTTAGAATTAATATTTGTAGTTATTATCATATTTCAAATATTGGGTGCCAATTCGCTTAAAGTTAATGTGCTTTTCTAAACCTCTTACAATCGTTACCCAACCCAAACCCCAGACCCCCCCCCCCAAAAAAAAAAAAAACATATGAAGCCCTAGTGGTTTGTATCTCACAACCATGAGGTTGTAGATCCAGCCTCATTTTAGGCACTTTGGGGTAGAGTTCGCCTTACCCTTCCCTCCAACCCACTCCAAAGTCCAAAGGGGCTATGCTTCTGTAGCTAGCCGGGTATACCCGTGCGAGGTTTATATTTCTTACCAAAAAAAAAAAAGAGAGAGTAAATGAAAGCCAGTATTTCTAGAACCATATTTATTAGCTCTAGTCCTAATCACAGATAATATGAAGAAAGCGAGGGTATAGATAAATGCATTGAAATAGCCATACCTGTTTGTAGTGCCACCATCACAGCCAGTTGCATATGCTATATATACCCTCTCCAAGTATAAATAGGAAAGCTCTCTAGGTCTATGGTCTATAACACTAAGACCAAGCACACCAAGCTCGACAGTAAATTCAAATAATGGAGCAATATTTCGCACTTTTCTTTGCACCTGAAGACTCTCCCCACTTTCATGCATCACCTGGGAATCTCCATGTGCGCTCAAACTGGATGGCTGCTCCTCTGTGAATCGAGCGACTGTGATATTACCGGTGTGCACCAGTTGAAACTGCATCCCTGTCCCTTCTACTGAACAAATGACAGCAGTTTCCAAGCTGATTGTTGAAATGTTCACACTATTGTCAGTATACACACTAACATTTAAAGTTTTGTGGCCGTATGGATCATCCCAAGAAAAGTTCGTTGTAGACAAAGGCGTCAAATGAATTGAATGGTCATCATCAAATCCACTCTGACAAATGCTGATTGTCTTGCTCGTTCTATTTTCAAGTCTGTATGAAATGAAAAAACTACACAATTAAGGCAATGAAGTTCCTACGACAATAAAATTGCCCAATTCAACAACCGTAAACATTAATAGACATGCTAAAGCCAAATTCAAGGGTGCCTATGCAAAATGCAAACACTTATGCAATGCATGTACATGCAGGCTCAAATATATTAAGTGAATGATATTTGTCATGCAAATTATGGAAAGGTTCAAAACTAATACCTGATGAGACTTCTTGAGCCTAAACGAAAAACAACAATGAAACGCGATCCTTCCTCGTAACCCCGTACTTCCATCCTTACAAATACCCGTTCACCACTTTCCTTTCTCAAAACCAGGGAGAGGGTGTCTTCCTTAAGGATCCCAATAGGAAAGGACCATTTGGTATCCCCTAAGCGAATCTACAACATTTGAGCATTTTCCAAAGATTAACATGGTTCTCATACAAATGGCTCAAAAGATTTTAAGCACAAGCCACCATTAAAAAACAAAGTTCAACATTCAAATTTTGAACCATGCTTCTAAAAAGATCAATGTGAATTGTCAACATATGCATACTGTTTTGTTTGTACCAGCCAGTGAAAACACATTAAAATTTTAAGATCAGTGAAATTTAATTATCACTTTCTCTAAACAAACATATTTAAAAGAAAATCAATTACTGACTAAAAATTCAGCAATATTGCCTTTAAATGTCTAGAAATTTTTTTAACACTTTTAAGGACTCATCAAATCAACTATTAATATGAATTTTACTGACTAAGAATAGTTTAAGTTTCAGTACTAAGATACTACTTAAATTTTTTTTCTTTACATCAGTTGTTTGAAGCCTTAGACAGCTCAAATAACCATTCACTTCAGTAAATATTGTTGCAGGACACAAACAGGGCCCATATTAATGAAATTGCATCACTCAAAAATATATGAAGGGAACATCCCAATGAATGGGAAATGGAATGCACATATCCTTTCGGGGTAAGATGCCTAAATTCCACTTGCTAGAGACTAATAAGGTTACAACTCCTTTGCCTTATATGTACTTTTTGTAAAACAAAGTAAAATTACAAAGTATGAATCATTTTATTGTTTAAGTTAGCACGTAGCTTATTGGCTAATTATATTTTCTTCTACTAACATATTTGATATGCTCATCTGTTTATCTTATTTTCTCTATATATTGATAAATATTTTTTTTACTTTCTCTTATTCATGATATCATTCTCCTATTGCTCCAATCATGAGTCTTTTTTAACTAAGTGTTGTAATCCAAAAATAATCCTCAGTCCCATCAAGTTTTGTCTCAGTAAATGCAAGAAAGGGACATGTGACATAGACACATAGTTGACATTTAAATATAGAAGAGATAGTAATGAAAAGCAAGAAAAAGTAAAGATCAAATATACAACAAACTAACATTGATCTCTTTGATATAATTGGACATACCTGGAGTTTATCATAATCACTAGTTTCTCGATAGAGAAAGCACACTCTCGAATCCGATGCCCTTAAGACCTTTTGCTCATCATCGCTGCTTAGCTTAACAAATATATCCTCACCTGTTCTGTTTGTGAAAGTCATATATGGTCTAATGGAGATCACCTGAAAACAAAGAAACAGCTCTGAATTCTGGCTGTCCACAAAACTTTCACAAAGGCTAAGTTTCTAGGAATACCTTTGTGGGAATAGACTGATAAGGGCATGGTTTGGTGGTGACGAACAGTCTAATACAGTTACCAGCAGTATCATAAGCTGGCAAATCCAGTGATCCATCCTAAAAATCAGATGAAGGCAATTGTAAAAAAAAAAATCAATTAGGAGCTGACATATTCAGTTATGAATCCAATGTACCATGTCACCAAGTGGAGAAAGATCTTTAACGGGTCCAAAAGAATCTTCCCCATGATGGGAAATAGATGCTTGTATTCCCACTAATTTGAAGTTCAAAGATGAAGCAATTGTGCAACCTTCCTGGAATTCATCTTCCGTTATTTGCCCACTTATTTCTGGTTTGTTATTTCTTGACTTCAATGGTGAGGAAACCTTTCCTGACTTTTTGTCAGTTCTATCAACTAGCCTAAATGTAACAGGAGGACACCTGGCAACAGCAAACCAATATGGTGCGTATATTCTGACAGCTTTTGGTACTGCTGATTGTTCTTTGCCCTGATGCTGCTCTAGAACCACTTGCACAGTCCTGCGCCAATGAAGTTATTGAGCTTTCAACACTAGAGAAGGGGCATAAAAGGGACGTTAAATCAAGCAAAAATATAATTATAGAAGTAAAGCAGGTAATGATGTGCATGGAAGACCTTCCGGATGTTGAACTTCTTAAATCCAGAGTAGTGGATGGCACTCCATTAGATATGGGAACAGCTTCCTGCAGAAAACAGAGACGACTGAGAAAATTGATTCTGACAAACATACTGCCAGAGTCAGAACTAAGAGCAAAAGGATAATTGAATAATTTTTGGATTCTTACATGCATTGGCAGCCACCCTTTTTGTGGAAGCAGAGACAAGAATAAAGGTTTTGTAACATCAGCAGCATAGACATTTACAGCTTTCCCAGGAGAAAAAATGCCTCTAGCACGTGCAACAAAGTGGCCACTTGATTGCATTTCAAGAACTGAATACTCAACTCTCAAGGGAAGATAATTGGCAATATTTAATGGGGACTTAATCACAAGACTCCAATCCTGGATGGGATCTGAACGGATATCTTTTGCAATCTCTTTAGCCAGCACACTCAAACAGAACCAGGTTCCATGGGAGCCATTGGAAGAGGTTCCACTAATCTGTTCACAATACAACAATTTCTCAGACTCCTCAAGATCAGATATGCAAACCTCGGGTTCTTCTTGAAGTTTGCGAGAACCCTGTAACTCAACAGGCTTTTCAACAACTTTACTCCAAGCATATTCATCTGGAGTTCCGAAATTTAAAGGTCGTAGCAGCAGAACATAAGGTCCAGATTGCGTTAAGCACACAAGAGGAAGGGGAGCAGAGTCACCAGGTTTAAGCAGCCCAACGGATACATGTCGCTGTGTATCACTTGCTATCTGTTTCCTGTTTCTTACCCATCTGCGTTGCCTCACATAATTCACGTAATTTTCAGCATCATAAGACTCTGGCCACTTTAGACTTTCCTGATCTGGGGCATAAACCCACCCACCAGTAGTATGCACTGATCCTTCATCAAGGTGCCAATCATCAGCCCATTCCCAGCCAGATGGTGGTTCTACTTCAGAAATATTCTGCATATCAAATATCTTAGTAGCACTTAGGTTTGCGAGGATAGAAGTGATGAAGCATGAATTAAAATTGAACATCTTAGGATAACACAGGGCCACAGCCAAAGAAATTCAAAATCTCTGCTACAAGGAATTGACATCGCTACCCCCTTCACCCCCTCTCCATTTAATAGTGATACAGTATACAGTCAATCAACATCTTATCTAGTCAATCATATATTTCTGTAGGAGAACTTTCCATGGTGATCATCTTCAAAGTTAATCAAATTGTTAGAATTCTTACAGATTTATAGAGTTTTCAAACAAGGGTTGCATAAGCAAAGACAAACGAAACAGGTTGGTAATTACATAATCAAAATTACCAACGATAAGAGTATTAGATCATGAAAGAAAATTCTTACAACCCAGTTGATAGGCAAAAGTGGTGGTACTGTGATTATCTAGTTTTGTAAGATAAGCTTTATCCGAATATTCATGGAAATGCAACTCCACCGTTAAGTTTTTCTTCATAATTTTTATCATCATACATTAACACTTGAAATTGGCATTGACTGATACACAAATTTATGAAGAAAAAGAGATACTTGGAGACGGCCAAGCATTATCATGAACAGTGGGCAGTGGCCTGTAGCTGCTTATAAAAAAAATGAAAAAATTCATTACAATTATTGCCGTACCTTGAGGAACTTTGGCAACTCAATCCTTGAACCAACTGGGATTGGGGTCACTTAGGTTGGACCTGGTCATGACCAGGGAATATTCTTGTCTGACTTGATCCGCTTAGTGAGTGACTCAAACTCTCAACCTAGTTTGAGCAGGCCCATCCGAGCCCAGCCAAGTTGATCTGATTATAATCCAGATCTTTAAAATCAAAAGGGAATAACTGACAAATTCCATATTTCCCATCTTGGACTGGCTAATTTGGTTACCTAGGTGCACTGGTCCTCTGGCTGTGTCACAAACCCCCAACTTGGCCAGGACCTGGCCAGCACCCATGCCTACTTCTACTAAATTGATCATTCAAGTCAAAATAGTAGAGATTATTATGAACACAGAATGTGTATAAGGGCCTTAAATTCATTGGGTAACCTCATCAAAGGAGCAATCTAAAAATATGCATATGAAATTTAAGGGAACATGTCTCTAAATTGTAATTTAGCAAGACAAGAATACTTCACAAATTGAAACCTAAGACATCAATTTCAAATGATTTCTCAATATGAGATCAGACATATAGATATGGTCAGGTCATTCACAGCCAACCAAAGATTGTACTGCTTGGCAGAAGTTTGCAGCTTGAAAATTATAAGTAGCTCTACATATCTACCTTGGATGCTATATGAAATTTGCAAACTTAAATTGGGTACTTTTGGATTCAACTAGGTTATGTCAAGATATTTCTGCAGCATAAAAAAGAAGGTGAATCAATAAGTGGATTAGTGATGCATTTGTATAGTTGGAGCCAAGCACTTGAAGGAGCTTCATTTGCCATTACTCATTTTGTAGATAAGATCATAAGCTGTTCATGAGCTTCCCTTTATGCTTAGTACCCATGCAAGGTTGAACAGTTTACTCTTTTTTTCACTTCCTTAGCTATCCTTTTGTAAAAGAGTGATACCACCCTTTGTGTTTTGCAATTTTGCTAATATACTCTCTTATTACTTGGCCGAGAAAATTGTAAAGTTAGCACTGAAAGAGCCAATTCTAGCTCATCTTTAGCTTACACATTTACTACTACCAAAGAAGTGACAGAACAAACTGGAAGTATAAAATAGACTAGCCTAGAGAGGGGCACTTTTGGTATCTATTAATTAGTTAGTTTCAATAGTAGCTTGAAGAATAAGAGGGAGTTAGTGAGGAAATATTTCTTTATATATAGGAGATTAGGGAGAGGGAAGTCATGTTCAATATTTGTGAAAAGTATTCAGTTAGTTTAATTGGGAGAGTGCCATTCCTCTCGTAAGAGTGGCTAGGTTGTAATCGGTTAGTTATTCATCACAAAGTAACCATTCATTTACGACAGACACCAAGGAACCAGATTATGCTGAAAGTTAGCATATAATAGAAAGCTGATTTATAAACAAATCACGACAACCTAACTATATTTGGGAATTTAGACAGAGGCACTCAACATATAACATCAACAAAAGGAAGTTACATAAAAAAGAAAATACACACCTGAGTCAACCAAATCAGATAACAACTAAAGCAATGCAACTCACCTTATCAGGCACTCCACCAGCAGATTGATTACTGCTAGGCTTTCCAGAGCAACAAATCCAACCAACATCTGGTACATACTTCTCTACTTCAAAAAAATCCACTGTTTCAACCCTTTCATCTTTCAGATTAGACTTATTGGATGTCCATGGTTCATGCACTGGCTTCTTGGACTCAGATGGGGCCTTGGCCCTCAGACACAGATCAAGGGTGAAATCAGTATCATTACGTACAGAGACTAGGGATCTAATATTTACATATCTATTGCCATCCTGTACAGTAACTTCGCTTGCAACGACATCATTGCCTAATCTCCAACAAGCTGCAGGAGCAGCATAATTTAACCTCACTGAAGTCCATGGCCCTTCCCTGTTAGGACTAATCTGGATGAACCCGGGTTTTTTAGCACCAAAAGACGACTGATCCCTGTTCTCAACTTCCTGTTTTGATGACAAAAGAGCCGCAAGCCTTAATCTTCCTTGTAATACCTTTGAACTCTCTCCCTCAGACGACATCTGCAAAAAAATAATCATGGTTCAGTTTGCACTAGCTCCAGTAACTTGAGGGACTTTTTGACGGTATGCATCTCCTCTCACATGAGATTGTAGTAATAGAAAAGAACACATTGACTTGGTGTGAGGCTCATAACATAGTATAATATAGTGTGTGTGTGATATATTAGTGTCTGGAGGGGGTGCGATGGGAAACAAATATGGATGAATCAAAAATCGTAGACTAAAGGATCAGGTAATTTAGGCTAAGAGGAAAGTGATCAATAAAAATGAAAAGCACCTTTGGGTCTGGAGGAAGAAGATTAATCCATTTCCATTTATTGCCATCATCATGAGAATATTCACTTTTTAAAGCTGCTATCTGCTTCAATGGGGCAGAGAAAATTCCAACTAGATCACCTGCCAGAACACATGGATAATAGATTGACAAAACGAGAGAAACAACATAATACTTCAGCAATAAATATATGCACATTGAATAAGTTTATGAGATCAAGTGAATTCTATTGTATATTGTCATACACATGTTTTTCCAGCTTTCCTATACTTCTTTTCTCAGATGTATGAAAGACCTCAACGCCTATGGAGGATAGACAGTTTTTTTAGAAAAGAAGTTCTAAACCAGTTGAAGCCTGAATATCATAACGTCATACAACTGCCAGATACCTGATAGTTTTCTGCCTTCTCAGCAAGCACTCTAATATATGAGAAATGAGCAGAGAAAAATAAGACCCCCCACCCCAAAAAGTTTGGAGAGTTTCACGACTTTCTTGTACCTCATAAACCTACATCACTTGGTCCTTATAATAAATTCTCCAAATTTTGAGAGAAAATATGACTTCCTTAGATGTTAGATTTATCAGCCATTACCGAATTTCGTGTTCAATATTTCATGTCCTCTGAGCTAATAATTCACCCCCCCCCCCCTCCAAATACATTCCAGTTGATCAAGAATTTAGGACAAAAGAGAAATTTGAACTCAGAGAGCATTCTTTAATTTGGAATTTTCTTACATCTAGTTAGAGTGTCTCTACTAGCTTTTTCTGCAGCAACTTCAGGGAAAACCATTACATGGTATTAAGGAGAGTCACAATACTAATCACATAGCTACTGACCCTCAGAAAGGATATAACACCTAGTCTCTTGATAGAAAAAATAACTAGCTGCCGCATGTCCATGTAGCAAGATCTGAGCTCCGCGAAGTTTCAAGAAAAACCGTAATCTGATCCCAGGCCTAAGAAAAAACCTTCATCGCGAGTCAATTTTTTAGCAAACTTATCTATACTTTAAGCCTAAATTTCTTCAGAATTTCTCTCTTCTGCAAAACTTTGTCGATGCTTATAAGTCTGCTGCTTGTGAAGCATCGTCGGCAACATTTAGCCCCTAATACTCACAAAGAGGCTAGGAATTATAGGGCCCAGTATTTGTCCCCTGCTCTCTTGCTCCAAGGGCTGAGTATCCTAACATTTACAGGGAAAGCTTGCCATGAACCCCGGTTTAAGGTGAAGCCGTTAGCTCAGTTAGCATTTTTCCACTACTATAATATTGCTATAGGGCAAGCTTTCTATACAGCTGTTAACAGTCAGTACTTCCCTCTCCTGCTCCCTGACCATCCTTAGGGGACCAGTACGCAACCAAGTGCAGTACTTCAGCCACCTTTCCCTCGAACTCTGCTGCCTCAACAATTCATCTGAGATCCCCCTTCATACTTGCTGTCTCCTCAATGGAAATCAGCCACTCTGGCATCTCCGACCAGATCACCACCATCACGCCATCACCTCTTTCCGCCGGCCACATCTCTGTCTATCTTTTTATCACCTGGCCTCAATCATGCAAGAGACTTTTGGCGCAGAAATCTTGCCACTGACTGGCAGAATTCACCTCCTCAGCTCATGGATAGGCTTTCATATTTCCTCTATCTAGTCTAGTTGTAGATTTCGTAGATATTTCTTATAATTAATCAAAAAGCTACTTTAATTTAATTTAATTAATTAGTTTCGTTTTAATTTAGGTAATTATTGGATTCCGGGAGGTTATGCCTATTGTTTTAGTTTAGCTGAGTAGTACAGGTCTTGGCTTTAGGTCGCCTTGTTTGAGAGATTGGACAGTTTTGATTTGTACTGCCAATCGTGCTCCTTTGAAGTCTATTCACCAAGATTACTTGGAAGTTGGAACTGTTGATGGTATTAGGCTGAGGCTGAGGCTACAGCTAGGCACCATTTTCCCCTTTGATCTTATGCTTAATCACCCTGAAGTCCTTGCATTTCGTCGGCAAGATTTTTAGGATTGTCCACCTATTTTTTTTCTTCTTAATTACTTCCCCTGGACTTTATTGCTTTACCCCTTTCTTTGGGGCACATTTGCCGAGATACTAATTTGAACCTTAATATCTCTAATTTTTTATAAGCAAAAAGTTACAAAAACTTGATATTTGGATAATACACATTGAGACGAATTCAACAAGATCTCATATGACTATATTTTTCCTTAAATACAAATTACAAGAGATAGTCAAAGTCATGTGTGTGAATAGTGTCAAAAGTCAAAACGGGTAAACTAGTAAAGATCGGGGGGAGTATATAATAAAGTAATATATAAAAATTTGAATTTTGTGTTGTATATGGGATTATTCTATAGAAAGATTAATTGCCCATAAAGGCTTTGTTTGATTGGACGGAAAACACTTTCAATGGAAAATGATAAGGGAGGAAATTGTGTTTTCCCTTCCTGTGGAAAGGAAAATGTTTTCCACCATTGGAAAAACTATTTTCACCAATTGGAAAACTGTTTTCCACCCTTTAAAAACCAAATAAAGTAAAATGGTAAAACCACTTTTCCAAGAAAAGGTTTAACGCCCAACCAAACACACTAATAATTCTTATCCCCCAAGTAATACAGAGTTGATCCTTCTATAATCTGTAGAATCAAGTTGCATGATACTACATTATTATGAGAATGTATTGGATTTTCTAATAAGGTCGTCAACACTTTCCTAAGGTTTGAGTTTCCATTTGTTCGTTCGTCCAATTGGAACAGAGAGGTAATTGGCAAATGACAAACACATCTCTGCATCAAAAGTGATACGTGGTTATGATCATATAGCCAGGGGGTTGGGAGGACAGATACTTCTGAACAAAAAACATTATACCTTTTCCAATGTCGGTCATAATAAGCTCCAATTGGTAGCTGTCCTGCTCAGATAATAGACAACATACGCGAAATATCAGAAAGAAAGTTGTTTGGTAATGGTGACTTTAAGAATGCTAACAGAGTCAGCAACTGCCAAGTTACGTAATTTGCAGCTTGTTACAACATCAGCAGAAGTTCAGTTCAAGCAACAAATGTTTGATGGAAGATTCACATCGTACAATTATTTTTATCATGCAAACTCATATTTAATACCTGCAAATATCATAGCTGCCATCTCTGATCAACTATCTAATAAATAATACCATATCATTCGATATTACCCATATTACTAGAGGTGTAGGATTCCCATATCTTTACCCAAAATACCCGTATTATTAGAGAGTTATGCTGCCTTATAATCATAAACTAGTAAAATCATTTCAAGAGCAACATAATGTGGACCAACTTTCTAATAAATATGGCCATATACTTTTTTTTTTCAACATGTCTGCCAAATTGATCCCTAAAGAGTGCACTACTAACTACTAAGTACACATTTATATGCCTGAACTTAGGTACTATAAACACGGAGAAAGGACAGTCACAGATCGATAGATATATAGATAGATGAGATTAGTATCTGAGAGAAACCCAGAGAGGGTGAGGGCACGGTGGGAGTGAAAGAGAGATGCAAACATAAAGACAACTTAAGTAGTGAATGTCAGATTAAGGATTAACATACCGGAGATTTGACTTTAAAGAAGAAAACTTCACTCCATTTTACACATTCAAGCTCAGAAGAACTGCATGATTCAGAGCGACGCCCACTTGTACGTACACTTTGCTGCTGATTCAGTACCATACCATCTGACAGCATAGGTTCAGGACTAAGACGTATTGCTACAGAATACTGACGAGAAGATAGACCATCCACTTTTTTGAACTGCATTTGAAGCATGTGATAAATAAATGCATGAGTTAAACCCTTCTCAGATACTACAAACAAAAGCAAATAAACATAACAGCTACAAAAAAAAAAAATCATGTATAGTACTTGCAAAGTTGCAATTACAATTTACTTAATTGCAATAGAGGAATTAGAATTCCACTTTCCAGATCACTTAATCAATTATACTCAGGAAGGATATAATTTGTCAAAAGGCAATATCACTTCTCTACTGACTATGATGCATATACTTCAAAAGGTTTTTTTTAAAGCACCATTTGCTTTATCACGTTTGTCAAGATGCTCCTTTGTACGCTAATATTTCTGATTGTGTATAAGAATTTGATATTCGGAATTCTCGAATTGAGACGAATCTAACAAGACCCCACTAAAACGTTGCGAGGTAGCTCTAAAATGTTGGTTGATGAATAGTGCAAAAATAGCAAATGGTCCAATTAAAAAAAAAACAGAGGAAGTATACCATTAGTGCTTCTTAAGTGATCTCCAGTGACTAAAACATTGATCATTTTGAATAATTACAGAGAAAATGCAAATGTCCATAATCTTCCTACAGATTAACAAGACTAACAATTAAACACTGCTCAAGAAACAGAATAACAAATTTGGAAACATCCTTGTAAAAAAAACAGACTGAGGACAGAGCTATATATATATATATATATATATATAATATATAATTTATATATATATATATAGAGGCAGGATCACATGAGAATGCTCCTTACATGAGAAATGAGAATGAATCTCAACCACACGATTGGTTTAGAGTTACAACACTTATTCATTAGAGTTATATCCCTCAAAAAAAATTTGAATTCAAAAAAAAATTGGTTTTTTTTTGAATTTCTTTTTCAAATATTTTGTTTTTGGAGTTACATCACTTTTTCATTAGAGTTACATCAGTTATTCATAAGAGTTATAGCATGTAAAATTCATTCTCATTTCTCATATTAGTATGCATTCTCATATGAACTCACTTCTATATATATATAATATATATATATATATATATATATAATAAAAAACTTCCTAGATGTAAAATGGCATGTGTATGTGACTGTCATTCGGAAGAAATGTATATTAACAATTCCACCTCCCTTCACACAGGGGGCATTTTTACTACTTGAGAATCGAATATAGTTCCTTTCAACTTCTTAACTATTCCCAACCGGTTAATAGTTATATCAAATGGATCAATGTCCTGCCAAAAAAGAATCCACAATGGTGGTTATTGATAACTTAATTTATGCCCAGAACAATATCCAGCAAGAAAGTAGCAACAAGCTAAATGAACAGAGATTCACGCACCAAAAATTAAGTATAAACAACATGTCATACTTTATAAGCCTAGTAGCATAAAGCTCACAGAGGTACTGCAACAGCCATGACTCATGAGTAAAAAATCAAAGCAACAATACATAAATTAATACAATAATATGAACCATATAGACATGTGAAGCGAGCCAAACCGATGGACCAACTAGGACAACTTCAAAAAAAATCAGAATATGATATTTAAACTGAAACTTTTAAAACATCTCATAAAGACGAAAGAAAGATCATACCTGTGCTTCTGCAATTATCAATGTTACCATTGTTGGAATCTTTTGGCCAATACTCCCTCTTAAGTGAGAGTCGAGCATATTTTTTGATACGGGCACTTTGAGAGGCTTCACATCCCCTGATGGCATCATCATTACACTTGAAAGCTCCTTGATTTCAGTAGTCCGAATAAATATGTCCTGACCAAGTTTGTTTCGTGGAATAATATAATAATTCCTTTTGTGATGCACGCTATCAACCGAGGTACTCTTATAAGTTGAAACAATTTCCTGCAAAATTGGTTCCATCACCACAGAGTTACAGCACAACAAAGCTGATCAGGAAAAGGTCTGCATTATTACAGATAAGCCGCAATTCTGACCTAAATTCATAGTACTTGTTTAAATGATTGGGATTTAGAAATCCATGGGAATTAAATAATTGAGTGATTGTCGGGTGAACAATAACGCAAGAAGGAACAATTCTTGGAAAGTTCTACTTCCCGCAATATGGAGGAAGTAACTTACTCTCCCCCCCCCCCCTTCTCCCAAGTAACTGGAACTTCCCATGAAATCTTTCTACTTCCTTTAACTCAACCAAACAACATTCTATACCTCACAAGAATTACAACTTCCTCAGTATTGAATGTTCCTAGGAACTCACACTTCTTATGTTCAACCAAAAGACCACAAAAACGTGCTTAGACAAAAGAACTTACTTTTCTAATGTAAGAATCCTGGACTTCACTGAGGCTATTCCAGCTTGCATAAGCTTGGAGAATCATATTAACATTAGAACTAGAAATATTCACATTTAGGTCTTTCGTTGAAGTGAGACGTAACTGTGAAGCAGCACCATGGGAATTTACATCATACTGATACCTGCATATTGCAACCATTACCATGAGACAGTAGATCATGCTGAGACAATGCAAGAAAGGCAAACAACCATTACATAATAGCATTCACTGACATAAAAAACTTGTAAACTAGTCAACCAATAGAACACAAATATTCAGTGTGTAATTTTACAAAAACCACACACAAAGTGGTGCTATGAATTCAGATCAATTAAGACTCAAAACAAGCAATTTAGGAGTAAGGGAGATAAGATTGTATTACAACTGACCAGAATAACCAATTTAAAAAAATTCTCAACATTCGACTGGTTGAAAGCTCTCCCAAGGTTCCTTACTCTTTCTACTTTCCTCACTGCCTTTCTTTCTCACAGTCTCACTAAAGCGCCCATTCTATTAGCATCACCACACCCCCACTACCTTCTAACAGAATTACTAGTAAAGACAGACTTAACCACTTCTAAAGACTATTTAGATATTTTCAGTACAATTCTCAGTATTCTCCTGCTCAGCATTTCCCTTTTTTCCGTTTTCCTCTTGTAAGTCAACAGTAAGGACGGTCTAGAGTAGTCCACAGCAAGTGGTTCAATCGCACAAGAGAAAAGGCAGAACTACAGCCTCTAACACCCTACAGCACCAAGGAATCCAAAATTTTAAGACATTAAAGAGTTTTAGCCATGTAATCAGGAAGCTTCACACATAAAATAGAAAATTGTAGAATAAACAGGGAGGCAGCCAAGCAGGAGAAAATATTTTACCCATGAGTGAGGGGAAAGGGGGGTGGAGCAGGGGATGGAAAGAGAAAGGAAAGCTGATAACAGATCAATTTCAGTAATCTCTTGACAAACTGATGAAAGATATTTTGAGGTGCCTTTTTTCGGCAACCAAAGAAGATAATTTCACATGTTCGAACCAGAGGTAGTCCAATAGAAGTCCCTCAACCTTCCAGGCCACTTCACCCAACACCAAAGAGAATTGTAACAAAAAGGAATGCTAGAAAAGCATAATTGAATGAGAGTCAATCTTTTCCTTTGAAAGAGACATCAGACATGCCTTCCCTATGAATTACTGGATGGTTAAAAAGATGAATCTTACCATTATCCCCTAAAGGAATGCCAAGGTACTTACTATGGAAGACTTTAAACCACACATCCCACAAAAGAAGCCATGATAGCCGGCGGACCACGAATTCTGAACTCGTAATGGCTAAGGATCTATAGTTCTAGCATCAAGATGAATGTGGCAGTATAGGTGGTATTGGTGGTGTCAATGGTAGATTTATAGTCGTGGTTGGAAAGATCAAGAAATAGAGAAGAATGGAGCTTTTTTAAGGGGATAAAGACCTTCCCTAAGATTCCAAGTGCGGGGTTTACCTCAAACCTATATCCGCCTTAGGGTTTGAGGTATGGATTTTCAAAGGATTTAAGGTATGGATTGAGAGCATCATTTTTCGTTACGGAAGATATAATAATCACATAACTGATTCCCAAAAATTGTTTCACGGCACCAAAACCATAATAGACAGGGATGTCTCATCTAAATGGGCTTTCTTGTTTCCGACACGAGATATAAAGCACTAATATGTGTGTTTAAACATTAGATGATCAAGTAAATCATTCGTGAGAAGACCTTAGAAAATTAGGGATTTGTGTGATCGCACAAGTTGATAATAAAATATAGGCAAGTGCAAACAATATTGAGCATGATTACGTGAAGAATAAATCTCCCTTGCCATATATTAGTAATTATTAACATGATAAAACAACTTGTCATGAAAAATAACCCGTTGGAATTCCAACCATGAATCATATCCTATGAGCACATTCACTATTTAGTAATAACCACCATGACCACACCTCAAATACAAGGGTGATTCTAGCCACACTATGCCTCAAACACACTCTCATGGTGTCCCCCTTAGCATCCTCCACGACATCGACATCTACATCTTGAGATTTAATTTTCCTCACCTTGGTTTAGCTCAACCTAGAGTACCCATAAATCGGTATTTCACATTTCATATACTCACAACAAGGAGCCTATAGACCCCTATATACCATCTACCAAAACCTAGACTAATGGGAACAAAAATTATTACTAGATCATTCAAACCTAGAACTCCTTATATAAGTCATATTACTTTCCTATGTCAACCAAATTATAAGTATGGACTCACAAATTAAAAATCCCAAACACTTCCTACACTTATTCATGTGACCATGTATTTACTCTCCATGTTTAAAATGTTCAAAAATTATTCTAGTCTTATTCAAACTACCAAGTCAATGAAGGAGCTTCCAAATTAGTATGTTATGGGGATCCAGTCCAGGCCTGTCTCAAACTACTTCAGTATAGGCTGGAATCTAGCCATACACATTAAGGTCTCACAGCATTGTACTCAAGGAATATGTAGCATCACTCACCCAAAATAAATAGAATGCAAGGAGCCTTCATTGAGTGAGGGCTTCCATTGCAAAAGATGTAATATTGTAATATGTCCAACAGCTTGGACAGGGCACCAAGAAACATGCGGTAGGAAGAGGATGTTATATTGGCAAAGGAAGTAAACAGTAACTCAGAGTTTCTTCTTATAAACAGTTAAAGATAGGCGGAGAAATTTCATGGCTGTTGGTCAATATCAGCGAAATGACTAGAGAACAGAATTCCTTGTTAATGTAAAAGGCGATGGTGACTAGGATCCCACTCAAGTGACAAAAATTTGCGAACAATTCAACAATGTTACTCTTTAAAGGGATTACTCTTATTGGGATCCAAGGCACTCCAATTCTGCAATCAAACTCAAGAATACAACCGAAGGTAGACAAACAAGAAATAAAATCATGAAGATTTAAGTGGACAACAGAGAACCAGGAGAAACATCACAACGATGCACTATGACTTCTCAATGATGTATGAGATGATAAATGGATAATGCAATGCACTCCAGACTATCCTATCTAAGCCTAACTGTATTGACTTCCTCATACAAGAATTCTATATCTTAGAGTTCTGAGTTCAGACAACTTATTAGTCTGAGATCTAGGGTCTAGAATGGCCTCAATATATATTTATATAGTACTAATGGAAAAGGCGGTGCATAAAACAATTATTTCGCATTCCCTTGAAGAAGCAGCTCGTGGGCAAGTGAAAAAGCACACAGCAAGGTGGCATGGAAAAAACTCTTCCAGGACTCTTCGATCTACAGTTCTCTTAAGATCTAGACTTGCTTGTCTTTGTCATCTTACTGGCTACAGCGTGAGTCATTGTGACTCTTGCGTATCCTTAAGGGCAACTGCAAGTATCGTCTTGAGGTCTTGCTCTTGTTCCATAGTACAGATGCTATGGAAGAAGAATGGTATAAACTATAAAATGTGCGGGTTGGAGGAGTCAGACTTACGTTTGCGAATATTTTGGTCAATGGTAAGGCCAAGGAGTGGAAGGTGTCTCTAACAAAACCAGATTACATACTCAGACAATTTCTGATCGAAACATTTAAATGCAATACAAGATGTCAATCCACAACAATATGATTTTGCCATTATAATTTACTGGGTAGATGTCAACCATGTCATCAATAGAGCAGCTATAAGTCTATAAGAGTAGAAAAACACCACTAAAGGAATAATTTACCTCAAAAATCCATCTGCTGCCTCTATCACTGGCTCCCAAGACTCATGCCTGTCATTGTATGACCTCGTCGAAAGTGAGAAATTGACATTGGAACTTAAGTAGTCAGGCCTTCCATGTAAACTGAACCCTATACCGCTCAACGATACATTAAATAATGGGACCATCTGCAAATTTGAATATTACAGAAAAAAAACATCAAATGTAATGCAAGGATAAGAATTCAACCATATTTTGACAAAAGAGCTATAGTGAGATATTTTCCAGGAATAGGAAACAGCAGAAACATTCAACATTATTGTCTAACTTGCGTTCAGATAATTTCCCCAATCAGTAACAGAAAGCTTGTGTATACTTGTCCTAAGACACGGCAACCAGACAACTTGTGATAGTCCTATAATTTTGAATGCTCACTCATCACTTTACCCCACATATAAAAGATGTCACTAATTGGAAAAATATAGAAAACTTGAAACAATAGAAGTCATTCTTGAAAATTACTGCTATGAAAATTGCAAAATCAGCAATGAACCCTCAGAAATCCTACTGACAGCATCAAATGAGCACAAAGGAAATTCAGGAAAACGAATAATTTTGCAAAAAGTTTTAGAAGTTATAAGGACTTCGATTCTGAAGCAACCCTTAGAGAATGTGCAAAATGAGCCGGTTCCAGTCTGATTAAGGCAAGAGCTAAAGGCACAAGCCTGAGCAAAAGAAAGGTGCATATTTCTATATCTGATAATAGATATATTCTTTGCAAAAAGTTTTAGAAGTTATAAGGACTTCGATTCTGAAACAAACCTTAAAGAATGTGTAAAATGAGCCGCTTCTAGTCTGATTAAGCAAGAGCTAAAGGCACAAGCCTATGCAAAAGAAAGGTGCACATTTCTCTATCTGATAATAGATATTTTCTTAATTCATCCCATTGTATATTAGGTACAAAGAGCTCCATGAATCTCAAGATATGATGGAATTCACTAGGACTCTAGTAGTCATGAGACTCAAAAGGGATAGCTCTGTATTTTTGCCAAAATTTGGGACACGTTAAGAGTGGAGGATACTTCCCTTTACGGACTACAAAGGAGGGTGGAAAGATAATCCCTTCAATTTAAAAAGTATAAGCATGTTAACCATTTTTCCATAGGATACGATTAACTTCATCAAAATCACACTGGTAATGTGGATTGACATATAAGTACCGATAAAATTCAAAAAAATTGGGTTTTCTTTAGAAGTGTGATAAAGGAAAACCTATGAACTCATGTCAAACTGTGTTACATGTTCAAGTGACGGACTCGGCAACTTTATGTAACATATTCATGCAGTATCCAAGTAAACTATACCCATGTTGGAGAGCTGAGGATCTAGCATGGTTACTTGAGGCAAAATGAAGAGCCAAAGTAACATAATCATATGCTTTGGACCCTTTTTACTGCTAATCAAATAAAAAATAATATTTTCTAATTGAAAGAAGAAAATCAATATCTCCAGGATAATATCAACTAGAAGGTCTCATTTAGACTCCTCCATCTTTCCAGAATTTCAAATGGACACGAGTATGTAATATGGTCAAACTCGTACCGTCCTAGGCTTTTTCATGCCCTATTATAATAATGGCAACTTCTTTCAGTCCATTGTCAGTAAAAAATTACCCATCTCATACTACCTCCATTCCAATCTACTTGCAACACTAGGGTTTTTCACATCTCCCAATGCACAACTTTAACAATTGATATCTTCTATTATCTTTAAGTAGAAATCATAAAAAGTTGATATTTAAAAAGTATAAAAAGAGACAAAAATTAACAAGATCCTACATGACTATGTTTAATCTCACATATCAATCATATTACATGGTCAAAAGGAAGTGTGAATAGTGTAAAATTCTATTTGTTGCAAGTAATTCAGAACGGAGGAAATATGAATCAATTTTCCGGTTAACTTGGTATAAGATCTATAAAATATAGCTCATGATATCACCAGTGTGTCCCTTATCCTCAGTATCAATTTTAACCTTTATGGTTTAGATAATTCATTTGTGCAGGTATATAGTTTTTCCTTTTTTATTTTTGAGGGGAGCGGGTATATAGTTTATTAGGTAAGTATAACGATTAGAATCAAGACACACTTACTAAGCCACCAAAGTCATCAAAGCATGCAGCAGAAAATGTTGTAATTTCAGCATCAATGACTGTATCTTCCTTGCCATCTGTTACATTTGTATGTGCAAGCCGCACTGCAAGTCTTTTGGGCGGCTTTTTATATCCACTCCGGACCTGAAAAGTTCCTAACTCACCACCAACTGTCCATATGCTAAATGATTCCGTTCTAGGCCCAGCATCATTAGTATCCCACAAGCTTTCTTCAGAAAATTGATCTCCAGTAACCATGTCACTCCGTATGCATCGCAATGAGCTAAAATCATGATCCTTTGGCGAGCCTTTACATGCAATACAGCCCAAAGAAACATATCCAGGCGGAGCTTGAGGCAACCAAAATGAGACAGGCTCTGCTCTCCCCTGCTTCCTAATTGTCGCAACCTTTTGGAAGCTTAAAGGTTCTCGGAAAAGTTCATCACCAATGTCTTCGGCAACAACACAGGTAATTGGACGTTCATACCTAAGCCCGATTCGTTGCTATCAGTCTACTTACTAACGTGACAAATATAAAAATCTAAATATATAAACGAATAATATACCCTTTTACAGCAATATCACCAAAGTATACCATCCCAGATGGAGACAATGGACGCCATATAGATAATTCCTTTCCTGAATTTGAACCTTGATTCCTCCAAACCAGATGGAAGGTGTCCACATCCTCAAATCGCCGGGCAGAATTTGCAATTGCTGACTCTGCAGGGAGGGGTCCATGACGTACCGAAACATGACGCGGATCACTTCTTGAATTATCTTCTGTGAATTCTGATAGGCCGAAGAAAAAATGTCGCAAGTCATATGCTCCACCAACTAGCTTCATTGAATTAGATTCTGTTGGCAAGAATGTGCCAAAACAATTATCCACACGCCAGAAGGGCAAGGCCAGCAAGTTTCTGCATAAAAAATCATAAACTAAATCAGAAGTGCAAAATTATTGGATAAAACAGATTGTTTCAACTTTTCAAGTAACAAAATCACATTATTAATCTATGTTACAAGAAATCTATTCGCAAACAAACTAGAAGCGAATTTCAATTTGCACCTCAGATCCCAAGCCCTTCTTAGTAACTTTTAGAAATCATAGCAAAATTCTAAAATATGAACGTGACGAGACTTTAGTTCAATTATCACACTTATCATGTCACAGTCAAACAGCCTCAGAAAGATGTTAATCTATCTACATACTCATTGCTTGCTCCAATCACGACACAATCCCTCAATGGACAAGAAGAAACCAAAGAAGCCAAGATGCAAAACGAAGACGACAGCGGCGGTGGTGCTGTTCCAGAAGAAACCACACAACCCATTGCAGTATAACCCTTTGGCGCCACGGGATACCAAATTGAACAGCTTACATTGCCTTCTTGGATGATATATGGCAGTCTGTTTATGCCTTCTGGGTCAGAGACATCATTAGATTTAATACGTGGCCATATCAATTTGAAGGACTCGGGTCTCTTAAGTTTTACAAGATTCTTATTTACTGCAAGAACTGCCTTGGTAGGTGGCTTGTCTCTGTCACACAAAATTGAGAGTTAAATATGTTATCAAAGTAACAATTGTTGCTGAAAAATTATTATGAGAGCATACTAACATTGGAGTCAAATAGTCACCAAGAACAACAAATCCAGGGGGTGCACGAGGTCTCCAAAAGGCAAAAATGTGGTCGTTCTTGGGGTCTGAAGAATCAAAACAATGCAGAAAGAAGCGGTCAAAAAAATGCTAGAGCAGCTAAAATAATGTGCCACACCAGCAAAAAGTAATGTCCAATAGTATATAAACTAACATTCCACTACTGCTACTTTGTCAAACTCGGAACAACTGACTGTCATCTTCCTTGATGTGATTCTTAAGAAGGACAAGATATCTTCTTGAACAGCCAAAAAAAGTCGCAAGATACTGAATGAAAAATTCATAAATATATCAGAAGCTGAGAGGTGTATGTTTGTCTCTCCAGCAACTTTTGAAAACTTGATAGATGTATCAAACGGCTCCAAAATTCTGACTCCACTGCTCTCCATTGTCAATCCAAGTATATTTGCAGTCATTTCCAAAGTTTCACCCTTTAACACAATCCTGAAACCATTTTTATACTGCATTAAATAACGTCAGAGCTTTAAGACTCCCTTTTCTGTAATATGAGGAACATTTCAACAACAAAAAGGCATTCAAAATTCACATCTAGATATCTATATCAAAGAAACCCTTTAACAATATAAAATTAGTTATAAACATAATGGACACTAGCATATTTTACATATCATTCACGGCTTTTGGTAGGCTAAGGAAAAATTCTTTTGTATTCTTTCAGAGGCAGACTCCGCCGGGTAACCAGTACTTGAAGTAGCATTTTTTTAGAAGAAAACCGCCACCTTGGTAGCAATTTGGTATTGAAATCACTACATCAAGTAGCGGTTTTGTGTTCAAATAATTCTTTTTGAAATCTTTGCCATAAATCTTATACTGCATGACTTACATAAGGTTCCAGAGAAATATATGTGCAATAGTAAATTAACATTATATTCGGTCCGTTGGTGAGAAGACAAGAGGTCTAGGAGTTGGCTTTTCATGGGCTGCTCTATGTTCAGATCCCAACCGGACACATCAAAGATTTCTGATTTTTTTTATATAATCTTAGATATTTACCTAGATCTGCTACTACCTAAATCTGCTACTTCAGTAGCAGTTTATTTCTGAACCAAAAAATAAGTGCGAGGTACTACCAGTCCTACAAGGACAGTGTGCATGTGATTAAGTTGGAAACTATATGGAAGATTTATTTTATTATCCAGGAAACCTGAAGTGCATTTCCTCAGATACTGTCCTCCGCTTACAGAGCATGCTATCATCTCATTCTGCGTCCTGAAATGGAAACAACACTCTGGGATAAGCTGTTTACAAACACAAGTTCAACGGTTTTCTCCCAAAGCGAACATCCACGCAAAACCCCTCACCTTAAGAGGAACCTTTGATTCCAGAGGAATTTTGCTACTGGGGAAACTGGATACTGAGGGGTCAAGTCAAGCAGCAAAGACATTCTTCACAGGAAAACAGCACAAAGATTACCCTGTCCACACTAAAATATCCGCCACCAAAGCTAATACTTCATGGTAAAACAAAACTTTATCTCCTCTAATGATGCAAGCTTAATGATGACACTATTTTGTCTCACTGATAATCCTTAGAGGACTCATCCTCTCTACATTTCATTGACGTTCCAAGCCTAACTCCTCGATTCCTTGCTCACACGTGATAAAAAAATAAGCTGGCATTCACTTCTGCTTTGTCGAAATCCTCCATAGCAAGAGGAGTTGGAGCCAAGGTGCCATGTTGACCCTCATGAGTCACGACAGGCTGGCAAGCATATCTTTCGTGCATTGGGTGCACAAAATATTTAATGTAAGACCATTTCACTTTTAACCCAAAAGGGTCACTTTTAAAGTAACAAAGGGGTTACTTATAAGTCAAAAAAGGTCATTTCTAGAGTAAAGAAGTAACTTTTACCTTAAAAGGGTCTCCTATATAAGTGGCCCTTTTAGGGCAAAAAGCTACCCTGGTCTTACAATAATTTACTGTGCACCCGTCCCATTCTAGACTTTGTATAGGCTAGCTGAAATTTCCTGATGCTACTAGAGGGGAAGATTCAACCAGGACCATTGTTCCCTATGAAATAAAGTTTCAGCAACCAATAAAAATCCTCATTAGCAAAATGAGGCATCCTAAATCTACATTTCCCTCAACAAAAGCACTCTGAGCCCAAAGATGGTTGGACCCAGCTAAGCCAATTCTAAAGGATGAAGTAGGTATCATATAATAAATCATGAGAATGCTAACAACTTTACAATCAGTAACTTCCCCAATAGAAGTATCGAAAGAGTAAAATAATTTATGACCTCCCAACAATCTTGACAGAAAGAGGAATTAAAGACCAAGGCTTATGGTTATTAAAATCAACACATAAATCTCCTTTCCCCTATGAGAACGTAAATATACTTTTACCCACTATCTATTCCTTAGGCAGACATGAGCAAGAGTTTTAGTGATGAGAAGAAAAATTAAAAACGGCCAAAAGAAAAACTAACACTTTCAATTTTATCGGGATATTAACAAAGACAAGTCAGAACAAGTTATCTGTAAGGTCAAACATAGAAATTAAAGTAATAAAAAACCTCAATGTAACTATGTATAAAGCTTTAAAGCACTGTTCAACAGAAAAGCTTTACAAAATCTTGGGCCTTCATTTGGAAATGAAAGCTTAGATTAACAGGAAGTATTGTAGATAACACACAGTTAAGAACGATATTACAGGAATATCCGGTACAAAGTATAGAAATGGCTATTTAATTGAATTTTTCAACCTTCTTGCAGATCAAGAACCAGATCCAAATCATGCAATGCAATTTTACAACTGGTTCATATAATTCCAGATTTTTTTCTTCGAATATCATAAGCAAGGACTGTTGACTCTAGTGACTTATTCAATACAAATATCCAACCTGGAGAATGCATCCAGCTCAGCATACAGCAGTTTGTTGGACAGATTAGCCGAGTTCCCCACATCTTTTGATGAGCTATAGAAAGTAAGCTCGGGACTGATTGCCTGAAAGTAAAATCCCATCAGAAGATTATTTAAAAGCATATTTAGTTTGCTATATTGTTTAAACTTTCCTTATTTGGGTACTTCACCCACCAAAACGTAATACTATTATACTTGCTTTTCTCTTTTTCCACCAAAAAGTACTCTTCTTTCACCTTTTCCCATTATTTTATATTGAATGGATCAAAAAGTACCCTTTAAAAAGCTTGAAAGTGACATTGCTTAAGCTCTTGTGCAATACACAATGTAGCAATTAAAGAAATGGAGGGAGTAGCAAACAATAAAATTTGAGTTGAAATCTGCAAGATTAGTGGCCAAACATGGCAATTGCTACTTTTTTCTTTTTCCATTATCGTTCTTTTTCAGATAAGGGTTTTCCATTAAAAGTTGGCTCAAAACATAAAAAAATAATTATGTTAAGGGACAAGATCTATAATAGTCCAGAATATATAGCCCTCTCCCCACTCTTTATAAAGTCTGCAAAAATTGACGAGGGCAGAACCATCAGCCTTTTTTAAGCAGCACTCACCAAAGTTCATCTGCTCCCACCGTCCCGATCAGATGTCCACTTTAGGTGTGAACCACTCCCAAAAAGGACATTTCGATTGAGACAAAGGGAGTACCGCTTTTAAAGGTATAGCTTGAGTTATCCTAGAATTTTATCAGTGAATCGAATTATGAAGGATCCAAATCTTCATAGTCCGAAGTATATTATCTAGAATGTCCAGATAAAGCCTTTCGACATAATAGAAGAACAAAACTTCTGGAAAATGCTTATAACATGTTGATAGTCATTAATATAATTATGGACGTCTTATTGTTTAACAAAAGAGGCTAAAAGATAAACAGAATGGCTCTCGAATCCTTGAATTTCCAATGATCACCGTGCTCAGCATAAATATTCTATAGTCATCTCAAAACCATGTAAATCCCTACGTCATGAAGAAGTGAACATCTTCTGATCATTAGGATAATGCATGTACAGAAACAAAAAGACGAATGTTCAATAGGTCCATCTACACAAGCAGCTGATCCTATTATTTAGCAGTACAATAGGAAGGCACTCGTGAACAAGCCATTTGCATATAACCTGTACTTAACTACTCATAACTCCCCAGTTCTTATATAAACAACTGAGTTGCATTATGAGAACTGACTCTTCCTTTCCAGTTATACTACTGCATGAAAGTCTAATTGTACACACCACTGGCCTATTCATCCATGAGCTTACAAAAGGTTGTTTGACTCCCCGTGTGAAAAATGCATTCTGTGAAGAGTTTATGAAGTGCTGGTAGTCCAGATAAGAATTATAACTCGGAAAACCCAAATCTTCAAAGACCTTAGATATAAGATCCTTGGTGTCACTCACTCACTCATGAAAAGTACAATCACAAAAAAAGCTACCTAATACATATCTCAATTCTCACGCAAGCAGGGTCTCGGGAGGTCCAAATATACATAACTTTACCCCTTATCAATGGAAAACAATGGAAAAGGTTATTTCAAAAATTCCTGAACAAAAAGAGAAATGCTTCGAATACACAACTAAAACATGTCAATGATAATTGGTAATAAAGAATAATATTGATTTGAGGGGAGTGAGTCTACTGGAATGAAAAAAATTAAGCAGCATAGTGTTCGCTAATTAGCATCAATTCACTTATGATACCTAACCTTTTTTCGAGGTCATTCTACAATCTATGTGCATTCTCGAGTTGACTTTCTCCAGCAAAAAAAGGTCCAGATTCTTTTAAAATCCACAACACCAAAAAGTTCAAAACAAACAAAAAAAACTTTGAAACAAACCCTTCCTTCTCCTCTTCCCTCCCCCACCCCGAAAAAAACAAAAGAATAAATCTCTTAAAGACAGATTATTCAGATTTGTGTAGGAAGTGATTTGTAATTCCCCCCCTTTTTCACACAAACTTGCAATGGAATTTACCAATCTCACATCGATATGGAGAAGGGGGGGGGGGAGCAAACTAAACATAACCTGCAACTCAATTATGAATTCTGAAAGCTTGGCAGTTTCACTAGTTTGGTGCTCTGTAACTTGACAATCTCCAGAAAGATCTTGTGAAGGTTCATCTTCATACTCCAAAACAACATGATCAGCCTCGGAAACTGAATAACTACTATTGGCTCCAAATACTACACAAGAGTCCAAATACCGCCCATCCTGCAACAGTATGCAGTAATCAGACAAGTCTTTCTTTCTTACTTGCAGAGGTAATGAAAAGCAAAGAGATAAATGAAGTCGAGCACCTTAATGACAACATTTTTGAATTGCAATCTTTTTCCGTCTCCAATATAGATTATAGCTTCCGTGTTGGAAGATGAAAGAACAGAACCTTGCCTATCTTTTAGAAATAATGTCCCACCATTGCCATCATAGACATAATGATCAAATTTTACATCATCAATAATTAGAGGTCGTTGAGGAGAGATTGAACATTCAACAGAAGGTTGGCTGTAGGTAGACTCATCCAAAATGATTGCATCAACTAAACTCATGGGCATGTCATCCTCTTCATTTGAAAGAATGCCACGAACTGTTGGTACAAAAAATTCAATAACTGCTAGTAGAAAATCAAGTGCAACAAGCAATTGAGGCCTTTGTAAACACAAACAAATAAATGACGACTCGTCATTGAACTTCGCATCAACAATGAGCATTGTAGCATCTATCTGCCCGAATTCATTCTCAAAACCTAAAGAACTGCACTCAATGCTCTTTGGCTGCCCAATTGCCAGTCTAAACTGTTCCCGTGTACCCTCACGATCATCTAAGACATTGAAACTCTGGAGCGTAACAGATAGAACATTTTCTCCAGCTGTCGTAGATGTGTAAAGGACCCATGCGTTGTTGATCTGCCACAGAAAAGACTTTCTAGTGATCCCAGACCATAAATAATTAAAATAACAGATTAAGTCAAAAGAGTTCCAACTAAGTCAGAGAAAGCAATAACAAGTGAGAAGCAACAATATAGTTGTCTTTAATCAAATGACAAGCAATTAAATCGGCTAAATCAATATACAAGAAGACAGGGCGCAAAACATATTTATCCTTTTTGGCGACCTTGGGAACCACATTATGTAGCCAATAAAGTGAACATGTCAACCCTAGATTATAGTAGAATTAGCATGACACAACAGATTTTACTTGAATCCATTTTAGGCACCCCAGCAACTACTTCTAGCATCTGTAAAACCACCATCTTTATTTATAAAACAATATGATCTAATAATACTCTAATCTGTATTAGTTATCACTGTCACTATCAGCAGTTCTGGGGTGGATGGGAACAATGAGCTCATTGCAAGAAGCGTAACAATGTACTTCTGTATACCTGCACAGTTCCAAGTGGAGCATCTCTTGCTGCACCTGAATGTAAGCTCAATTCCACTAAATCAACAACAACAATGACTTTCATGCTGATCCAGACCTCGCCAGTATGAGATTTGGCTTCAGTAGGTCCTAAATCCAAAGTGGTAGCAGACTCAACCATGTCAACGGAGGGCGTCTTTTTATTCCATTGCAGTGGAGGCACAATCATTGGAGTCTCTGACAAATTAGATTGTGCACATTCCGTAATAATCTGATATTCTTTGTTGGATAAAGAAGCTTTCAGTACATTCATCTGCAAGAACAAATAAGCAAAGTAGTAAGAACATCCCTTCTCTGGAACTTGTTACGATAAAATAAGATCTAAACACCGAATACGCACTTCTGTAATAGAGAAGTGCATATATGGACAAAGATAGAAATAACCTCTATTGTTGCTTCTACGCTTGGAATTTGATGTAACAAATCTCGTAGTGATCGCCGTAGAACAATGGACAATCCATTGACATCCTGGATTATGCTGTCCCCCAATTCTTTTCCAGTTCCAACATTCAAGTTGATGTCTTCAACCTACACAAGGCAAATTGAGTTTAATGCCTTAGCGATAACGAACCGTACCATTACCCCCAATGCCTCTAACAAGGTTCCTTTTTAGAAAAAGCTAAAATGGGACAGGTACACACAACCTCACTGATAGTAACACCAAGGGACTCTTTAGCCTTACCCCTATACTGGCAAAACAGGCTATTTTAGTTAGACCCTTAAGCCAGAAAACAACTTATTGACCTACTATTTCACAGAAAACAAGTAAAGAAAGACTAGTGAGACATTTGATTTAGCCTATGTTAAAATATACATAATCTGAGACTTTCAAGTTACAACTGAATGCCGGACATAAAAAAAATTATCATAACCATTGCCATGGAAACTGCCTCAACTGACTCCGAATTATGCTCCATGTAGCATGAACACTTTATTAAATCTTCCATAATTCAAGTCCATTCAATCGGATAAACAAGGGAAGAAAGAATGATTAGATATATCTTTATAAGCAGAAGATTCTGTGCTTTAAGAAGATAAACAGCAGTACAGGACCAAGCAGTAGAAACAATTTCTTTTTAATTAGGAAAACCTTCAAAAAATTGAATAATAAATTAACAACTACAATTCATATGGTCAGGAGAGGACAGCTTACCTTAAGAGTCAATGTTTCCATGTGAACAGCATGCATTTCATGTTTGCTGCCATTAAACCACTGGAAGGTATTCTGGACAGTTATATGCACAACATCAAGCTGCAGGAAGCTGCAGCATCATATATATAAATTTCAATATTAACCAGTGTTCAAGACACAAGAAAAAAGTAATCAAAATTAGTCTATGTCGATCAGGACAAGAAAAAAAAAAGGACAAGAGCATACTCGAGACTGTCTGTTCTCCGAGGCATTATAATTATTGGCCTTGTTAGCGATAAATCCAGCTTCATAGCAGGTGAGCCATCAATTTCACTAGTAGTAAACCACTTCTCAGAATCAGTGACCTGATCTCTCAATTTGACAACACCATCTGAAGTGCTTGGAGCAAGACCCACAAAGTAACTAACTACCTACACACCATTACAAATGTGAGAACAAAATACAAAGCTAGGTAGCTGACTAACCGTAAAGTTGATTACCTCCTGGACAAAGCGGTTCAAGAACACAATCCTCACTTCAGAAAGCTGTCCAAAGAGGCTATAGTCATATCCCTCATAATCATCGTCATCAGGGTTATACGATGAGAAAGACATCTGCAGACACAGACACACTGTAAAACAATGAAAAAACAATGGGAATAGAAATTAAGCAATAAATCTGAAGTAAGCACAAAAAATGGTACTAACTGCATCTAAGTTGATGAAACCACTCATAATCGTGACTGAGACAAGAGATCCAGAGTTCAATGAATAAGAATGCACAATCTAATCTATTATGGCAATTTCAACTGAAAAAATGTTCAGCGTTTCAGATCCCACAACATAATTCCATCTAACTAGCCATACACTGAAAAGAAATACACAACATGCAACATCATTTACGCCAGTATATAGCCAGGATTTGTTAGCATATAGCTCAATAGATCAATCCTATGCACGTAGTTGAGACTTGAGACGTCGAGACTTCCTTTTCCGAGAAATAAGATCCCAAACTCAATGTTAAAAAGAAGAACTACTGCAAAAACGCAATACAAATACAGAAACCATAACAACTCTTCATTTATCTCCACATCAAAATCAATTTACAGAGTTATTGACATCAAATCCATGACAACAACGAATGACACCCTACCAGCAAACGCGTCCATGCTAGCAGGTTTTAGCCATAGCATCATTAAGAAAAGGATAGAAATTAAGATGAGATTAATGCAGAACAACTACAATACAGCCTTGAAAATGAACAGAAGAAAGGTGATACAAACTCCCACCATCAATCAACCATGAAAACCTATCATCTTGAAATGCATGATTTCAGAATTTTTCATTAAGTAAAATGACAAAAATTTATAAGTACAGAATTAATTTTTGAAGGGGGGGCAAGAAAAAGCTTTTTGTAAAGGAGGATTACCTCTACGAATGAACTTCCCCCTGGGTTTCTCATGTTACAGGCCCAAAAATAGAAGTGCTCCGGAGAAAGA
This sequence comes from Beta vulgaris subsp. vulgaris, assembly GCF_026745355.1. Classification (NCBI taxonomy): domain Eukaryota; kingdom Viridiplantae; phylum Streptophyta; class Magnoliopsida; order Caryophyllales; family Amaranthaceae; genus Beta; species Beta vulgaris. The sequence continues at coordinate 13,494,873 of NC_079206.1, forward strand.
CTGTCATCACTTATTCTTAGATTACCAATGGCAGCTTTGACACTGAATGAAGAAGGGAACACCTAAGCAGAAGGAAGTCAGATTAGCTATCATTTCAAAAGAATAGAAGGAACTCACATAGAGTCATTTAAAGGTAAGGTGAGCACAAGTCAACCTTAATATCAGTGAGGAAATTATCTTGTGACAAAGTAGCAAGCTTAGTCTCATCTTCCTTCACAAGAACTATTTGGGCACGTGCCATATTCAAGACTAAGTACAAAATGATTCTGGATTTTCCCTTTCCTAAAAGACCTTTGGCAACAGACTCTGCAACAACAGTTGCATTTTGTAGATCAACAACTTCAATAGGGATTTCAAGCTGTTGAGTCGCCACTGGTGAGCTATCACTGAAAGATTCGCAACTTGCATCCTCAACATTAATACCACTCATAAAGTCCATAACTGCAGCTAGTGTAGGCCTACGACAGAAAAACGATAAGGTGGCAAGGGTCACCACAACCTGCAATAACCACAGGAAAACCGATTAAACATCAGGAACCAATCAGACTTCAAACCCGAAAAGTGAAGAGAGCTCACCATATTATCTGTTTTACTATAAACAGGAGATTTCTGATCATAGATAACTATTTGTGCTTTAACAAAACTTCCCAACTCATCTGTCTCCCCGGGTTTCTCTGCTGTAGAATGGAAGGAGCTATCGGGCAGAAGGCCAGGGACCCTAATAAAGCTGGGAGGTTTGAAAGCTGATACTTCAGGGATAGTAAAGTCACTCTCTGGAAAAGTCTCTGGAGCCTCATAAAATTTGTCATCACCTTCAGCAGAGAAATCACCATTACTACTCTGCCTGCTTTCTTCAGAAATCATGCTAACATCAGGGCCTCGGATGAATGACCTAGCCAGATAACAGCGTTTAGATGTTCCACCACATACTAAATCTTCTATCTCCAAGGATTTCAAAAGTGTTCCTATGAACATATCATTTTCCTGAATCGCAATCTCCACCTGTTCAAATCAATGAAACGACCATGCTGACAAGAGCAATACATATATATAAAGAAGACAGTTGCATAAGAATTAAAAAACATACCAGACCACCAACAGCTCGAAAGTCGAACAAATGCTTCTCTTCAGATAGCAGCATCTTCATAAAACTCTGGTCATACTAAGTCAAGCAAACACAGATACAATTAAGATTGGGCAGCAAAATATCTAGGTGGCAACACACGGAAACGAATCTAGTTTTACCTCCTGGTTATAGTTGAAGCAGATTTTTAACTCATCCAAAACACCAGTAACAAATATTTTCTCCATGTTTATAACATTGACAGCACCATCGTGCTCAACAGCCTCAGATTCCGAGTTTTCAGCATCCGATGAAGATTCAGACAAAGTACTAATTTGAGCTGAAATCTAATTCGTAACATAAAGCAAAAAAAACAGTGGGCAGTCAATAAAAAGAGATAATAACCACAATTGGAGGGGAGGGGATAGAATTGCTGCTGGACTTATATCTAAAGTCCTTGAAGATTTGCGTTTTATGAGTTATACAGCTTATCTTGTAACCAAAAATATCTTCAAAAAGCTCAAACAAATGAGCTTACGAGATATATTGATTTTTTTCTCCAGCAAGGGCCTCAAAGTGATAGCACCATCTCTTCTTCAAAAAACATAATGAGGAAGTGCACCCTAAGTCCTCATCTTATTTAGTATTTCTATATTCTTTTAATTTCAGGCATGAAATCATTGGTCAGAAATTCAGAATAATAATCATAAAAGTCACAAATTCAACAGATAGATGTCATTAGCTCAAAGCAACTAGAAAGCTCCAATAATGATACTACAAATTAAATATGGACTTATCAAGTATGATAGCCATTTGATCTCGAAAGATGTAGCTATAGATATAGCAAGCGACCAACAAATTATATTCATGTTTGGTTATGTGCCAACTTCCACAATGATTAAAAAAAATATACTCCTTCCGGCTTCCGTCGTAAAATACTTGCAGCACTTTCCTTTTCAAAAAATCACAATTCTTGCAACCAAGCCATATATCACAACTTTATGCCAAAATAACAAAATTACCACAACTTTATGCCAAAATAACAAAATTACCCTTATATAGCAAACTAAATCATTTTCAAATTACCCACTCCCCCACAGACTTCCCCTTTCTGTCTCCTCACCCATCCATTTCTTCTGGCACCTAGTACCAATAAATATGACAAAAACCCCGTCCAAGCCCTCACCCCCACCTTAAGAGCTGAAAATTCCCCCATCTACGGTCTACCTGCTCCAGCAAGCTCCACCGTATATTTGAGAACACAACCAACCTTCTAGTTCACCCTGGCTCCAAATACTCACTTACTCCTGCACTAGTAGAGTATCACAACCACTAACTAAGATGGAAAATCATGCTGCTGGAGAATAAATTTATCTGCGCCTCAAATTCGAAAAGCGGAAAAGAAATAAAAGACAGAATATCAAGAAAACAACTTCCACATACTGATGCACGATATACAGCACTTCGCAAGCTAGTATGCCAAACACGTTCAGAATCATCAGAATCAAAGCGCAAAATCAACGCATTTGCTTGTTCAACAACCTGAACAAACAGAAATGAGAAGGAATTAAAGAACCAAAATCACATTGATCTGAGCCTCTAAAAATTTGATTTGACTATGGCCCTATTCTTTTGAACTTATTTTGGCTGAAATTAACTGAACTGAACTGAAATTAACTGCACCTAACGGAAATTAACTAAACTGAACAAAATTAACTGATAATAATATTAATAATAATAATTATTATTATTATTATTATTATTATTATTATTATTATTATTATTATTATTATCATTATTATTATAGTAATAAATAAATAATAATAATAATAGTAATAATGAATGCATATAATAATAATAATAACAACAATAAATAATAAATAAATAAAATAAATAATAATAATAACAAATAAACAATAATAATAACAATTTTAATAATAAATAAGTTATGAATTATAATAATAAATACATAATAATAATAAACATAATTATAATAATTAATAAATAAATAATAATAGTAATAAATAAAAATAATAATAATAAATAATAATGATAATAAATAAACAATAATAATAAGTATAATAATAAATGATAAATAATAATAATAAATAATAATAGATACATAATTAATAAGAAGAGTGATAATAATAATAATAATAATAATAATAATAATAATATTATTATTATTATTATTATTGTAAAAGATGCCTTGAATTCAAGCCAAGCTCGGAAACCCGCGGGCGCAGGCTCGATCCCGCGGGCGCGGGAATTCGCTGTTGAGGAGCAGCTCGATAACCCGCGGGCGCAGGGTGGTCCCGCGGGCGGACAGGAGGTCCGTCAGAATGCATCGTCTCAGGCTGCGGGCGCGGGCGATACCCCGCGGGCGCGGGACGGGCTGTTTTAACATAACGCGTTTTACGCGTTTTTGACTATTTTGTATAAATAGGTTATTTTTACCTAGGTTTTACACTACGAAAAACACTCTGTTCTCTCTGTAATCTGTTCTACTCTCATAATAAAATATTCTCCCTCTCTCTGCCGTGGAGTAGCCAAATTGGTGAACCACGTAATCTGTTGTCTGTTTTATTGTTTTTGCATTCATAATTTGTTCTTCCTCACACCGTTGTATAACAAACTGGTATCAAGAGCTTTGGTGATCGATCTGTGTGAGAAAGATGTCTGGGTGAATGTCAAAATGATAAATTTACTGGGAGGAATAGTTTTAGTCTGTGGCAGATCAAGATGCGGGCGTTACTGAACAACAGGGGTTGTGGGCACCGTTGGCAAAGAAAGCAACGGATTCAGTCACCGCTGAGATGGCCGTTCTGGAGGAGAAGCTCATTCAACGATTATGTTGTGTCTGGAGATGACATAATCACTGAAGTCGCGGAGGAGGAAACCGCATCTGGTCTGTGGTTGAAATTAGAGAGTTTGTATATGACAAAATCTCTAACCAACAAGTTGCTTTTGAAGCAACGTCTGTTCAGTCTGCGAATGCAGGAAGGTATGCCTCTTAGAGATCATCTTGATCAATTAAATACAATTTTATTAGAATTGCGTAATATTGATGTGAAGGTGGAGGATGAGGATGCCGCTTTAATTCTGCTTGTTTCTTTACCTATATCGTATGAAAATTTTGTGCAATCTTTCATTGTTGGTAAAGATTCTGTGTCCCTAGAAGAAGTTAGATCATCTTTGCATACTAGGGAATTGCGCCATAAGGCATCTGGTAGTAGTACAGAAATCAGTCTTCTGGGTTAGTGGCCAGTAGTAGTGGTGGTAAAGGACATGGTAAAAAAATTTAAGAAATCTGGAAATTCTAAAGGGGGTCCTAACCAACTAATGATATCTGTAACTACTGTAAGGAAAAGGGGCATTGGAAGAAGGAATGTCCTAAAAAGAAGCATCAGGAGAACAAATCTGGGTCTGGTTCTGCTGCTGTTGCAGCAGAAAATTCGAATTCTGAGGATGACCTTGCTCTAGTGGCAAATGAGAAAACATATAGTGATGTGTGGGTTCTTGATTCTGGAGCGTCATATCATATGAGTCCTCATAGGGAGTGGTTTACTACTTATGAGCAGGTAGATGGGGGAAATATTTCGATGGCTAACAGTGCAGTCTGTAAGATAGTTGGAATAGGCTCTATCAAGATCCGACTCATGATGATATTTCTATACTTTGAAAAATGTTAGCATGTTCCACAGATGACCAACAATCTGATTTCACTTAGTCTACTAGACAGTAAGGGTTTCAGTTTCAGAGGGAGTGGTGGAATTGTGCATGTCTGCAAGGGTTCAAAGGAGGTTTTGAAGGGGGTCAAGCGTGGTACTTTGTATGTTCTGCAGGGTTCTACTATCTCAGGTTCAGCTTCTATTGCATCGTCTGAGGTTCAGAAAGGGATATGACCAAGCTATGGCACATGAGACTTGGTCATATGAGTGAGAGAGGAATGCAAATCCTCTCCAAGGCAGATCTTCTGTGTGGCCATAAGGTCACAAACCTGGAGTTTTGTGAGCATTGTGTTTTTGGAAATTACATCGTAGCAAGTTTCCTAAGAGCATTCATAGAACAAAAGGTACTCTGGATTATATCCACTCTGATTGTTGGGGTCCTTCACGCGTGGAGTCTTTAAGAGGTCACGGGTATTTTGTTTCTTTCATAGATGATTATTCAAGAATGACTTGGTTGATTATCATGAAGTCAAAAGGTGAAGCTTTCAAAATTTTAAGCAGTGGAAGGCATTAGTGGAAAATCAAACTGGGAAGAAGATCAAAAGGCTACGAACTGATAATGGTCTGGAATTTTGTTTGTCTGAGTTCAATGAGTTCTGTAAAATTGAAGGGATTGCTAGGCATCACACTGTCAGAGATACACCACAGCAGAATGGTGTAGCAGAAAGGATGAATCAGACACTTCTGGAGAGAGCTCGGTGCATGCTCTCTAATGCTGGTATGACTAGAAGTTCTGGGGAGAAGCTGTCAATACAGCATGTTATTTGATAAATCGTGGACCTCATTCTGGGATCAATCTCAAAACACCATATGAGATGTGGTCAGGTAAGCCTGCAGATTACTCAGATTTGCGAGTTTTTGGTTGTAATGTCTACTATCATGTGAATGAAGGAAAACTAGAACCAAGGGCTAAAAGGGGAGTGTTTGTGGGTTATGGAGATGGAGTTAAGGGTTATAGAATCTGGTCTCCGTCTGAAAAAAGGGTTATACTTAGTAGAAATGTAGTCTTTGATGAAAATTCTATGTTTAATCCTACTGTGATGTCCATTGAAGTATCAGATGGTAGTAGTGTTGATAAACAGGTGGAGCAGCAAGACACTCATGATGAGAGTGATGATCATCAACACATTGGTTCTGAAGAACCATTATCTTCGACGCCTAGTGAGGAGGCGCCTAGCCTGGCACGGGACGTTCTATAAGGACAAATTTTGGTAAACCTCCAATAGATATGGGTTTAAGATATGGTAGCTTATGCACTGCAGGTTGCTGAAGAGGTGGATGTCTATGAGCCATCAACCTATAGGGACAGTTACATGTACGGAGTCTACCCATTGGCTTGCTGCAATGGGGGAAGAGATGGAGTCACTTCATAAGAACGAGACTTGGGAGCTTGTGTCTAAGCCTTCAGGGAGAAAAATTGTTACTTGTAAATGGGTTTTCAAGAAAAAGGAGGGGATGACATCTGAAGAAGGGGTCAAGTATAAGGCTCGACTGGTTGCAAGAGGGTTCACACAAAGGGAGGTGTAGACTATAATGAGATTTTTTCGCCTGTAGTCAGACATACTTCCATCAGGGTGCTACTAGCATAGTCAATTACACATTTTTGAGCTTGAGCAGCTAGATGTAAAAACAGCTTTCTTACATGGAGAGTTGGAGGAGGAGATATATATGGCTCAACCAGATGGGTTTCAGGTTCCAGGAAAAGAAAAAGTGTTTGCAAGTTGAAGAAGTCCTTATATGGGCTAAAGCAGTCTCCAAGGCAATGGTACAAGAAGTTTGATAGCTATATGATGAAGCTAGGCTACAACAGGAGCTCATATGATTGTTGTGTGTATCATAACAAGCTGACAGATGGGTCTTTCATCTACTTAGTGCTATAGTGGATGATATGTTGATAGCTGCCAGGAACAAGTCAGATGTTCAGAAATTGAAGGAACTTCTCAGTGCTGAATTTGAAATGAAGGATTTGGGTGCAGCAAGGAAGATTTTGGGGATGGAGATTTATAGGAGAGGACTCAGAAGAAACTTTTCTTGTCACAGAAGGGTTATATTGAGAAGATATTGTCAAGGTTTGGCATGTCAACAGCAAAACCTATAGATACTCCAAGTGCTTCGAATAGTCATTTGTCTGTGGCTTTTGCACCTAAGTCGGCTGAGGAGAAGGAGTACATGAGTCGGGTTCCGTATGCTAGTGCAGTAGGGAGTCTGATGTATGCTATGGTTTGCACTAGGCCGGATCTTGCACATGCAGTCAGTGTGGTTAGTAGGTTCATGGGTGATCCTGGTAAGGAGCATTGGCAGGCAGTCAAGAGGATTTTCGGTACCTTAGAGGTACGTCAGATATTGGTCTCATTTATGGAGGTGATATGGCTTGCTTAGTTGCAGGATATTCTGATTCTGATTATGCTGGAGATGTAGATGGTAGAAGGTCTATGACTGGATATGTGTTTACTCTTGGTGGTTCTGTGGTAGTTGGAAAGCAACTTTACACGTACTGTAACTTTGTCTACTACTGAGGCAGAGTATATGGCCTTGACAGAAGCAGCTAAGGAGGGGATCTGGTTAAAGGGGTTAATCAGTGATTTGGGTCTACATCATGATCAAGCAACTGTGTTCTGTGACAGCTTAAGTGCAATATGTCTGCAAAGGATCAAGTCCATCATGAGAGGACTAACACATTTGATGTCAGATATCATTTTCTGAGGAGTGAGACAAGGATTAAGGTGAAGAAGGTAGGAACTGCTGATAATCCTGCTGATATGTTCACCAAGCCGGTTCCGCAGAGTAAGTTCCAACATTGTTGGACTTACTTAATATTCGTGATTGTTATTGCCCTCTTGGGGAATTCTGGAGTCCTTAGGGACTAATCTGGTCTGGTTGTCTTTGGGACAAATGGTGTTTGGGAGATTCTGGGCGTTGTGACAAGCGCATCTGGTTTTCTGGTTATTTGAGAGAATTCAAGTCAAGGTGGAGATTTTAAAAGATGCCTTGAATTCAAGCCAAGCTCGAAAACCCGCGGGCGCAGGCTCGATCCCGCGGGCGCGGGAATTCGCTGTTGAGGAGCAACTCGATAACCCGCGGCGCAGGGTGGATCCCGCGGGCGGACAGGAGGTCCGTCAGAATGCATCGTCTCAGGCTGCGGGCGCGGGCGATACCCCGCGGGCGCGGGACGGGCTGTTTTAACATAACGCGTTTTACGCGTTTTTGACTGTTTTGTATAAATAGGTTATTTTTACCTAGGTTTTACACTACGAAAAACACTCTGTTCTCTCTGTAATCTGTTCTACTCTCATAATAAAATATTCTCCCTCTCTCTGCCGTGGATGTAGCCAAATTGGTGAACCACGTAAATCTGTTCTCTGTTTTATTGGTTTTTTTGCATTCATAATTTGTTCTTCCTCACATCCGTTATAACAATTATTATTATTATTAACTGAAAATAAGTAAGAACAGGGCCTATAGAAAACTTCTGAAAGTGCAAACATTTGTTCAAGGAAATGACACAGGAAGAAGACCTTGCCCAGGGCTTGGATACGTGTAGAATCACATATAGCAAGTATGTGTTCTTCGTCACCAACCATCTTCGCAGGCACCTTATACAGCTGCTTCCCTCTCAAACTGAACAAGAAATGTAAATCAGCCACACAGTTTTAATAAATCCCTTCATTTATAAGTGTCTTCCAAGGTTATGCACACGTACTCAGGACTTGTTAGTCAAAGATCACTACTATAAAAACTGACTAGCAAGATTCTATTTGTAATATAATACGACACGTGATATTCTTATGTAAAGTGACAGATAATATGGGGGAACAAGAAGGACAGGCCTCATAGTTAGCAAAGGAGAGAGTATGATACAATCAAACAGCAGCAATATTTCAGTGTAGACTGCAGATCTATCCTTTTATAACATTCTCTTACTGAAAGAAGAAGCACAGCACAAATTACAAAAGGCATCCTTGAACATTACAAGAAAGTGTGCACCATACTGGACATCCAAAATGAAAAGAATAAAAATATTAATAAAAACAACCGAATGCCCAATCCCAAGAATAAAACAATATTCTAACTCCAATTCTGGAGATTACTAATAGAAAATTCCCATTCCTCAAAATGAAATCAGGCAATCAGGTATCACATGACAATTCAAATCACTAAGAAACACTGCTTATATCATATTATTATACGGGTGATTAAAGCCTTTTCTACGACAAATAGTTTAGGCCTTGTAATCTTACATAGATTGCTGCTCTCTGGTCCTTGCTCCAGAATAAGATATAAGCTAGCTGCTAGACTTTGGATTTTAACCCCCCCCCCCCTTTCCCTTGGGAAAACCAAAATAAGTTGACAAAAAGTGGACCTCCAAGAAGAGAGAAACTCATGGCATAGTACTTAAGTCTGAGTATGCCAAAGACCTTAAAAAATATCAAACACCTAGCATGAGATGACTGCCATACGTAATGTCCCAATTACTTCCATTTACAAAGCCAGATAATTAAAATTAGCTTCAAAATCCCTCTAATGCCATTTCATCTAATGCCATCCCACCAATGCTGTAGTACTTAAGTCTGGGTATGCCAAAGACCGTAACAAAATATAAAACAACAAGCATGAGATGACTGCCATACGTAATGTCCCAATTACTTCCATGTACACCGCCAGATAGTTAAAATTAGCTTCAACATCCCTCTAATGCCATTTCATCTCAACCTCCTCTTCAAAACCACTTGAAAATCTTTTCGAGTACAGCTAACTCTGGAAACATAAAGTTTTTAGACCTAGTCCTAAGTACTCCTTCCAGTTCTTATTAGTTTACTCACTTCACTTTGGAAGAGAACCAAGGAGGAGATACAAAAGTATAAGAGAGAAACTGAAAAGGTGGAGAGAAACTGAAAAGTGAGAGAGAAAAATTAAAAAGTCGGTTAAAATATTTAAAAGTGGAAGACATGGGTGGAAAAAGAGAAGAAAGTAGATGGGACATGTTACCAAGAATAGAAAAGGCAACAGTGCGTAGATTGAAAAGAAACGGACTAGAAAAGGAAGTATGTAGATGAAAAGAAACGGAAGGAGTAGGAACTAATAAACAAAATAGTGCATAGTAGGAACTAGGAATCACATATACTCCGAAAGTGAATCAAAATTTTAGCCATCATTTTAAGCACAAAGCAGCACATATTAAAAGAGGAAACATCACCAACCAAGAGCAAATTGAAAAATCATAAGACCCCCCAACCTTAGATACTGTTTGTAGGTTTTGGAGTCTGGGTTCTCTAGCATGTAGAGAAATGGCCCAACTAAACAGAAGTATCTTCGCTGCCAAACAGCCTCCCTGTTTCCAACTCCCTACAGAAATAACAAGACACAAGTACAGATTAACATAACATTAAATGTGCAGAACAAAAACAAACAAATAACTGATCACTTTTCTTTGCTGAGATTCAAATTCAACACATGAAAGAAAAAAAAGAAGCATTGTACAAAATCTCCTTTTTATTCTGTAATGGGATAGTTTAAGAGCCAAAAGCAGAAAATTTGGAGCAACAATAGAAACTAAAGCCGGAAAACCAAGAAGTAGCAACCTTCCAGGTCAAAAGAAACAGCCAGCCCTCAAAATCAGCTTGCTTCCAAGGGCACAAAGGTTCAGCATTCTTGTTATTCTCCACAAATATCTTTGCTACTTGCATCAAGCGATGGTAGCGAGCTGGGGAGAAGTGGAATCCCAATGATGGCACCCGAACTGCCACTCTCATAGATGGATATGATGGATTCTCTAGCCTCATCTGAATATAGCCAGGTATTAGTACGGTACTGGTAGCCGGTAGGCATGAGTCTTTACAGGACAGAACTTGCTAACCATAAATTTATCAAAAAGAAAACAAGCACAGCTGCTGTAGAACAATAAAAAAAATCTACGAGAAGGTCTAGTAATATATGGTAGGTGAATTTAGTGCATATTTGCACATTCCCTACTTATAGGGAAATCTAAACCTGGAAAACTTGAACAGCTTACCTGTTGAAGCCTAAGAACCACACCACATTTGTCCATAACAGGCAACATAACTGCACCAGACATCTTGGAAGAACCAGGATGTCCACCCAAAGAGGTCTCCGCCCAGCCGTATTCACCATCCACCAGGAAAGCAGATACATCACTGAGCACCATATCAAATTGAAGGTACAAGTTCGTGATTTCAGGTGAATCTGATCCACGGTCATCCTGTGTTTGCATTACATATAACTTATAAGCCACTGAAGACTTACGATGTTTATTCTAAAAGAAAAAGAACCCACCTTAGTACGTATTATCAGATTCCCCAAGTCAAGCAAGAGTTTTGTTGGATGAACACCATCTGGACAAAACTCAGTAGGAATAGTAATCTTGGGAGCAGCAATATCCAGGTCGAGCAGAAACCTAACAGCAGATATATTAGTCACCACTCAACGGTTTCAGAAAATAAAATCAAGTACATACTCTTGCTTCTTTAGCAAGTTGTGCATGTACTTTAGGGTCTACCTGTACAGAACTTTGGGGTTCTGCTAGGGAGTAATCTTAGGAAGTTTCTTCTAGGAATCTGGTGATTACGAAGTTCTTTAAGAGATTGGGTGGATTAATCCCTTAAAGGGGACCTTTCTCTCTTTGGGCTGGATGACTCCTATTAAATTGTGTATTTGTAGCATCATTCTTCATTACCTCTCCCTTTTTGAGGTGTTGTCATAGTTGCTAGAAAGCTAGAGCGTCGTACATATCTATGTTACACATTCTCGGGTACCCATGTCCGGCACAGGTACGTGTCCAAGTATCCTACTCGACTTTTTGTGAATACTTTTCAATGATTTTGGCCCAAAATGAAGTGTCTAAGTGTCGGTATCTATGTCCGAGTGTCATGGATCCAACAAGGGTACTTGAAGTAATACGAAGAGTCCAAGTAACATAGCCCCATATTTACTTTGCCTATAGAGGCTGATATGGAGAAAGGGATCATATAGTTGCTAGGGAATCACTACCACTCCAGGAAGGAAGGTTGGGTGGTTCTGAAAAATATAGTCCCGATAATAATTTTATTAAGCTCAAGTGTAAGTTTGATTATAACACCAATCACTGGGATGTATTGGCTGGTATTAGTGCATCCGATGTGAGTCCATAGAAGTTCATCTCAGAAAAATCTTTTTTTCTGGTCCCTTGGTCAATTTCCAAGTGGGAAATGGGGCTAATCTGCGAATGTCAAGTCTCAGGGAAAGTTCTTAGCAAGAGAACATCCATTCTCTATTTCTATTACCAAAATCTATCACATATACATTCCATCATGCTGTATATAGCAGCATATGATTTCCAAGGCACGATTCATATTCAAATCTGCAAGTTAGAAGGAATCCACAGGAGATCAACCCATTGGAGCTTCTTGGTTCTAAGCTTTCTCTTATACTAGAATCTGAGCATAATGAATATTTCGAGATTCTCTACCTGATCTTCATTGACCTTCTATAAACAATTCAAAGATTCTTCAAATGGAATTAAAACTCGGACGTTCTGTAACGGGTTTTGGATTTGCCTTATAGAACGCCAAAATAAAAATCACATACTTCTCGCCGTGTTGTCCATTCCGTAACGCGTGTCATAACGTGTTTATCCTCATCGCATTCGTTCTTTTCAAACATTGACCAAAAATATTGTATGAATTAATTATATAGCTGATGAAACATGATAGACTGATAAATTTGATTATCTTATGTTGTAATAATGCTTCATAAACTAAAACAACCGCATATAAGGTTAGAGCATATTAATGTGAATTTTTTGAAAAAATGTATGCCGTGTAGGCCGCGTTCCGTGACAAGCCGCTTCCACGACACCGCAAACGTTACCGTGATCGACACCGCGTCCGTGATTTTTTCCTTACTCCAAACGCTACTATGTAAGCTAACTTCAACTTCAGTTATAAGCTGGAATTTTCTACGAAGGCCAGACCATCAGTGTGGCCAACAATTATGTAAAAAGACTAGCACTCTTGATAGTTTGCAGGTGGGAAGGCCAACAAGTGTTTCATCCTCTTAATGTTTTTATTAAGTGTTACAAGGTAGCAGAGTCTGATTTTCCTAGTTGTGAGGTGGCTGCCATTCTATAGTGTAGACTTTATGGTTGAAAAGGAATAAACTGGTCCCCAGACATGTTCTGCTTCTTTTTTGGATCACATGCAGATGAGCTCACTGGTTTAGTTTTGGAAGAGGTAACATCATAAGGTGCTTAAAGGAGTATGTTCATGGGTAAATTTTGAAAGCTTTGGTTTGGACTTCTTTAGTAGTAGCTAAAGGGAGGAGGTGAGCAAGAAACTTGTGATTTTTATAGCTTGGCCTGTGGCAAATGGTGCTGCTCGTAAAATATAAGGAAGATGCATTGTCCACTTTTGTGCCTTGTACACATTGTCTTAGAAACAAATCAAATTTAGTCAAAGCATACCTGCTCTGGTCTCTCAGAGCCCTAGACATTTGCTCTTGTGCAGTCCGTTTCATTTTCATCAATAGTCATCTGGGATCAACAGAATAAAATTAGCACAGTTTAACCATGGATAATAACTAGTGGTCACAAAAGCAATTATGGACTTCCAAAATTTCCAGTACATAGAATAAATTCACAAAGAGCCTTATCCAGATAAGAAAATCTATTTCAAAAATCCTGATTACTTCAGAATAAATTCACAAAGAGCCTTATAAATTCCCAAAGAGCCTTATCCAGATAAGAAAAATCTATTTCAAGGATTCTGATTACTTCAGGAAAAACTTAGTTGCTAGAACATGCACAACATAGAAAAGAAAGGAGAAATAATTATAGAAGAGAAGTGATAGTATATATTTTTACAGCTAAATAGATACACAAATTTCAACTGAGTTTTCCCCAGTAGTAGTAATAAAAACTATAGAGATACCTGAACAGCAGCTGCAGTCTCTACAGCTAATGTCTGACTGACAGTGGTGCTCTCAAAGAACTTCACAATCTGATCGATGGAATCTTTGAGATACTGTAATCACAATTAACTATGTTACTAACAGTGCACGGCATGCAGAGTCGCAAAGTTGATTTTATATGTATATGTGGGAAAGCATTCTCACAGTCGCATAACACGGAGAAGCTTTGGCAATGAAACTCCAGTCAACCTCCACATCAAAAGGCTTGTAAACAAAGGTACCGGCTAAAGAATCATGGGCAGTGGCACTCTGCTTCCAAGAAATTACATTATCCTGCTCATCAGTATTACGAATGAGAAAAACAAGTCACATAAAGCAGAAGCTTCAGAATAGACCTCAGCTAAAATTCCGCATGGTGATGTCAGATGATATGATCCCAACTTCAAATTTAAAATCTTTGACTCTGCATACAGACTACCGGAACACTTTAGGCTCTCGCAAGACAATTCAGCGACACATTCATCGATATCAATCAACTTTGTCGCATTGCGTCTCATGTAGAGTTCAAATGCAGTATGTATCACATCCTTTCTGGCATCACGAAGTTGTCCTGCATCACCTTCCTTGTACCTTATGATTTTATTCACACGTTCCCAATCTTCATCAGTGAACTGTAATGTTTCGGTCTCAGCTTGAAATGACTCACTACCCCTGAGACAACATAGTTAATTGCAACTTTAAGCACTCTGCGGCCGATTAGACGAGGTGAGCCTAGCTTTAACAAACGAGAAAAGAAAGAACAAGTACTTACCACCCAAATGACCACCACGACTTCTTTTCTCGTTGTTTCCTCAAGTCGGATTCTATGGACTGCTCAACGAACTTATGAGCAACCATCCTAAACCACAGCAGGTCGAATTTGATCACAAAATAAAAATCAAGCAATAAAAACACAAAAAGATTTTAAACTGGAAGTAGCAGAGGATAACGAAGTCCAGCTACTGAACCATATACAGGGCTTGTTCAACAGCAGCTCGAGTAGCCGTTAGTGTTTGAACCAAGTCAAAATGCAACCAAAGTTGATACAATACACACCTTACTGTAGCAGTGTAAGCAAATATAAGAGTTTACCTTTGGGGCATTGGGGGGGACCAACCAATAATACTCCCTCAGTATTCTAAAGATCTTCCTATTTACTGTAGCAATACATTCCAAGGCATGAGGAGAGAGAGTGTGATAGTGGGTCCTTTTGTTTATTTAGTAGGAGCGAGAATGTGGTTGTGAGTGTAGAATGATATGGGTCAACAAAGTGGAGTAAGGTAGTGCGGAAAGGGAACAAACCTTTACCAATAAGGAATAAGGTCAAAGTAGGAAGATCTTTTGGAAATGAACTACAACAAAAAGGAAGATCTTTTGGAAACAGACTAAAACAAAAAGGAAGATCTTTAGGAAATGGAAGAAGTAGAACAATAGGATTTGGGCTAGAGGTACCTCCAGTTTAATTATGTATTTATTTTGAATCTAAACTTGAAACATCACTCTCTTTTCTACCTCTAATTTCTTTTCTGATTTGATTATCTATAGGAAAAATTGATGATACTAGTTTAGGGTGTCTTCCAGTATAATCTCAAGTTAAATATATTTTCGATCACTTGTGTGTCGGTCACACCTAAATTGCGCGCGAGCATGTCAGCTCATTTTCAAGAGGTCATATCTATCTCATTTCTTATCGGATCGAGCTTTTGACTAGACATTCGAAGGCCATCTCGTCTCTTAAGGTTAGGGGTAGATTTAGGTTAGTTAGGGTTAGGGGAAGATTTAGGTTAGTTAATTAGGGTTAGAGGGGAGATTAGAGGTTAATGACTAACGAAGTTTAACGTCGTTAGTCATTAAGGGTAAGTGGATGTATTTTTCCCAAAGTGGGGTATGTGGTGAATTTGGAAAGTTGAAAGGGTATATGATGCCAAAAAAAAAATTGTCAGGGGTATATGGTAAAAAAAACCATTTATAAAATTGTTATTTCAAGTGCAAAATATGCTCCAAAATTGATGTATAAGGTTTTTTATACCACAGATGCGTCACTCTTATGGGACGCCGCCTCACGTCTTTTGAAACAAAGACCATCATCCTCTCTTCTACTCTTGGGCCCTTTCTCTTAGGGAATTCTCTTTAGGCTTGTTCAGGATATGTTGGGTGTAAATTAATATGCCAAAGATGTTCTTATTGCTTGAGAAAAAGGCTAAGGGAAGTTGATTGCAGATGAGACTATTGAAAATTTGGTGATGCACCATGAAGTCGTGTACTTGGAAAGGGGAAAAAAACCCAGCAAAGTTTCCAAGGCTTTCTCACGTCCAAGAGTTCAGATTCCATATCTAAAAGGTATTGCATAGCTCGAATCAAGTAGAAGGTTTTGAACACTGCCCTTTAAAGCACACACAAGCATGCATACATACAAAACACCACCATGAAGAAACCATATACTGTGTGTTAGCCTTTATCAAAAATCAGCAATGGAAGCATGTTAGATAATAAGTTTAGATCAGAATCTCTTACCTCCACTGCACAATGAGATCAATATCAAGTTCACGGTCTAATTTTCCGATTTCTTCATTGCCATCAATCACCGCCTGACTTGGATTTGATTTTAGCAGTGAAGCATACAAAGAAATATATTTCTTCCTTAGCCTCGCAAATTTCAGGACCTCATCCCAAGATAGTTTTCCACTGCAACATAGTATCAAATGTCACATAGCACGTAACAGCCAATTTCAAACAATTCAATATATATGGATACATTTACTCCCCTGCCTCTCAGGGTGATTAAAAGATACTTCTTCTGCTCCATGTTGATTGCATCATTTCCCATTTTCGGAAGTACCATAATAATTGCATCATTACTTTATTTGATTATCGGTTCTCTCTACCATCACATGGGTCCCTCTATTATTTATCTCTATCTCTCCCCTCTTCATATGACCTCCTTCCTTAATTAGTGGCCACTTTCATATGATGCAACTAATATGGAATGGAGGAAGTACTAATCAAAATTTTAAATTACACACACACTGAATAGCAATATAGTTGAACACTTGCAGATCACCATAGCAGCAACTTAATATGACTTCTCAGATCAAGTTCATGTCTAAGAGGAACAACATTCCAATACAAGTGAAGCTTGCACAGCAAAGAGCAGTAATAAATTGCCTAAAGCAATGTTGATACCACAGCACAGAGAAGCCTGCCCACAAGCAAAAGAAGGTAAGAAAATTGATGTCCAGTACCTAGCCCTCTTCATTCGATCTGACACAACATTGAATGCATATTTCCACCAGGACCCAGGATTGATATTCACTGGGACATTTGGGCGATAGTGGGCATACTTCAGACGTTCATTAAAAGCAGCGAAATTGTCTGCTAACTTCAGCATATCTCTGTAGCCATTCTGCAATATGGGATCAGTGAGGTCCTTGGAAGTTGGAACTATTCATAGCATCCCACAACACAAGCACTTCAAAGTCATAAAGGTGTACCTTCGATAAAGAAATTGTCACATCATCCAAGTTTACAACTGCCTTTTGCAAAGGTTGATTTACGACATGAGTATCATCTGTCCGCAGTTTTAAGTACTTCGCATTTCCAGATACTGGTTCCAGAATGTAACTATGTTTATCTACATGACTCCTAGCCATTTCACCATCTTTTGTGCCAAACTTGAAAACCTGATACTCATCATTGTGTCAATAATTAACAGAACTCCGCACAGGAAATAGCACATATCCAAGAAAGTACTGTGGTAAGCACCTGAGACCATTCAGAAGGAAGCAAATCTTCCCATTGTTTGTCAAGACGCCATGGAGAAATATCAGAATCGAAATAGAAAGCTAAACGCTCCAGTTCCACAGACTACACATTATTCAAAATTGAAGGCACTGTTAAAACCTTGAAGCATGAGTAATCAAAGAATCGTCACAAAACATGACTCTGATGAAAGCATGAGGTCATAAGTTCCTAGCTCATCCAAATTGCTTTAAAATTTTGATACTGAAGATAGACGAACCTTCTGGATATTGTCTAATGCACCCCCAGTAACAAAAGTTTCATCCCCGTTGTCATCAACAGTGAAAGCTGAAAGTTTATCCAAGGTCACACCAGCTGCAAACGGGTGGCTAACATGGCTGAAGAAAAACATCATAATAAGATCTGTATGGTCGGAAACAATATTCAGGTATTGTAAGTTGTTGCAGATACCTTTCACCATCTTCATATCTGATGTGTATATTTGAAATTGAAAGCTTCAGATTTCCAATTATAGTGCTAATCAGTGACCCTAACCAAGATTGATTCTGGAAACAGGAAAAGGAACTAATAAAACAAAACTAACCACATACTATAGCCAAAAGATCTGGTAAAAATGATATAGACATTAGAATAGATATATCTTTACAAACACCCAAATAGAGAGAAAATCACAACAACAAAAAGACCCAACAATTACACAGAAAACCCACAAAGCAACAATCAAATTAAAAAAAAATGTACCTATATAGTACAAAAGAACCAAACCCACACCTTACCTAATATACCTTCCAATACCATCACCCCAATGACAAGGATCCTAGCTAAGACAGAGTAGTGCATTGAGATGAGTGTAAGAGGCAACTATGCAAGTGCAACTTTCAGCAAAACAGAATTAAATTTACAATTGCAGAAATAGAACAGTACAAAGTTGTTTACATAAATTAACTTATCGCTAACATGGATATTCACCTGAAAAAACAAATTCAAGTAATGAAATACACAGGTTTCTTGAGATATGCAGTAACAATGATATCACGTAATGCAGTTAATAATGTTAGAAGCCAAAAATGATGTTCTTGCTTACCCGAGGCCTAAACCAACTCCAGTAAAGCAAAAGGATAGAAAAAATTGACTAGTAAGAGGATATTTGGTTCAAGTTTTAGAAATGGAATAGAATGGAACAAATGTGATACAATTGAATTACAAAAGCTGTTTGGTTAAGATAACTTGGGTATGGAACTTCATAACCGAAGCTTTCTCATCTCCCCCCTACCCTAACGTCCCTGAATCTCGTCCACCCACCCACCCACCCTGTCCCCTATAGATTGATACCATACATCCCCCCCCCCTTTTTAGGCAATCTTCACTTTAACTTAGCAAAAAAGTAGTTTGAACCATTACAAATCAGTTCTAATCACTAAACTACATAAGAAAAAACACAAGAGAATCAGCAAAAGTCAGTTTTGATCTGCATACTTCAGATTAAATTATCACAAATTGTTTCAATCAGTATAAATCAGTTTCCACCAGCAGATATTAAGTTTTAAGGTGCGTTCAATTCGCCTTGAGATAGAAGTTTTAAGGACGATCAAGTCCAATCAGGGGTAAGTATAAGGTAATTTGGGCTGATCAGCTCTAATAAGACTAGTTTACATAAGTTGAGGTGAAGAGAACGCACCGTGAATCGGTAAAATTAATTTCACTTCAGTATGATTTAGGTGAAATGAACAGGGCCTTGGTTTTACATGCATAATTTGAGTGTACCAAGAAACTGGAGAAAAAGAAAAGGAAAGTCGTGGATTCTCAATTCATATCGACAGTGTTCTTGTTATCTTAACACTTTTGAACCCAAAGCCCCCTACATATCTATTATATGGCCAACTTATGAGGCTCATGAGCTAAAAGATGAGCAAAAGAAAAGAAAAAATACAGATCTGAACCTATTCCTCCAATCAACCAGAAAAGAAAGCATAAGAGGGCATATTAGAATATATTGATATGACCACACCTCTAACCAGAAACAGAAAAAAGCAAGGATAATTTTGTGTATCTCTTAGTTCAAGGTCTGTGGTTCACTCTTTGCTTCATATTTGTATTTATGAGCTCAATAATGTAAAGAGTAAACTAGGTCATGACATACCACTTCTTCAGCCTTAAAACGTTCTGCTCTTTCCAACAACTTCGTTTCCATCTCCTGTTGCAACAATTACAAGAAACGATAAATATCCAAGCTGAGCATTCAAGAACAAAATGCCTCCATAAGGAACCGCGATATCATACATGTATTCGATTTCTTTTGGCCTCCTGTAACGTATCTTCACTGCCTCCATCAACACGTGTGGCAGGTTCAGCTAACAAAAAGATTCTGTCAAGGTGAACTATGACTGGATCTTGGCCAAGTCTACTCCAAGGAACCTGAAAGTAGGATCCATCATACAGACATTTAAGAGACAAAAGTGAAACCAACATCCTCACTCAAAGATTCCACGTGATAGCTATTAGACCACATAATGGAAGCAGCAATAATTTCAAATAAATATAAACAATAAAAAAAAAAGGATCTATGTTACGTATATCATAGCCGAAGATGAGGACAGGCAAAATAATGATGGAAAAGCTTCTATTACTAAAAAACAATGCAAGAATTGAAAATCTGAAGACCAGGAACCTTCCATAGACAGCATGGTTAACCTATGTAATTTTCACTCTTCATTTTACCTCGAATACTCATGTTAGATTCTTGATACTTCAACATGTACCCGTGGCCGTGTCCAACACGAGAACACGAGTCTGAGTAACATACTAACATCTATTTAACATATAGTAACTACAATAAAGAGGATGTCAATTTCCCTGCAGTTTACCAAGATAAATCACTCGAGACGCCAATATAAATACCCAATTCCAAGTAAAGCTCTCATTTTCTTGAAAATTCCCACATATCCAAAATGACCTTAACATTCCTTCACTAATACCAATCCAAAGCTTCTGTCAATCTAAGGCTGGATGAAAAAATAAAAGAAAAAAAGTGGGCATGGAATGACCAAGGATGAGAAGATCCTTAGCAAAATTAAATAGAGTACATGGAAGCAAGCAGCAAATTATGCAGGTTTTCCCTCAGTCCAACATGTTGTAATAGCACTTGATTCAGATAAGGATATGAACTGCCTATTGTTCTGTCTAGACTAAAAACAACACACAAAAAGGCTAATAGTCATACCAATATGGAAACAAATATGTAGAGGGATTCTAATAAACCTACTCACCAGCAGGATATCTTAGTTTCATAGTTTACTGACCACACAAAAACTTCAGCTTTGATTAAGCTCCAAATGTATCCAAGAGAAAAAGACGCACATGTAACAGGAAAATAGAAAGTAATGTGAAGATAAGAACTTAACACATACAACATTCCAGACTCGGTTATACGGAGCAGAAAACCACCAGAAAAAGCAAGTCACAAGTCGGAAGCAAATTACAATTTTTCTGACTAACGAGGTCCCCGATACTCCAAGTTCTCTCAAGATACAACAAAAGAAGAACCTTTTTTTTTTAAGGGAAAAAGAAGAACCTTTAACACTTGATCTCTAGAAGCATATTACCCTAAGTAGAGGTCACAGATGGCCCTGATTCTTTTATTTTTCAAAGATAAGATTGGGGAACAAAAAAGTGTTTTGCCTTCTACAGATCGAATATAATGGAGTCGGGTCCGTAACCATGAGTTGTAATCTACATGATCTTGTAGCACTTATCAATGAGGCCCTAACAATTAGTATTACACAGAAGAAATCCATTTCACATTCATGATATATATCCTAATAACTGATGCTTATAGAGCACATGGAAAAGATATTCCCACAATTCCTACTAAATTGGGTGAGGCCTAAAATATTAGTCCTTATACATTGATATAGACAAGGAAGACTCTCGGCATTCTCCAGTGAGAGGAGCTCATCCAACCAATCAAGAAAATACTGGAAGAAACCATATTAGGGAGGAAAATACTGAAAGGCACACTTATCAGTAACACCATAAGCACATTTGATACATTTCCCCTCAATATAAACATCACCAACCTTGAGTTTGACAGATCCAAGGAACCCTGCCTTAACTTTGATGGGTAACTTTAGTGCATTAAGTGCCTCAGGCTTTAGTTGCATGTTAGTTAGCTCCACATCACCTGTTCAATAGTACACCAATTCAGAAACCAAATGACCTGACAACATTTTCCATTTATGCATCCAACAAGCAAGAAACCATCATTGAGCTTCTGATATGTAGCACAAAGCCATCACAATCTAAAATATAACCTCAATAATATAGATGAAGCAAGGGTTGATATTTTATTTTCAAACTTACTTTAGAATATATAAGTCCAATTAAGTTTAGATCAGTGAATCTAGATAAATTAAGATTATTCAATTTTATAGATCACATCTTACGAGTGAAGAGAGCACGGAACTAATATAATACCCTTCAGGGTCAAACTCAACCATCCCTATCTGATTACAACCTATCCCTTCCTTAGGCATACAAAGAGTGACAACACCACTAAGCTACACAACCCAAAATATATCAGATAGACCACAGAATGGAGATTTAAATAAAATAAAATATAAAAAGTCTAAGATAGCATTAAGGTGAATTGAGCACAATTGCACGTTGTTGCCGAGCCCAGCCACCTGCTGCTGGAGAACTTCCGGAAATTTGATGCATGAGCCTCAATCCGTGGCAGGACAATGTAACTTCAAACGGGCATACCTCCTTCAACACTTGGCCAACTTGCACATATGACCGAGTGCTAAAAGGCTACCAAGTCCACTTTCAATTCCAAGTAGAATTTTCTTCAAATAAATGCAGTGTATGAGTTAAAACTGTTTAGAGTTGGCCTTGATGCATCAACTAGTTCTGTGATTGCTTCTATGTATAATACCTAGCATCCCTTTGGCCATGCACTAGCCATCCCTGCCTTAGGTTTCAACTCTTGAACACTAACCAAAAGCATATGAGAGATCGATATCTCATGTTAAGAGACCAAAGTACTCTTGATTTCTAACCTTTTCCCCCCACAATAGATGCCATAAAATTGGCCTGGAGAAGGAGCAGTTAATATTTGAAACATTTCTGACGTAAACACGCAATTGAATATATTTTACATGTTAATGTCAGCTTAATAGGTGCTCGACAAAATTCCTGAAAAGAAGAAATACCGTGTTTTTACTACTTCAAGGAGAAGGCTTATTCCAGGGGACCTATTGGCCCCCACTACCCTGATTGTGTTGGTGACTGCCATTGTAACTCTGAACCAAGCTCAAAATCCAAAAATTTTGTTCTTCTCCCATAGCCCCACCATTATTATCTCTCTTTTCTCATTTCTTTTCTATCAAATAGTCTCTTAATTAACAAAAAGAGATTCTTCTATTTTAGTTTATTTGGCGTGAAATTATTATTCTTCTCACACACAGTTACTTAAAGAAACTCCTAGTCTTCAATGTCTTCTTCTCTTTCACCGCTCACCATTATCTCAATTCTCTCTACTATTCTTCAAATTATTTTTTCAGCTGCCAAAATTTCTGCAATAGTTCATCTGAATTTTGTCTTAAAGATGATAAACTTGTAGATCATTAGGAAAGGGGATAGTTGTTGAGTTAAGAGCTCAAGGATTCACTGTTAGTAAAATAAGGTGATACTGGAGCATCAACAATGGCGGCTTCAGCTTCTGCAGTGTTTGGTGTTGTTCTAAAACTTTAAATCTGTAGTAAGCTAAATAATTTTGAAGAAGAAATCGCTCAACAAATGGGTCCTATTGATTACAAAGCTTTAACTTGCTCAAACGGTTAAAGGTCATTTAGACCCAATCAAAGTCACAACCCCCTCCGACCTCCCCTGAATAATTGAAAGTTTTGGACCTCTACGTAAAAGAACCTCTGAGTTCTAATTCTATACGTATTTAATCACATTTATATGAGGATTAAACACCAAAGTGAGGCATCTTGCAAATTCCATGGACGAAGAACATTAAATAAAAGAAGCCGCGGAAAATTAAGCAAAAATATTTCTTAATTCATGCATCCAGGTTTTATCTCTTGTAATAACATCATCGAGATAAATCATTGATAAAAGCACCTTGTTTATGTAAGCTACATTTTCAAAGGCTATAGTGGTAGAGCATGGACTGATCCACCTTTTCACAAATATTGTAAAATTACCGACTCAATCATATACTACTATGTTGAAAAATATAACAATATAAATTGATGAAACGTTAATGAGAAAATTTGTTGAAAGGTACATTGATGAGCTTAAACTTCAAAGAAATGATTCATTGATCAGCACTCCTACTACATTATCGTTTATTGACATGGTGGCAGCTTATCTAACTACATTTTGCATATAGTGATTGCTTTTTACTGTTTTATCAATTATCACCACCACAGTTCAATAAACCTGAATACGCCTTGTTCTAGACCGACTACATCGACAACGCAAGCGAACAATTCCGAACGTCTTTTACACCACGCCATCGCTTATACAATGCTCAACCTAACACAATCTAGCGCCTCAATTTCCATTCAAATACAAAGTAAAAATTCAATCCTCAGTCCATTATTATTTATTACCTTCCGAAACCATTAGCATTTAACTGCTAAAACCTCAAATTAAGTTTACTACGAACATTGAAATCGAATAAAACGCAAATTGAACAACAACGAAAGAAGTAAAAATTGATAAGAAGTAGAAATGATCAAACCATTCCAAACGCTGATTTTGAGAGCTTCTTTGTTGAGACCTCTGACATAATTCCCCAAATACCTTTGCAGTAAATACGCTACCTGATCCTCCAACATCTTCCTTCAATCTTCGTCGATCAAACTGCAATAAAATCAAACAATAAAACCAAAAAATTTCGTTGCCGCAAAAATTCGAACATCTACTGTGCGTAAATGATCAAAACTAGAAGCGCCAGGAGAGAGAAAATAGGAGAGAGAGAGAATATTCTAGGATTGCAGAAGAAGTCTGGCAGTTTCTACAGAGAAAAAGGTGATCTGCCTTTCCATCGGTTTCAGACTCTCAAGGAGTGTGTGGAATAGAAGACACAGTCGTAGAGACGAGAAGAGTTTTCGCCTGCACGGCAGTCGGCAAGAATATATATATATTATCACGTGACTCACACGTGGAGTGTATCTGAAGGCGCTGATATTTTGCTGAGGTTTTTAAGAATGGCACGTGCGTCTGACTTGTGAGATACTTCTATCAGATGGATGGAGTAATGTGATGGCTTGAGTTGAGTTGGGTTGGGCTGGGCCTGAGATTCGTGTCTGATCTGTTAATGTATATCCAACATCAATGTCTTTTTGGATGTGGGTTGATGGGCCTCGTAGAAAAACTTTGGGTTCATTGCAACAAAGTGAAGAGCCTATTTGTAGACAAGTAGTAGCCTGACAATTGGGCCCTCAGATCATTGCTGAGCTTCTATGTCACATGTTCTTATGCATATCCATTATTATCCATATTGTATAACTGATACTTTTAGCCATTATTGGCCTTAGTGGGCTGTTCATAGATAAGGACCAAATAGAAACTTTTTTTTAACACCCAAACAAAACAAAGCAATTGAGAATCTCAATGAATTCCCCATTCTCCTCTCTTCATCTCTCTGGTTCTCTTACAAAAAAAAGTGCAGATAAGATCTAATAAGGTCTCGTAAGTTCTAATAAGTTCTGTTTCAGAAAAAAAAATTATAATTCGACACTCACAAAAAAAGTTCTAATAAGCTTAGATAAGTTTTTATAAAGTCTAACAAAGACTACTAAGTCAAATAAATTGAAAAATAAGACTATTAGGAATCTATATTTAGAATATGAGTGAGTTTATGAGTAATGCACTAGCTTTGAAACCATTGTTTCCTCATCGTCATTTGACACTGCAACAAATTAAAATTGACGATCCACAACGTTACTCTTATTGACTTATTCATTAGAATTTGTCAATATAACATTAACCATAACAACCCCCCTCCCCCTCCCCCTCCCCCTCCCTTTTCAATGGTCCTTCTATTGACTTATAGTACCGGTAATACAACAGCATTGAATATACTATATAAAATTTCTTTTTTCAACAGACAACAGCATTGAATATTGATGGGCATTCATCAAGAAAACCTTCCAAGCTAGGATGTTGTCCCTTTGTAGTTTTGTTCACTGATTTACAAAGGATTGTCTTGATCATTGACGGGAGTATTCCTCATGATATAGACCTGACCACATAGCCACAAATATAATTAACATGCCTCATGTTTCAGACAAACATTATTAATAATTATTAAGGTTATATACCCCACAGGCCACAGCTGAGCTTGTTCCAGCTCAAACCCCACACATCAATACATCATTGTATTAAAAATAACCAATCTATGATTCTCCAAAAGGAAAAGCCAACCTCCTTTTTCTTTTGCATTTCATTTCACCTTTTATTTCAAGTACTCATCTATTCAAGAACAACAATAATGCACACAGTAATACACTAGAATTTGTTGATACTCTCCTGTGCACTGTCAAGCTTAATATTTATTTTTAACTAATACTTCCTTCGTTCTTTTTCTATTGCAATAATAGGACTTTTACACTATTAAATATTACATCTATTGTAATTTTACATAAAAAAAAAAACATAGTCATATGAGGTCTTGTTATATTCATCTCGATATATACTTTCAAAATATCAAATTTGTATAATTTTTACTAATAATAAGCTAAAGATATTAATGATTAAAGTTGTGCATAGTATGAAAAATCAATTATTACAACACAAAAATAACGGAAGAAGTATAATTAAAAATGTCAATTTTACTTAATGTACTTATATAATTTTTCAAAATATCAATTTTTTTACCTTATATTTATAGAAAATTCTAAATGATGATTGTTAAAGTTGTGTGTAGTGCTAATATTAAAGTCAAAAAAGAACATGGTAGTTTCTTTTCTAATTGTGTGCCTGAAATTCAATCATTTTTTGTTGGAATATATTTTTGAATTTGTTTTATTATGTGTTTGCATTATCGTCCACAAATCCTTAAAGGCCAAATTTCACTCATTTATTTTTGCATTATTTTTTCTCAGTTGTTTTATTATGAATTTGTATATAGTCCTCCAAATCTCTAAAAAAATTGATTCAATAAAACATCTCTCGTGGGATTGTGCTTCACACTTGTCTAGTAGTGGGCAACTAAAAGGGTTCTCCTCGAATCTCTATTCTTGGAACTTTCATGACAACTAGTACTTTAATTATACTCTAGTAAAGCTAATAGAGCACTTGTATGAAGGCTTTAATGAGTTTCAATTACTTTTGGGCCTTTTTATAAAGTGACAAAGGGTTTTGAGAGATTTTCTGTGAAAGAAAGTGGAAATTTTGATTACTGACACTTATGATTCTAGGACAACAAAACACGCATCAATGGTACTTCAAATAATTACTCCTGTGGTCTGTGGAATTAACTGCGTATATTTTCAGGTGATGTTAGTACGTATTATCCCGCTCTCGCCTTTTGAACTTTTCATTTTTCTCAAATGAAATTTTCTAATATTTTTAACCAATATTTTGTCACTATTATTTACCTTGTTTGTTCTTGATAGAAACTTTGTAACTCATCAATTTGCTAAGTTAGTTCCATTTATTTTTGAACAAATTTGAAAACCACACTCCTCAAAAATAGCACCCCATGTAATCATGATATTTTGTCGTTAAATTAATGTTAGCTTAACTTTTCCCTTCAAATATATATATATATATATATATATATATATATATATATATATATATATATATATATATGCACGCATACATGATTCCTTAAAGCGGTGATTATAACAAACATAACGAATGATATGTACCACAAATCATAATGCAATAATAAAGATTTTGTTGGATTTGTTTCAACGTGTACATATCTAGTCTTATATGCACGTTATTCGTGCAAAGTGGAAACATGAGTGTCAAATACTTTGTTAGATCAATTTTGCTTAGAGGTGATCATGGGTCAAATTAGGCTTGACAAAATTCACGCATCAAGCCCCCGCTCTTTAAGGTCGGGTCAGTTTGTCTTTTTTGGCATGATCAAAATTTGGCCTCATTTTCCATATTTAAGTTTTTCTTGGGCCGTTTTTTTTGCCCAAAAATCATTTTCAACTTCAAATAATAATTTCATATTTAATATAATTACCTCATAAATGTAAAATTAATAATTCCATAAAACAAGCTTCTCATTTTCATTGATCGATCACTTTGATCTCCCCCCCTTTTTCATTGACCAATAGAGTACATTGATTATTCACTTTTATTTGTTTGCAGTCAATAAGTCAATGCAATTTGAAACCCCTTAATAAGTTTTCCAAAAATCAAATTATTTTTCTTCTAAATCACTTTCAAGACATTGATAGCTAACTAATGGAAAATGAAAACACGCCACAAAAGTGGTCCAAATATGTTGAAGGCAAAATAATGGCATTTTCTAGTCGACTGAGGAATAAGATGGACCGAGAAAAAGTGCCAATATTTTGAACCAATAGCAAAATTTGAATGCTACCAACTATAAATAAATTTGACATAAAACTACCACATTGAAAATACCCAAATAAGGAGGTCGTCTTTGATATCAAACTTGCGGTCAAAAGTAGCTAAATCTTCAACCTCACAGTTTCTGCTTGCTATAATACATTTTTTTCTTTTTCACTGTTAGCAGTTACTTTACTCGTGAGATGAAAATGTTAATTTACTTTTTAGCTAAGTAACATACGAAAATTTTGTGTCACTCCATGAGTTTAGTGAGGTTATTATAGTAACTTATTGTTGAGTCCACTTCACTCTCACTTGTTCCCTCTGATATTTAACTTCTAGTGTTCTTCTACCGATTTACCAATTCTATTGAGATAAACTGAAATTAATTGAACTGGATTAAAATAAAATAAAATAATAATAATACTAATAATAACAATGATAATTAAAAATCATAATAATAATATTTATATTAATAATTATATAGTAATAATTATTATTTAATAATAATATTATAATAATAATAAATAATTAGTAATAATAATTATTATTAATATTAATAAAACATAAATTAATAATAACTATTATAATAATTAGTATAATAATTATTACAACTATTATCATTGTAATAATGATAATTATAATAGTAATTATTATAATTAATTATTTAATAATTAATATTAATAATGATAATACAGTTAATAATTTTTATTATTCTAATTAATAATGTAATATAATTAATAATAATTAAATATTACAATTAATTATATTAATAATTAATAATACTAATAACTAAAAATAATAACAATATAATAATAATTATTATTATTAGTATTATTGTCATTATTATTATTAAATTAAGTTGAACTAAAAATAAGTCTAAAAGAATAAGGCCTTAATTTATAAAACATGTTGTTCTGCAATAAACTAAAGACTATGTAAAAGTTAAATGTGAGTATTACTTAGCATATGGAGATATATTTGACTATATTAAAATTTGTCAAATAGATTTTTTGACTCATTGATTGTTAAAATTACAAGCCCGTTATGATAATCCATTATAATGTTCGAACATGTATGGAGTAGGGGGAACCAATCTTGGAACTTGTTTGTCTTCTACTCGAGTTTGTATATCGTGGTGGAATCTGATCTTCCTCTGGAAAATATGGCATAACAGCATTGTTGTAAATGTCAACTTAGCCCACTGGGGTATCGAAGGCTCTACGATTTACCCATTGTGCCATTAGTCAACGAAGGACTCTTAACATTTATTCTGATTTTGTGTTTTGGCCTCCTGTGTTTGGTTTCACTGGCCAATTCACTATTATCTCCACTTCTGATGACCATATTCCAGTGCGTAAATGGATGATTGCGCTGGTGGGTTCATTTCGAAAGGGTGATGGATCGAAGAGAACACGACTGCCTACATTGGTATTCTTTAGGCAACCAGGTGTATGCGGAAAACGAAATGATTGAATTTTCAACTACATTCCAACCACTATTTCAGTCATCCAACAAGCTACTCTCATGGCAATGGAGAAGCTTCGCACCTTTGTGCAGAATATGCAGATGACGAAGGTTGACACTTACCCATCTCTTTTTTCACAAGGATACAAAGCAGCTAATTGACGCCAACATTTATGGGGCGCTCTAGAGGTGAACATTCAAATTGACGATTTTTGGTACTCTTGATCCTAGAATGGGAGTATTGCTTGGGTAGCGAGGTCAATAAGTGAAGGGCCCAATTATGTGCAAGGTCAGTCCCTCTATGCAATGTTCGCTCTGGCTACGAAAGTTTAAACATACTTCTCCGCCTTAGCATGGGCCGTAGAACAAAGATTTTAGTACATTTAATTACATCATGACTGATTCAAAGTTACTGGTCTGATATCTAAAGGATCCAAACATCTTTGGTATCTCAAAAACATGGACCATTCATGACATCCGCACTTTCACCTGTAAGGTCGACTGGTGTATGATTACTAATGTGTCTCACACATAGGTATGACAAGCATATGATCTCGCAACAAGTTGTCGATCCATCCCCTTATATTAGTTTTACCTTTTAGTCATTAATGTTCGTTTATGCGATGTGAAAAAGCATAATTGGGTA
The DNA here is from genome assembly GCF_026745355.1 of Beta vulgaris subsp. vulgaris. NCBI lineage: Eukaryota > Viridiplantae > Streptophyta > Magnoliopsida > Caryophyllales > Amaranthaceae > Beta > Beta vulgaris. Next base: position 13,525,030 of record NC_079206.1, read on the forward strand.
ATAAAAGGTAATATCACTATTGGGGCTAGCTCTATGAACGTAGTTGAATGGTGTAATGCGACGATTGGCGAGCCTTAAAAGGTGAGGTTTGAGTAGGATTCAATTCGACGTGCTAAACACTCAGAGAATAATCTGAAGATTGTTTAAATTACAAAAATCTAATTAAATAACAGATTTTCTGGCAAAGAACGGAGTAGAGCAAGCTGTGAAAATACTTTTTGGCTCTAGTTTGAGTTTATGTATGAGAGGTATTTCAAAAATTATGCATTAGGGACTAGTGATATGTACCTAGAATAGGTTGTATTGATGTGTGAATGATATTAGCATTATCTATGTGCTCGTTGTAGTCCGTAAATGAGGCTTACCTAAAATCGGTGAATTCTTGCACTATAAAATTTTCTTATAAGATTTTTACTTATAATATAAAATTAATATTTGTGCTATACTAATATGGTTGTTTTGGAAAATAACCAATAACTTATGGAATGCTTTAACATAACAATACTTAAATTCAATGTTCACAACCAATTTATTACGTCCTAAAAGTGACTAACCAATACTATATTTATAATTTTTTTTTTCTTCCTACTTAACTTCCTCCATTTTTTTTAATGCAACAAATGCATTTCTACACTATACAAGTTTTTTACTTTGACTAAGATTTGTGATTTATGTATAATGAAAAACAAAGTCAACTAAAATTTTGTTATATTGGTCTTGTGACATATTTTCTTAAAATATTTAGCTTGAAAATATTAGAAATAATTTGGAGCACCGTCTCGATTAAAAACTAGTTAAAGCATTACAATACTACATACCAATAATAACAACCTTTTAGGGGCCATTTCTCTCCTTCATGAAGTATATCTCTTGACAAAATAGAAATAAAAGTAAAATTACTATTCATTTTTTTTTTACGAGAAAATTACTATTCATTATTCAATAACTTTTTTGCAATATTCTTAAAAATCGGTTACAATATAACAAAAATCATCTTTTAATCCAATTTACTTCGGTAGTAGAGTACTTATTCTTTTCTATTGTGAAAATTGCACAAAGAAACGAAGAAATAAGGGGAAAACGAAGAAAAGAAAATATTTTTTGTAAGGGTAAACGAAGAAAGAAAATATTTTAGTCAACCTCTGGACCACTATTTTATTAAATAATGAATTAATGATATCTTAATTAATTTAAATATTTTCCCTCAAAAAAAAAAGTAATTTAAATATTAGTTTAATAATCTTATTTTTTTTGACAAGAAATGAAAGAAAGTTTAATAATCATATCAGAAAGAAAAAATAACTCCAAACTCAAAAAATTCTACTCATTCACTACAGTTAAAAATTGCGTAGAGTATTTTCCAGAATCCACAGTACTACTCCGTACAATTTCACAACCTCAATCTTTTCTTTGTTAGGAATTGAAAGAGATCTAATTTTCCATTGACATAACAAATACTTTACCATTTTTCACAGTCCAAAATAAAAAACAAAAAATTAGAAATTTTCTTCAATTTCTTCCACATCTATTGTTCTTCTTTCCATTAATGGAGTAATAATACTACTAAACCCAGAATTACATAAAAAAAATTACTTTTTCCATAGTATGATTCTCATTACTCCATTCCTTTGTAAAGTGGTAAACATCATCTTTATAACAAATATCACATCCTGATATTCATATTATAATATCAAAAACTAGAGAAAAATTACAAGAGGCAAAAAATTTACTACTTCTCTAAACCCCTTTTTTTCTGGGTAAGTAAAAAAAGAGCCATTCATAGAGTAATTTTCCATCTAAAAAAACCCCAAAAATCACCATCTTCAACCCATATGCACAACATATCATTTCAATATATCATCTTTTTCTTCATCTTGCACAACACTCTCATGAGCTCTGTCTTCCTCTCTCTCTCTCTCCTCTTTTTTTCCCTTTTTTTTATTTTTTTCCATTTTTTCTGGAAAAACAAGAAAAAAAAACCTCTCATTTCTTTACTTTTTATATAACAATATGATCTCTTCTTTTCTTCCTCTGTTCTTCAATAATATCTCCATATTTTTTCCCCATTAATACTACGCAGCAGCAACAGTTCCTGTTCGAAAAGGGTAGTTTTGGTTTTTACTAGGTGAAGAAGTTGAAGATGTAGATGATCCTGATTTTGTTGAATCTTTTTTGCTTCTTAAAACCTTCAAATTCCTCTTCTTCTCTTTTGTTTCATCAATATCTATCTGCTCTTGTCTGCACTCTTCGCTACAAAATGGTGTATCACCTCTGCACATCACAAAAGATATATTCAATACAAAGTACTATTCATAAATTCCTAAACTAATAGGTATTTAGTAATTATCGTCAGCTACACATCCTTTGTGGCGAGTATAGAATACTCGCCACAAGAATAAAAGGAGGGTGTCCAACCAACTAGGCGAACTTTAATTCAAATTAAGCCAAATTCAAAATAGAAATAACAAAGTAGATCTTAAAAAAAAAAACTGACCTGTACATGAAAATATCGCGGTTACCACCAAGGGGTTTTTTGCAGAGGGAGCAAGATTCTAAGAAATGAGGGGAGTGAAGTTCATCGAATCTAGTAGAAGAATCTAGAAGACGAGCAGATCTAGGAGAAAAAACAGAGGAAGAAGGAGAAGAAGTAGGAGAGAGAGAATGAATATTTCTTAAACTATTTCTTCTTCTCATCATAATACCAGCACCTCCACCACCATTGTAGCATAAAAAAGCTTGATTTTGATGATTTAAAGGGTACCCATGATTTATACTGTTATTATTATTATTGTTGTTGTTGTTATTATTTCCAGAAAATCCAGCAATTGAAGCTAAACCATCATCTTCTGCTCTGAAACAAGGCCTTCTCATGGATGAAACTTGAGATTCCATTTTAATGGAGTTTCTTGTTTTCTTTTAGGAGTTTCTAGAGAGAGAAAAATAGAGAGAGAAAGAGTGGGTGATGGGGGTAAGAAAAGAGGGAGAAGAAATGGGGAGGTTATAAAGAGGGGTTTGGTGGAAAGAGAAGAAAAAATTGATTAGAATAAAATAAAAATAAAAATAAAAATAAAAATAAAAAAGGAGGAAGAGAGAGAAAGTATAAACCACGAGCGGGTGTATGGAATCCCGTGTTACTGAATCCATTGGCTGTTTAATGTGGGGTGTGATTTTACTGATTTAACCCTTTTATGTGGTATAAACTTTACTAATTTTAGGTGGTTTGAGATATGATTAGGGGTGTTTAGGTAATTTTAGACTGATGGGTGTCGATTTTGGGAAGCTTGGTTAGAGTATATCCAATGGTTGGTCCTCTGACAGTTTATGAGGAGAGAGAATGCTAAAAAAACAATAAACAATTAAGAGAGAGAAAAAAAGGGAGGAGAGAGGGCGTTGCCCAGTTCACAAATATGAACGGTTTACCAAAGGAAAAAATCTGAAAAGCATCAATTGGGTGTGACAAGTGGCAAAGTATAAATGGTTCATGGGGATTGTGTATTTAGATCTAAAGGTTGATAATTGATTGTGATGAATGGTTGAGATTGTGAGCCAATTTGTTCATGCTTTTTTTGACCCTTTTTACAATAACGGTCATATTTAATAATTAAAAAATTAAAAAAAAAAAAAACTTTACCAACAGCTCTATTTTTCTATTCTCTATAAATAGAGCCTAATATTGAGGTATTTCCATATATTTTTCATACACCTCTTTTTCATTAAACACTTATTTAAGATATGAATCCAAAAAATGGGAGGAAAAAAAACCAACAAAAATCCAAAAACACTCCACAACCCCAAATTAATCCAAATTTGCAATCTTTTTGTAATTCTCAAATTGATCTCAATAATTATGTTGAACCCAGTTCACAAAACTTTCCACAATATCCAAATTACGGAATGCAAAATATGAGTTCTGCTACTCAGTATTCCCAACTATATCCGTCACAAAATATAAGTTTCTCTAATCCTAGTTCTTTCTCCCAATTGCCTCCTTCACAACAAAATTTTGTTATCCCAAATCATATTTCTGTAGATGAAACAATTTTTCCTACGTCCCAACATTTTCAAACATCACAAGGTGGACGTTCACTTCCGAACTTCAATAGTTCATATCATACCCGTGCTCCATCTGTTGAAGGTGACGACGCTAATGAAGAAGAAGAAAATGATGAAAATAATGCTGAAGGTGGAGAGTCACAAGTTGAAAAGGGACAAAGAAAATATTGGTCTGAAGCTGAAGAAGAAGTTCTAGTAAAGTCTTGGCTTCAGGTGAGTACTGACAAGTTTCAAAATACTAAACAAAATGGAGAGACCTTTTGGGGTAGAATTACAAATATGTATGAGCAGGTTAGAGTATACAGAAACAAAATGTGGGCAGAAAGAGCTGAAGGGATGAGAGAAACTGATCTATTAAAAGAAAGGGAATTAGATCCTCTAAGAAGTCGTTGGAAACGAATAAATGCTAGTGTATCGAAATTTGTTGGTGCATTTGCTCAAGCAGAGTCAAGGAGAAAAAGTGGTGAATGCGATGATGATGTTATGAAGACAGCTTATGCTATTTACAAGAGTGACAACAAGCCTCACCATAGGGATTTTAATGACCGACATTGTTGGGAAATTCTTAAGAGTTGTGATGTATGGAAGCCTTATGGGGATATTGTTAACAAGTGCAAGAAGAAGGCAACAACTCAAGAAAGTGGTTCAAAGAGGTGGAGGATTAATGAAACAGGAAATTACTCCACTTCAACTGACCCAAATACACCAACTAGTGGTGATATAGGGTGTTCTGTCCAAACACCAAGCGATGGGTCCACAAAAAATAAGGGAAAGGGAAAAGTTGTGAACATGCCATCAGAAGCATTCCAACAATGGGTGGATAATATTGAGAAAATAAATTTATCAAAAAATTTAGAAACTGAAATGGAACTAACTAGGCTGAAGTATGAAAGAGAATCACAAATTGAGAGGTTGAAATTCGAAAGGGAAGCTCAAAATGAGAGGGTGTTGTTGGAAAATAGGAAAGTTTCTATGAAACAAAGGAAGATCAATTTGGAATTATTCAAAGTGCTTGCATCAAAGGACTACTTAACTGAAGAAGAGGAAAATTTAAAGAGTCATTTAGTGAAAGTTTTATTTCCATGAGATGTGATCTCATTTATTAATGTAATTTTAAATTCGTAGGTGTGTGTTATTTAGTTGTTGAATTATGAATTTAGTAGTGGTGTTTTTAATTGTTGTTCTAATATATGTAAACTCTATTAACGTATTTAGTAAAAGTTAATTTCAAATAAGAAGTTTTTTTTGTTTTCTTCAGTGTATTATTGCTCTGATAAATACTGTGGTGAAATGACCATTCAATTGTTTTTTTCAGTGTATTATTGCTCTGATAAATACTGTGGTGAAATGACCATTCAATTGCTTTCTTCAGTGCATTATTGCTCTGTGGTGAAATGACCATTCAATTGCTTTCTTCAGTGCATTATTGCTCTGATAAATACTGTAGTGAAATAACTTTTTACTTGCTTTCTTCAATGCATTATTGCTCTGAAATGAAGTGACAATTCAATTGCTATATTTAGTGTTATTGCTCTGAAATGAAAAGACAATTCAATTTGTATATTCAGTGTATTATTGCTCCTCACCTTTTCTATATATTTACTTCACAATGCTTTATACTTCAATATACTCAGCTTTCCACACAATATCTATTCTTGTAGCATCAAATAAATTCTCTATAATGTCATCTGAATCAAGTTATAATAGTTTCATTTCATCTTCAAATTCTTCTAGTTCCGATGATGTCAATTTTATTCCACCAGATCATATAGCAGAAGAACAAAACAATGACTACATGCAGCGTTTTGGAAGACGTAGACGTGCAAATCGTATGATGGACCAAATGATGGAGCCCTTCATTTTGGCTAATCCAACTGAAGTATATGCAATGGTAACTCAAGTTCCTAGGGCACCTAGGCAACAAGTTGATCGAAATCGTGTGGATGCACACACTCGCTTATGGAACGACTACTTTGCCGACAATGCCCTCTACCCCCACGATTATTTCGCCGCCGATTTCGCATGCAAAAACATGTTTTCCTTCGTATAGTAGACGTGCTGATTAATAAGAACACGTTCTTCCAACAAAGGCCAGATGCCACAGGGAGACTTGGTGCATCAGCATTGCTAAAGTGCACTGCGGCTATAAGGTTGTTAGCATATGCCACATCAGCAGATTCAGTGGACGATTATCTTAAAATAAGTGGCTCTCTTGCTAGAGATTCACTACAACATTTTGTTGAGGTGTGGTTGCCGATTTGGTGACGAATACTTAAGAAGACCTAATGAAACAGATTTAACGAGATTGTTATATGCAGGTGAGGAAAGAGGATTTCCGGGAATGATGGGTTCTATTGATTGCATGCATTGGCGATGGAAAAATTGTCCACTACAATTTAAAGGACTCTATTCGGGAAGAGCTGGTAAGCCAACTTTAGTTCTCGAAGCTATTGCGTCATATGATTTGTGGATCTGGCATGCTTTCTTTGGAACACCAGGTAGGTGCAATGATATAAATGTTCTTGATAGATCTCCAATATTTAACGATGTATTTGAAGGTCGTGCACCTCCAGTAAACTATGTTATCAACGGCCACCAGTACGACATGGGTTATTACCTAACAGATGGTATATATCCTCAATGGGCCGCGTTTATTCCCACAATATCTCTTCCATTGAATGAGAAGGAAAGCCTTTTTGCCCAAAAGCAAGAGAGCAAACGAAAGGATGTGGAGCGTGCATTTGGAGTATTACAAGCTCGTTTTGCAATAATTCGTCAACCAGCATTAGCTCGTGATAAATATATGCTAGGAAAAATAATGTTTGCTTGCATTATAATACATAACATGATAACTGAAGATGAACGAGATTCGTACTCCTTCGTTTTGATCCACATGATTATGACCAAGATTTTCGCCCATCCTCAAGCCGACGACAAAACGCCGATGAACCTTTTATATATCATAATAGTGATAATCGCATCGGAAATTTGCAGACATTCATGAACAATAGGGATCGCGTCCGTGATCAAGCTATGCATAGACGACTCAAATTGGATCTCGTAGAAAATATTTGGCTTAAATTCGGGCTAAACAACGAGCAAACTAGTTAAGGTGTTGTGTTATTTATATTTTTTAAATATGGTGTATCAATCTTTATTTAAGAAAAGTCGGTAATGTCTAGTAAAACATCTATGTATTAATGTTTGATTAAATGAAATAATTTTCTTGTACTTAATTTTTCATTCATATAATTTGAAGAAGATTTTTAAATAATTTTGATTAACATAAATAATTAGTTATGATACAAATAAAAAAATTATAAATATTATAATTACTCCAAAATGATAAATATGGTGAAGAATTGAGATGAATCAAATTGTAAGGAGAGAGAAAATATAATGGGGTATGGTAAATAGTAGGAGAGAGAATTTGATGACCACAAAAATTGGTCTAACCATTGGGAGTAAGAAAATAGAGGTTTTTGAGTAGATTGGGTATGAGTGATGTGGAGGAGAGAGAAATTAATATAGTATTTGATAAACCCTTTGAAGAGTCTAACCATTGGATATACTCTTAGTTTTTTTAATTTTATTTTTGATTCTGGGAACCACTGTGGGCCCTACTCATGACTCTTAACGCTCTTCTCAACGTCACTTGAAGGGACGGAGATAACGACAACTACTTTGATTATCACCATTCTCTTTAGAAGCTCGTGGATTTCACGCGAGACATTTTATTTGTAAGGATGAAACTATCACTACTACACATATTGTTGGATATTTTTTAAAAAATTATGATGGTATTATAATATTACCGACCTTGTATTGATTATATACTATGGGGAGAAATAGTACGAATATCAAATAAATGAAAATTGTTAATATGAGAAGCAGATTTAAACTATGTTCTTTTGGACGAATAAGTCTGAACTGAACTGAAATAAATAAGTTTGAACTGGAATGTATAAGTCTGAACTGAACTAAATTGGTCTAAACTGAACTAAATTGGTCTAGACCGAACTGAATTGAGTATATAAATAATTACAAGTAGAGTAATATTTTTCTCATCATCGATAATGATAATATATTAATAATATTAATGATAATAATAATAATATTAATAATAATAAGAAGAAGAATATATTAATGATAGTAGTAATGATAAGAAGAAGAATATATTAATAATAGTAGTAATAATATTAATAATGATAATAATAAAAATAAAAATAAAAAATCAATAAGTTATAGTTTGGACAGAACTAAACTGATTTGAACAGAACTAAACTGATCTGATATGAACTAAAATGAAATGAATTTCCATTTATTTAGTCCAAAAGAACAAAACCTTAATTGTTGGATATTTTCTTTAGAAAAAATTACTTGCATTTTATCATGGCTCTCTACCTTTTTTTAAAAAGCTTCTGGATTTGATCTGAAGCAAGGATATTGTAGCTTTTTGGGAGGGTATTGAAGGAGGGGAAGGGGCAAGTTATTACTAGCCTTTTGTGCATCCGATGCGTGCGATGATATTTTTAGGCCTAATATTAAGTAGTAAACAAACTGAAAATGCAAGTTACTATCTAAGTTCACCTCCATTTTGTGAATAAGATTCTTCCATGTTCTTTTTATGTTGTTATTCATTTTTCTGATATTGAATAGTTTTTTGTTTCTCAAGTCTTATATGCGCATGTTCTTTTATAATCATTATGATGTTCTTTACTAAATATCGTCATGTTCTTTTTTTGGTTTTATTCATTTTTGTAATTTATAATAGTTTTTGATATGGATTTCAGTAAATTCTCTATGATCCCAAAATTATAGCCGAAAAGTATAATACAATTTCAGTTTTTTTTTTCCTTGTTTAACTTCTAAATTCTGATTTCACAAATTGATATTTAAAATTTTTCATTTTAATTTTTCTCCTTTTCTAAATGTTCACACTTTGAGTTTCAATTATATTTGAAATGAAATTTTAAGTTTTTTTCATACACAATCTGATTTAGCATGAAATGGTCATTTTTAATTTTTCTCCTTTTCTAAATTTTAACACTTGAGTTTCAATTATAGGTGAAATGAAATTTTAAAATTTTTCATACACAATATGATTTCGCATGAAATGGTTTTCGCAAATTAATGTAAATTTCTTTTTCTGAAAATGGATTTTTGCAAAAGTTGTTCGCAAAAAGGTTTGATATTGTTTTGTTTTTCAAAATTTATTTCTGAACATGGATATTTTTGCAAAAGTTTTGGGCAAAAATTTATATGAAACTGAATCAAATTTAAGTCTAATTATATAAAAGCCCTTTTCAACTAATTGCTATTATCTCCATTTTTTCAACTACATAACAGTCGACTACTGTGAAATAACTTTGAAGATTAAAAGAATTATGTACCTTGTTTGAAAGTTCGCAAATCCCCGATGGACGAATGTGTGATATCACAGTCAAAATCTCATGTTTTTCTTAGATTTGTGTTTATAGTTAATTTTGTGAGTATATAATTATGAATGGTTATTGAAAACAATGATTTGTAAGTGAATTTTGTGAATGTTTTTGTATGTATTGACGTTCTAGTATATTAGTTTTAGTTTGTAAGTTAATTTTTGGTTTTTGTGAAGTTTCCTGATCATTTGAGTGATTTAATTTGCGTGATTTTTACAACGTGATTTTCTCAATTCTATGAGTGATTTGTAAAATTTCCTCATATGAGTGATTTGATTTTCTCAATTCTATGAGTGATTTGTAAAATTTCCTCATATGAGTGATTGTTGAGTGATTGTTGAAAATTAATTTCCGGTGGCTTTGTTTGACTCCAATTTTGGTATTGAGATCCCTTTTGTAATTTAGAAAGGGAAGAGGGGCAAAATAGTCAGTTCAAAAGAGGACACCATTGTTCCCCTCTTCCCTTATGTAATAGAGATTATTGGGTTAAGAAAGAGTCTTGTCGTGTCGAGTTTTATGCTTATTTCACAAAAGATTGGATCATAAATGAAGCAATTTTAAGTTTAGAGTTGTTTGGATTTGTTATGTTCATGTCCGACTTAACATTTTGAATATGATATGCATGCACGACCCATCATTGTACCTATTATACAGTGTCGAACTTTTGTCAAATCATATATAGACTCTTTTGTCAACACGGACAATCCCCGACGAATTAGTTTAGTAGTTGGTTTGGGCACTAACAATGTAGGTTTATGACGGACTAATGAAAGGTTAAGACCATGTCCCTGTTCTCAATAGTAGAGCGCCAAAAAAAGCGAAATCTCTTGCCTTCTTGTTTGGTTTTTGAATCTCTCCAGCCTGTTTTTATATTCTTGGTGGAATTTTGATGTAGTATGGAGCCAAGTTTGAATGCAACAAGTTTTTACGATTTTTGAATAATGTAGTAAATATTCTAGTTTCATTAGGAAATTATTTTGTGGTATATTGGTATCTATGTATAGAGAAAGGTTTTCCATGGTATGTACTAGTAGCTAATTGTATTAGAGAAATGTTACGCTAAGATATTGATATGAGTTTTAATTTCCTAATTATCTAGTTGAATTAGGATTTTGAAGACCTCTGTAAATAATTGAGGAGAGGCATTGAAGGTAATAAAAGTACATGAAAAAGTTGAAAGTGTGAGAAGCCAATAGAGAAGATGTAAGTTTCTCCTGTAGTATGTAAAAACGCTTCAATATTTTAAAGAAAACGTATAATTTTAATATCTGGAAGTATGTGTATAGTAAATGTAAAACATTATTATTTGAAATACATTTGAAGTATAATTTTTTTTTTGCCATCGAAGAAAATGTGCATTAATGAAAATCGAAAGTACATCATAATGTTAAAAACAACCAAATTGACATAAAAACTAAACTGAGTTGAACTCGCTCTTACACAACAACTGCAAACACATAAATAACATAAACTAAAATAAAGCTGCTCGTTCTGGTGGATGAGGCTTCTTCTAGTATATGACGATCGCCAGAATCCTGATAAAAGGAGTAGGAAGAAAGGGCTGATTTCACGAGCGGGGTAACTAGGTACCAACGAGATTATGAACTCGCAACAAGACCAATGCCAGTGACCTTCTGTCACCTGGAATTCGATGGTCAAGTTTTTTGAAAGAGTCACATTCTTGTGTGACTTAATACCCTTTTGGAAGGGTATTGCAGGCTTCTCCTTTGAGGAGAAGCTCAAATAAGTTGACGCGCTATAAACCCAATTGATAAATTGGGGAGCCGCCTTCAGATTTCGTTTTGTCAAGGCAATGATAAATGAAATAATTACCAAGCGAGATTGAAATATAACCAAGGTTAGATCTCGAAGAACCGTCGGATTATTAAAATCAGATAAAACAAACCCCAAACATGAAATAGCTTGACACGCAAACCCTAACCAACTACATAGACAGATGGATATAACAATTACCACCACCATAATAATCAACAACACCATACTAATCCAACCAAAAACCTCGACAACGAAAGCAGTTAACTAAACTTAACGTGGGTAAAGGGGACGCACTTCTAAGAGCCAGAGAAACAGGTGAAGGGGGATAAAGGCACCACCACCGTGAGAAACTACCTACACAACACTAAGGGGGGGAGGAGGAGACCCAAAAAACTAACAACTAGGGGGAGGGGGATACACTAACCACGAAACATGGGGGAGGGGAAGGGGAAGATAGTGGAGACACGACTGGAGCAAGGAGGTGTGAAGGGAAGATACGTCCACGAAAAGAGGGTGGCGGAGAGGAGGCCGGAGGGAGCAGCTACGACAGGAAAACCTAGCTCGGTGGCGAGACGACGAAAGCGAAGAAAATCGACGAAAAAATCCAACAGAAAAAGTGAGGAAATCGACGAAAAAAAGACAAAAAGGCGAAGGAAAACAATGAAACTCGTTGGAGACCCGCCGGAAACCTGCGCGGCACCGAATCTCCAGCGAGTTTTAGGGTTACTGGGATTTTTTTTTGTAGAGATAAGGCAGAGGATGAAAGATTAGAGAGAGAATGGGAAGTATAAATTACTACTTCATTGTTAATAAAGTATTTTGTTGAAGAAACAAAAAATGAGATATCTCGGGTCTCCATCCACAATATACACTAGTGGAAAAAACCCCACCTGATGCGGTCAAAACTAGGCTTTCAGATGCGGTTTTGGTCCGCATCAAGTGGGGTCGCAGCAGCTATATAAAAATTAGATCTAAAAACTCACTATACGAAAATTGCAATATACTAATTATACGAAAATTGCAATATATGAAACGAAATAATTGCAATTATCTAGTAATTATACGAAATAATTGAAACAAAATCGAAAATTAGATCTAAAAATTAAAATTAGAATAATAATTAAGATACGAAAAAAACGAAAGTTATAAAACGAAGAACTAAAAAACACTACCCAGATAAAACGAAAATTAAGAATCGAACAAAAAAATCAAACGAAAATGAAGCCTAAAAAAACCGAAACGAAAATGGATTAACGAAAAACAAAATAAAAACCTAAACCAAAAACCAGATCTAAAAACAAAATCCAAAATAAACGAAAAAAAAACCAAATCTTGTGTATTATCGATTCTTCATTTCGCTCGTTATTGTTCTTCATTTTCGATCTTTAATATTCGCTCTCTGACTTGTTCTTCATTTTTCACCCTTCGTTTTCGATCTTTTTAATTGTGATTCATCCGGTCTTCGCTCTTTATTCATTCTAATTTCTTCGCGATTCATTGGTTTTGTGAGGGAAGAGTAGAGCTAGAGGAGGGAAAGAGGTGAGTGAGAATTTGGTCTATGAGGGGTTTGAGGGAGTGTCTGGGACGAAGAGAGAGAGGGAGGAGAATGGGGGCTGCGTTTGAGGAGGGAGTTAGGGTTTGAGAAGTGATGAAATGATTAGAGGAGAGAAAGAAGAAAATGGGCCGCGCTTTTAGGACGAAATGAAATGAGGCGAATTTGGGTCGTGCTTTATGTTTAATGAATGCTTCATTTGGGCCGCACATTTTCATGGGTTGCTGGAACGATTTTCGGATGCGGTGCAATGAACCGCATCACACTAGTAGAATAAATGTTATTTGCTGCGGTGATATTGTTGCGGTTTTACCTATACGCAGAAATATAACACGCAAAAAGAAAAGAAAAAATAGAAATTGACAATATTGATGCGGTTCCCGACCAAAACCACAGCAATATTGTCTAACGAATACTTTTTAAAATAAAGTGGGACCTTGAACAGCTAATATTGCTGCGGTTTCCACGCAGGACCGCAGCAATATATTAAAAAAAAAATTAAAATATATTGCTGCGGTCCCACGTGGAAACTGCAGCAATATTAGGCTGCTATATACTTAGCAGTAATATTAGGCGTGGAAACCTCACATATATAATACTCTCACGCTGCTAACAAACACTATAATACTCTCAGCCATTTTTTCAAACCTCACCTCTCATCCTCTCACATCTTCCCTCTTCGTTCGACACCAACGTCGTCGTCGTCCACCTCCCATCGACGTCGTCGTCGTCCACATTCCACCGACGTCATCGTCGTTCGCCTCCCAAGCTCTCACAACGTCGTCGTCGTCGTTCGCCTCCCAAGCTCTCACAACGTCGTCGTCGTCTTCACTTCTCACCGACGCCGTCTCCTTTAAACCCTCTCACCAACGTCGTGATTCACCAACCGTTAGCCGTCTGTCGTCGTTCGTGGTCGTCGGTCCTCTCGCGGTCGTCATCGTTCACTTTAGTCTTCTGTCAACGTCGTTTTTTTGTTTTAGAATTCTCTTTTTTTTTCGTTTTTTTTCCATTGTTTTTTCTTTTCTTTAAGTTTGGTTTATAGTTTCACTTTAGTTTCATGATTTGTTCACTTTAGTCTTCCGTCAACGTCGTTTTTTTGTTTTAGAATTTTCTGTTTTTTTTCGTTTTTATTTTCATTGTTTTTTTCGTTTCTTAAGTGTGGTTTGTAGTTAGATCTCTTTTTTATTTTCAGTTTTTTATTTTTTAGTATTATTTGTTCTTATTAGTCATTTACTGGTAATTGTTTTTTTAATTTTGCTTTTCTATTTTACATTTTATTCTTTTGTAATATTAATGTAATTAGATTTTTCATCTTTATATATTAATAAACATTTTATCTTCAGTTTATCTGCAAATTTAATGGATAGTGAATATGTTAACTGTTTGGTTTTAATATTTCAACTTTAATTGGCAAATGCAAAAAAAAAAATTTTTTTTTTTTGTACCAGGTCATATTGCTGCGGTTTGGCTAGAAACCGCAGCAATATACTGGATTTTTTCTGATATAAAATGATAATATTGCTTCGGTTTTGTGCTAGAAACCGCAGCAATATGTTGAGATATTGCTGCGGTTTCAAACCGCAACAATATAATTAATACCTATTGCTGCCCCCTTAATTGATGCGCGCCCAAAACCGCAGCAATAGGGCACTTTTTAACCGCAACAAATAGCATTTATTCTATCAGTGTCAGATTTAATTTTCTGATGCGGTTTTTTAAGGACCGCATCAGATTTTGTTTGCCAAATTTTCCTCCCATTTTTTTGTTCATTTTTTGATGCGGTTTTACCAAAACCACATCTGGTACAAAGTGACATATAAGATTTTTTCCACTAGTGATAACTGATAAACATCGTGGCTGACTTTTATCTCTAACAAACTAATTTGAGCTTTAATATTTTGAATTACATATTTGTAAAACAAAAAAAAAAACTTCTCACTTATATGTAATGAGAACTTTTTGAAAGAAGTGTTTTACTTATATAACAACGGAAAAAGTATGTTGAAAGCATACATTAAGATCACTCTACATTATTATTCATTTGTTCCTATTTGCTCTTCCTACTTTGACTTTATTTTCTCTTTTATAAAGATTATAGATAGGAAATGATGGAATAAGGAACATTTTGATATATATATTGGTAGGATCTTACAGTGAAAATATTATAAATACAATCCCAAAAGTAAAACATATTGTTTTCTAGATCAGTGGATGGAGAGCATATACTTTATTATCTATTTACCAAGGACTCTTGGGCAATGGTATGGCTTCCTATCTCCCACATAAGAGACCAACAAATCTTTGTGGAAACAAATTTTCAATATTTTTTGGGGGGAGGGGGGAGATGACTAGATGAGGCTTGTTGGCCTCTAGGTGAGTGGCCCTGTGCGATGGTAGTCCAGAGGTAATTCATCTTACCACGGGTTCCTGAAAGGGGACCCAAAAAAACACTTTCTTTATTTCATATTGCAGTTGGTTTTGTAAGAGACCGCCTAATTTTAACTTAAAATTAGGTATGGTCCAAGCCCAATATTAAGAGGAGAATGTAATCCTTTGTAAATTTATGAATTTTTTAAATATATTTTAGTGTGTGTGTGTGTGTATATATAGGAGGGCTCTTGTGAGAACACCTCCTTTATGTGAGAACACTTTTTTATGTGAGAACAAATCTGGACCTTTAGATCTAATCTAATCTAATCTAACCATCCTAAATACACTTATGAGTAATGGCATTTTCGTAATTTAGTTTAACCCTTACCCCCCTTCTTCCCCACCCCTTACACGCTACTTTTTTTCTCTCTCTATCTTCTCTTTCTCTCTCCTCTGTATCGTCGATCATGGAGTTTTAGTTCTTCAAAGTTTTAGTTCGATTATTGGCGGATTCCACACTATTTTTTCTAGAAATTGTGTTGGTTACTATGATACAACAGAGGGTCATTATGATATATAGCAGAGGGTTGTGTTGGTTACTATGATACAGCATAGGGTCACTATGATATATAGCAGAGGGTTGTGTTGGTTACTATGATAGAGGGTCACTATGATATAGCAGAGGGTCACCATGATATGAAAATAGTAAATAATATTTTTTCTTGACTAATTTCTTTAAACATGTGATAGATGGGTTATTATGATATAATACATGGTCACTATGATATTTTCTCATAATTTTGCAGGCTTAGTTGCTCAATGTCGTTTTCTTGATTCTCTTGGCAATATAATATATATAACCCACGGATGAGATTCATTCTCACATAAAAAGTGTTTTCACATAGGGACCTATTCTCACCGGATCCCAACACTATATATATATATATATATATATATATATATATATATTATTATTATATATATATATATATTATATATATATATATATATATATGTATTTGTATTTATATATAATTTTGTATTAAGATAATTTATTTCTTTAAAATATTGACTATTTGAAGTCAAAAAAATTAATTTAAGGATTTAAAGAAGTTAAAATATTATGTTTAGGCATGCTTTGAAAAACATTTGAAATACTTTTTAGATTTGAAAAAGGAGTCTAAATGGGAATGAGGAACCCAAACACTATTTAGATTAGGAAAAGGACTTCTAGATGTGTAGGGACATCCAAACATCAATTTTACTTATCATTAAACTCTATTTAACCTCAATTATATTTTCCTAAGTCTACAAGAAAAACACATATATAAATTCATTAAACCCATATTTTTTCACGCATAATATTTTCTCTCTCCTGACTCAAAGAAACCGGCGCCTCTGTCATCTTCCTTTCTCTCTCACAATTTTCCTTGCTTCTTTCCCAAGCAACAATTTCTTCTTCAACAAGTAACCTTACCTCCTCATCCAACCACCGTGCTCCAGCCTATGGCCACGTCACCCTTGATAAGCTCCCCTTTAGTCTTTCTTCAGTGTTTTGGTTTTCTTATCTTTTTTCCTCCTCAAGTTTTATTTAAAGATTGTATTTTTAAGATTTGTTTTTAGTTTGATTATGTTTAAAAGCTTTAATTTGATGGTTTGATTATGAATCTAAGATTATATAATTTATGTATTGAAGTAATAAAATTCAGATTTATTTATTATGTTTAGATTGGATTTTTATCAATGGATGAATTTTTAGGGTGTTAAAGATTGAAAAATTATAGTAGTACTTCCTCCGTTTTTTTATAGATGCTACATTTCCCTTAAATGAAAATGTCATAATAGATGCTACATACCATAAATGGATTCCTTTTCACCATAAAAATCTTAAAATACTATTAAAAAGTTGGTGGTCCCCACCTTCTCTTTTAAAATACTCATACTTTTTCCTTAACAAATGGTTTTTTATTCAAAAAGTGGTGGTCCCCTACTTTCTCTCTCTACCTTTCTTAAAAACCCCCACTTTCTCTATGTAGCAAGAATAAAAACACGGAGGAAGTATGTTATAAACTATGGAATTAATTATCCATATAAGTTTAAGTATGCTTAAGCATGTTAAAAGGGAGTTTATATGTTGCTGAAATTTTAAAAGGATATTATTGATGGATTTTTAAAGATTTTAATAACTAGTATAGTAAAACTATGATAGGAAGTGTTAGTAATTGAAGTTTTAATGATGGAAAAGACTTTTAAATATTTTTAAAGGAAGTTTAAAATATTTTAAAGTTGCTGGACATTATTTGAATGTTGATTTTTGGTTATGTTGATTGTTAATTATTAGACGGGAAATTCATTGTAGGCGACTTTTAAGGTTGTGAAAGTGGCCACCCAATTCATCTACACAATACAAGTGAAAAAAGTTCATCTGATGCGGTCAAAATCGGGCTTACTGATGTGATTTTGGTCTGCATCGGGTAACATAGCAACAATTATTAAAAAAATAACTGATGCGGTTGCAAACCGCATCAATTAGGCATTATCTGGTGCGGTTGCATCACAAAATCGCACAAACTTGGCGAAAAAACTGATCGGTTTTGTAATAGAACCGCATCAGTAAAGGTTCTTTTACATTTTAAAAAAACGCCAGCCTATTGTCTAGACTGCAGACAATCGGGGTCCAGGCGTCCAGCAATTCAATTCAACGAATTCAAGGTTTGAAAAACAAAAATAAAATCCAACAACATTCAACATTCCAGCCCCATTCAAATCCACCAACATTCAACAATCACATAACGAAATTATAATTGAAAAAATATCAACAAAACAAGAATAAATACAAAGACGAAGAGATCAAAGAGAGAGATGTTCGTGTTACCAACAAAAGACGAATAAATACATAACGAAATTATAAGAACAAACTAATCCAAAAGGGGTCAAATACCGTAAATTATATATAAAAAATAACAACAAAACGAAAATAAAAATAACGAATAAACTAAATTACGGGAAAAGGAAACCAATATGAAAATAAATAAGAAATTAAAACGAAAATACTAACAAAATTACTCACGAAAATAAAAAAAATTGCGAATTGTTTTTTATTTTTTGCGAATTAGGGTTTGGAACTGGATTTTTTTGGTACATGGAGGTTGGGTGCGAATGAGGGGTCTGTCTTCTCGTAGCTTCAAAAACCGCTTTACTTGCGTCGTGTTCGTGTTGTTTTATTCGATGCTACTTCATGGTGGTTGGGTGGGCCTCGATTTTCACCGCTTTCCAAGGTATCAAAGTGAGAGATGTTTGTGCTCGCCTTGATGTTGCGTGATTCATCGGGGGTTGGCGGATGACAGAGGCAAGAGGAGGGGGTTTAGGAGAGAGGAGAGAGAGGAAAGGAGATAGATTAGGGTTTTAGCCGTGTGTGTGAGGGAGGAGTAGAGAGGAGAGAGAGAGAGGAATGAGGGAGATTAGGGTTTCAAATTTATGAGGAAAGAGAGGAGAGAGAGTTCAGATTTATGAGAGGAAAGAAGGCGCGCGTTTTGGGCTTGAGCTATTAAAAAGAGGCGCATATTTTTTGGGTTCTTCGTTTGGGTGAGCAAAATATAACAAATTTTTTGACGCGGTCCACCAACCGCTTCAGATTTTTAAAAAGCCGCAGCGGATTATTTTATCTGACGCGGTCCATAAGAGGACCGCATGCATCATATAGTTCTAGCAATTTTCCCTCCCATTTTTTGGTTGATTTTCGGATGTGTTTTTACAAAAACCGCGTCTGTTACTCGGTGACATATAATGACGCAGTCGGAAAGTATGGAGAAAAGCGAACGCTAATCTCAATCAAGAACAGATAGATTTACAAGCGATAAATCTGTTAAACTCCGGAATCCACCAGAAAGAGTATGAACTATGTGATATTATTAAAAGTCAAAAAACTGCCTCCAAACATTGACCTAATAATGTTTAAATACGTAAAACAAAACCCTAATACGTAATTAAGGAAATAATAAAATTCGAAAATAATTAAAATGCCTATTTCCGGCCTTAAACGAACTCGGATGGCTTAAAAAGCCTATACGTCACAGCATAGGGGTGAGTTTGACTCGTTGGCCCGTTCCGCTTCCGAAAAGGTATCACAATAGGCAATCGGACTCCGTCGGCCCGATTAGTGCAAATCATTTCAGGCTTTTTGTCGCGCTTCCTTATCGAACTTATCCGCCAATCGTCCTATGTCATATAAGGTTTTTTCACTAGTGCAAGGTACATACACACCCATATGTTGATGTGCTTAGTATCATCATTTTAAGGATGAAAATCATGTACTATCATGTATAGGAACTATTTTGAGTTCATATGTGATTCATATTATGTTAAGATTTGCATGTTTTGTGCCGTTGTGTGAAAGATGTTATTTATAAGATTATATTATGTTTGTATGGAAAATTGATGCAAGCATATAGTTGAGAACTTTATTTTATTAATTCACGTGGAGGAATATATATATATATATATATTGTTATGGATCATGATTGAATCATGTTATTACTTTTTTATTATTATTTCAATACTCTATGAGGACCGATGACCTTATTTAGTAAGTTGTTATCTTTTATACCTTTGAAAGGTAATTTGGTTGTTGGCTAGGTTCAACAAAAAAGAAATATTGGATTGAAGAAGGAATTAATCTTGGGTTTTTAAATTATGTGATCACTTATCTAATCCTAAGATAAAAATAGAAGTGTATTGTTTGAATATTGTATTATTTGTATTGCTTGTGTGCCATAACAAATAATAAACATAAAGTGAAACGTGGATAACAATAACTTTAGACTTGTGCACGTTTGAAGTGTTGGACTAGTAGAGAGTTGGAGTACATGGTGGTAGCCCTTGACTTTCTTGGAATCGGATTTGATCACCGTTCCCCTTTTTATTTTAAAGGTTCCTCGATATCATAGGTCATGGGAATATGAAGTCGCTCCCATATTTCGTCTTCTAAAGGGAAATTGGTTTTTTAGTCTGACAACTCGTTCCATTGTCTATTCCATTTAGAATAATTAAATTATTGGTTGTGAATTTGAGTTCACTAAGAGTTATCTGCAAGTTATTATTTTATTATTTATTTATATTATTATGAAGTAGTATCATGTTAGGTTTATTTGTTTATTTATTACGTAGTACTTAGCTTTGATGACTATGTGCTTTTGTTTGTGTATGTTGATCATGGCTATGCGTTATTGATCCTATGATGATCCAACATTGGTGAACATACTCTCTAGATCAATAGTGCATTGTCATCTACATGTTTGAAAACGATGCATCACTGGGTTCGAGATTGGAGAGCTTGTGTAGTTTAAATTTAATTATCGTACATTAGTTTTATATACTATATAGTTGGGTTGGTTTAAGTTAACGTTGACGTTGTTGGTTGACTTTTGAAGTTGACTTTGTTGTTAATTAAATTTCAATTCTAAAGTTATTTATATTATTTTCCGCTGTAAAATTCGGAATAAGCCGATACGTTATCACACGGACGATAATGTTTTAATGATTCTCTAAGTTTTATAATTGAAAAATATTTAGGAAAAGAGAGAATTATCGGAGGGTTGCAGAGAACATACCATCTTTTTTAATATAGTGACTAGTTTGATTTATTTATGGACCAGGTTAATCTATTTTATGACCAGTTTAATCTATACTATAATGACATTCTTTAATCCATTTAGTGACTAATTTAATCCATTTAGTGACTAATTTAATCCATTTAGTAACTAGTTTAATCCGTTCGGTAAATCTACCGAGTTACTTTTTTGAAATTATCTGTTGTAGTTCGACAATCAAGAAAAAATGATGGAGAAGAGAAGGGATGACTAGGATAGTATTGGGTTAGAGTGAAATGGAATGGGCTTGTTGGAAAAATCCAATCTTGAATTTGTGTTAAAATCAAACCGATTATTCTAAAAATTTGTGTTATATCATATGCGTCGTAATAATATTTAACTTACTACTTATTAGTAACATGACCCTGTTCTTTTGAACGTATTTTTTGTTTATTTGAACTTATTTTACTTTGTCTGAACTTAACTAAGCTTATCTAAACATATTTATCTTTATTTAAATTTATTAGTTCTTATGTAAACTTATTGAAATTTATGTAATTTATGAATCTATTATACTTTATTTTTGTTGAATTATATTTATTTTTTTAATAAGGACAAAAAATAAGTTAAAATAATACATACTTCCATACGGTCAAGGTTAAAAAAAAGAAAAGAAAAAGCGCGTATCGCCACATCACATAGTTGGACGTGCCTCGAAAATTAAGTGAGAAGGCATCCAGTACGTGTAAGTCGCACAATGACCCAGGTTCTTTTTTTTTTATTGGGAAATTAAGTTAGCCCAAGGACTAACCCCTACCAAGGCTACTAGCCTTGTAGCACTACCAACACATTGGCTGGTAAAGCATGCTAAGGAAATACCCCAACATAATGCTGGGGGTAAGGATCGAACCCCTGACCTCAAGGATCAGAGGGGAGTGCTCTACCACATGAGCTAGCTCCTCATCCTTATGACCCAGGTTCTTGTTTATAAATAAACTGGACAAAAAATGATTTCCCCTCAAACTCCGTTAAGTATTTTAATTTTCTACTTTTTCTCACTTCTTTTTACTCCATAGTACAAACATGTTACGTCATATCCCCTCACTTTTTGCCAGATTCTTTTGTCGTTTTTCCTCCACTCTCCCACTTGCGTGGGACCCATCTCTCGAAAACCCCCCTCTCATTGATCTCTAATGGGCCCCACCTTTCCCTTCATCATAACGTGGGCCGTACTTTTTCACCCTTTCAGCAAAGAACCCAAAACTAAACCAAAATTATACTTCTAAAATCTCTTTTTACTCCGGTCAACAGTAGTATTACAAAAGTGAGGTAACAAAGCTTTTCATTCATAATTTCACTATACTTCCCCTTTTTCTCCTTTTACAAGTTACGCTAAGAGATTTTATATTAGTAACAAATTTATTTTGATCATAATTTTTAATTTACACATAAATAAAAATATACTCATGTTAAATATTATTAAATTCGTCTTAATATGTGTTTTTTGAATACATACTTTTATAATTTTTACATATATAAAATTATAGATATATTTATTTAAAGTTTTGTATTAACATATGTAAAAAGTAAGAGGGTAAAATATAAAATTAAAATAGAGGTTAAAGACTTAGAGTGGTTGGCATTAGAAAAATGAAAATTCGCTGTTTTAATTTAAAATAGGTTAACTAATTGGACTAATATCTCAATAGCTGCCTATGATGTTAGTTGAAATAACCCCATTTTCTTTGAATGCTATTTATTTGTGATCCGAGCCTTGCAGTATGTCCTTACTATTTAATGCAAAGTGTATAGGATGATTCGATTGTACTATTACTTGATAAGTGTTTTGTTTTATTAGTGTCTATACCTACTTATGTCTATACATATGTGTTTTGATTAAAATGTTCAAGTATACATCTATGCTCCATTGGCCGAGAAAGCCTTGGTAACCAACTGTTTGAGTCCAAAAGAGACTCAAACACCTAAAAAAAATAAAATACAATGGTACCATTATAACCTGGCATTGGTATCAAATTGTTATCAGGACCGGTACCAAGCAAAGCTTACTTTGGTATCAATATTTTCGGACAACGGTACCATTATAACCTAGCATTGGTACCAAGCAAAAGCTTGCCACACGCGCGTGAAATTTTCAACACATAAAATGACCAAATTGCCCCCGTTTGAGTCCCCTAAGAGACTCAAACGGTTGGACGCCTAGCCAAGCTCCCATTAGCCTCGTTAGTTTTATCATAAAATTTAGGCGCATTACAACTTCTTGTAAGGTGTTGAACATAATTTTAGACTATGGCTATATTGAGGAAAGTATTTTAGTTATTTTTTTAAATAATATGGTGTTAAAATAATTAGTAGTTTTTGAAAAGTATTTAAGATAAAATTTCAATTGCACAAAATTACGGTGTAACAAACCCTCCACACATGTGAAATGAAAAAAAAAATTAACCAAGCAAAGTTATCAATTCCCCGTCTCCCTCCCTTTCCTACTCTTCCATCTCCTCCAAATTCTCACTAATTGACCCGCGAATGAAGAAAGACACTAAAGAAATATCGATCACAAAATCGATGACAAACTTCAGCTTAACTAGATAAACTCAATTTGAGTTGGTCGAAAAATTAAGGCTAAAGTTACAAAAAACTCACTTGCACTCTAGAACCCAGATATACAAATATGATTTATATATTATTTTCAAGAAATCTTGACACCTCAGCAGTAGTAGGGGAAAGAGTTAAAATGACTAAAATTGGTAAAATAAAATTTTAACGTTTTAAACCAGGTAACTGAAATTTTGAATATTTTTATATTTTCATAACTAATTTTGCCAAAATAATTCATAAACTTAACAAACTAGTTTTGCCTAATAGTTAAGCTAATCAACTAAATTATAGATTTCATCTTTTATGATATTCCAGTCAACTTATCTGTTTCACCTTCTTTACATTTATTGTTGTTAAACATAACTAGTAATATCGCATGGCACATTACTTACTACGAGTCAGTCTATTAAAAATCTCTATCTATGCGCAATTGGCGAGGATGCACAACGATGTTATACCTGTCATGTTTATAACTGTAGACACATTGTTGCTCCCCTTTTTAAGTAACCGATGATATATATATATATATATATATATATATATATATATATATATATAATTATTATATATATATATATATATATATAATTATATATATATATATATATATATATATCATTTTAAATGTATGATCCAAATGGGAGTAAACGGAAGAGTTAGTCCCAAAATCGTTTTAAAAATCCAAAGTCTATTTAATTATTTTAAAAGATTCCAAACATAGTTCTAAAGGCCCAATTAACATTTCTGATTATTAAATGTATTTGATAATTTTTTGATAAGTCCAATTAGTTATAATTTATATTTTTTCTTGATGATAATAATAATAATAATAATAATAATAATAATAGTAGTAGTAATAATAATAATAATAATACTAATAATAATAATAATAATTATTATTATTATTATTGTTATTATTATTATAGTAAATATATTCTAAGATAAAGCATTGTATGAAAATCAGATTTTATCCTCTTAAATAATTGATTTTCGTATGTTAAAAGATAATATTTAATGAAGATATAATAGATCCTTTTAAGATTGGAGAAAAAGTAAAACTCGTCCAGATCTGCGAATGCGCTTCGTACGCCTCTACCCTTCTGGTGCAACCTGTTGCTTGAATCATCAAAATTTGGAAACGCGCAACAAGACGTGTTAGTGCCTAGCTGTGCGCATGATGCATCGTTGTTGTGCGTTGTGCAACGTTAATGCGTGTCGCGCATGAGGCTTGTGTATTGTGCGACGCCAGATCTTATCTTATTTTCTTTTTTCTAATAAAGATAGTGAGTTGTGACATATCTAAGTTGGGTAGATATATATACACATGACATATATATTTTTCTCATCTTAGTTTATATAATTTGACTCGTAACCAATGCGTAATCTTTACCATTTAATATGTTTAATTTTTAGATAGGATTTGTTTTTTAAAATAAAGTTATTATTTCAAAACTATATAGTAAGAGTAATCATGTAAAAGGTTTCGTAATGATTTTTTTGTTACTGATATTAGTAAAATAGTATGGTCAAATGCAGATGGACATCAAGGATTTCATATTTGGCGAGGTATCAATTCACGATTTTTTAAAATATCAAAGTTCCCTTAGCTTGGAGAACAATAAGTCAGCCAAAAAGGTAGGGCTGGTAATGGGTCGATCTTGGTTGGGTTCGGGTTGACCCATTTTCTTAAACTGATTGAGATATCAACGCAACACAACTTTGGGAGTGTTACCGCCGCGATGAAACGCAACGCATAATAAGAAAGAACGTTAACTCAAATCATTGTATCGAAAACTGAAATGCAGCGGAAATAAAAATGTTACTACAACTCGGGAATCATCAACGACCCCTTTTATTCAAACCACAAACCAATACGTAAATCATAGTAATCTTATAGTACCTAATTAAAATGCTTTAAATTCAAATACTAAAGACTATCCCCCGTATGCTCGGTATCATGCAGCAGTACCAGTACACCTAGTCTGCTCCCCATTGTAGCATCAACAGTTCATCACAGGTCAACAAACACATAATAACACACAATCAGCTATACTGAGTACATAATGAACCATTGAATGCATATAAACCTAAACAACGCAATAATGAACAATCCTAAGCATGATACTACAATACGTTACATCATTTACTCTTTATTTAGTTGGCATCGAACGGGCACAGTCATCTTACTATAATCATACGGGCTACTTAATCATTAATAGACAACTTGGTCTATTAGATGAAATGCAAATACGGTTTCGTTCCGTCTCACACCCATCACCTTAGTATGCATACCCCCAAGATCGTACGGAACCTTCCGCCTACTTGAGTTATCAAAATTATAAGGACACTACTGTCGTCACAATAGGCCTGCGTAGGAGTGTAGGATAAGTCCCACACTACAAATTATTGCCATAATTCACTTTTTAATATTGTCCATTCCTTTCATAACAACATAGAATCATTTCACATGTTTTCTTAGTTACAATATTCAAATCTTTTCTCTTGTAACACTCTTGTTATACTATGGATCAGATTAATATAAATACAATTCTCATGTTCATAATACGATAGAATTACGCATTCCAATGTAACATATCGACTTCCAATCATAAACATGCCACCAAACAATCTCAGCAAACAAAATGTTCTCTATCATGATTCTAGGTTCCAATAGAATAAATCGCAACCTAATTATGATACTAGTACTTGCAACTAAACTCGTACGCTTACATACCTTGTAATGGAGAATTTTCGCTGTATTAACCGAACGTGCCGCTTATGAAATTGGGACCTAAACGATTAAGTAAATACTTTAGTGCTACGTCCTTGATAATATTATCAACTAATACGTAACAAACTCTAACGACTTAGTAATTCGAAATATAACGATAACTAGACTCATTGCTTATGAACTTCCTTTTCTTTTCTATTCTAATGAGTTTAGCGTCTTTTAGGAGTCAATGTTAGTGAGCAAACTGGTTTTAGTTCGTGTAATAGTCCACTACCTTTACCAAATCCAATCAAGTCATACTTATAACCTAATCTTATGTCCAACCAAGTCTTATGTCCAACCAAGTCTTATGTCCAATCAGGTTTTATGTCTAATCCAGTCTTATGTCCAAAATCAAGTTCGCATAACGAGATTATACTTCCAACTAATAACAACAACCTAATTTCTTTTCTTCCCACCTTTACTTAATTACAATCCTAAAACCAGATTCACAACATAAATCAAATTAATAGTTTAAACTAATTATACAGCTTAATTAGTTACTATTTAACTCGAATTACAATTTAATTTTACAACTTAACATAATTATAAAAACAGAATATAATATTAAACTAATATAATATCATATACATATTAGGTTTTAATACCGCTAAATCGCGCCGGCAACCGAACTCCGGCGACTGACTTCCGGTAACGGTGTAACCACCTTCGTGTATTCGCGCGACCACGACTTCGCACAACCGACCCTCGCGCACGCCAAAACAACAACAACAGTAAGCCTCGCGCAGCCCTCTTCGCACACCCTTCGAACAACTTGTTCGTTCGCCAAAACCGCGTCGCACACACCCTCGCCGACTCGTCGCGTGCTCGCACAGCACCCAGCAGCGACGACTCGACGTTCGTTCGCATAGCACTCGCCCGACTCGAACCGCTTTGCTCACACAAAAACCTCGATCGTATCACCCACGTTCGCACATCCCGACGCACACACTCACACAACCAACCTCGCACAATCCGTCACTTTGCACACACACTCGCACCATCCGTCGCTCGTCTCGCACAACCTGCACCCTCGCTCGCACAGACTCGAGCACTCATGCCCAACCTTCTTGCACAAGCAGCACACAACCTCGCTCGTCGAGGGCAACGAGATTTCGATGAGGCGATGAGGGAGAAGGAGAGAGTGGAGAGAGAGTTCGAAAGAGAGACGGCTGAGAGAGAGAGAGATTGAGAAAGAGAGAAAATGGTTTAGGGAGGAGAGAGAAACTTAGGGTTTGTATATTTTTCTGATTTTTTTATTCTATTTCTCTCTATTTATAGTGTGGCATATTTAGGTCTAACTAAACTCGGTTTAATCTTTTAAGATTCCGAAATTAACTAAACCGAACCATATAATTATTATCCTATTATTATTCTGTAAATAATACTAAAATATATTTTAATTATATTTTTTATATTTTTTTAATTATAAATAATTAACTCCAAAAATACGTAGTATTATAGTTTTGTACAGCAGAACGAACAATATTAGAGCAAGGGGAAAAAGCTAAATTTTTGTTAAGTTAAAGGATAACACCAAATTCAATGACAACATCTTTCCACATGGAATGAAATAACTAAAGGGAGAGTATTACGTCACGTGTGAACTTGTTTAAAAACGCTATTTAATACTTATATAATTAGTATAGATAGGAGATGAATAAGGTAAGCGTACTTATTATTACTTGGTTGTGCATCAATGCAAAATATTGTTTGA
Source organism: Beta vulgaris subsp. vulgaris (assembly GCF_026745355.1). Taxonomy (NCBI): domain Eukaryota; kingdom Viridiplantae; phylum Streptophyta; class Magnoliopsida; order Caryophyllales; family Amaranthaceae; genus Beta; species Beta vulgaris. The sequence goes on from NC_079206.1 coordinate 13,552,913, forward strand.
GTTTCAGACACATGGAGTTAAGTCGAGTTTGAGTTGAGTCGAGCTAACTCATGTCGAGTTTTGAATGAGTTTTATTCGAGCTTTGACCGAGTTGAGATTTGACCAAGTAAATTTCTAGTAGCTTGCAAGTGTCTCATGTTAAAAGTAACAATAAGGTAGAAGAATGTTAAATTTAGATATTTTGCTATTGATAATTGGATATTCGAGTTTCTGACGAGTTTTCAAATCGAGTATCGAGTTGCTCAACTCAACTCACCAACATCTCGAGTTCGATTCGAGTTCACTCGAGTCGAGCTGTGGTCGAGTTTGGACCGAGTCATATTGTTTAATTGCCACCCCTACTTCGAGTCTAATTAAAATCACTTTAAGTTCTCAAATTGGAGGGGGTAATATGTTATTGGAAAACATATATTTTCAAATTGTCATTTATTTTTCTAAGTTTTACTAATTATTAACGAGGCATACCGTATTTACTAAACACCAATCATATTATTTTTATACGTATTTTGTATTTTGTAGTTTCAAGATCTTAAAAATTTTAAATTTTTTTAGCAGAAATAGAACAAATTTTCATCTCCACCATGATATATAGACCATTTTTCCGGTTTCATCATGGAGGAACCGAATTTTTATCAATCCTACCATGGTATAACCTAAAGAATCGTTCAGTTCCATCAACAATAATATTTTTTTTTTTTTTTGAAATTTTAAAGTAGGGGAGGAGGAAGGGAGAAAGACGAAGAAGAAAAAGGGGTATGTAGGTGGAAGCGCGTGCCGAGGGATTGCGAGGGTTTGGACTACGCGTTGTGGGGGGATGCGGAAGGGGGGTCGGGGCTAGGAGGGTGGGCGGCGACCAAAGGGAGGGGTGGATGGATAAAGGGAGAGGAAAGGGGTGAGGGAGGCGATGAGGAGGTTGGAGGTTTGGTTGGGGGAGCTGGATGGGGGTGGTGATAATGGTGGCTAGGTGGTGGTAGTTATAGAGGAAGAAGAAGTAAAGGAGGGAGAAAAAAATTTGTATAAATACGATTGATATACGGTAAATACAGGCATGAAAGTTAATAATTATATATATTTTTAATTCTCAAAGTAGTGCATCAACATGAATAAAAAGCTAACATGCTACATGTATAAGATATAAAGGAAGTATTGAATTATGTTTATAAAAAATTCAGGTCAATTTAATAATGTAGAAAAAATGCAAAATTAAATATGTTGCAACTAAAAAACTACTTTCTTAATAATGATAACTAGTGAATGATACTTTTCGTATTTTTTTGTCTAATGAGAAAAATTTAACGTAATGACATGATAATTAATTACATGATATTTTGAAGAAAAAACCCTTAAAAATTCGGGGATGAAAGCAATAGTTGAACTTTCTACAAGGAATTAGAGTAAGAGTTTATGTATACATGCTACAATAGTCTCTTGTTATTATTAAGAAAAGGTTAGGTATCTAACTGCTTGCGTAAATCTTTTAATGAAATATAGTCATATGAACTTATGATATTTTATTTGAAAAACTAAACAATTGTGTTATGTCAGATTCATGTTTAACCTTTTACTTTTTATTTCGAAGGTCACGTGTTTGATACCTTGTAGTTACACAACATTATTATTTTTTAATTGAGGATTTGACTTGGAAATAAAGCATCTTCATTAGAGCATTAGAAGAAAGTGTCACATGGCACCCAAACTTTCTTAGGATCACTTTTAATATATTAGTACAGATTTCCTTTCAAAGTATTCTCCAAACAATATTGTCAGGAAACGATGTTGTAGTGTTTGATTAATGCGGAAGAAATCAATGAAATAATAAGAACGAGAAAAGCAATAAAGAAGATAAACAAGAGAACACAAGGATTTACGTGGTTTGATCTAAATAGACCAACGTCCCACTACAAGAAAATAGGTTTTGGGCGACGGAATTGAAATTTAAAGGCGACAAAAAAGAATGTCGTGGCCCATTGTTGAAAACAAGGGCGACAAGCTGATTTTGTAGCCCATAATGTAGATTATGGGCGACAAAAATCGTTGTTGTTGCCCAAATTCATATTTGGGCGACGAAATAAGTTTTGGGTTGCTTGTTATCTTGATTAGGCGACGAAATTATATATTTCATTGCCCTTGTATAATAAGTGGCCCAATTCAAATTATGTCTCGTTGCACAAACCCAACAAAAATAGCTGAAAAGAAACCCACTCTAATATTTTCCCACGAAATCACGTATTTCACTCCTTCAAGACTCCAACTGCTCACTTGTCAAAAAATTAAAAAATTCAACTGCTCATCTCCTCCTCTACTGACACCCTCTCCGGTCCGCCGTAACACTCGCGCGTCTCCTGCGAATGTGCTGATGTCCGACGACTTTTCCGGCACTTCCTGTCGCCGGCAAATCTGCTGCTGTCCGTCGACTTCATTCTCGCTCCGATTTCTCTGTTGTCCGGCGAATATCCATTTCCCTCTCGTTTCTTTGCGGCGAAGCAGAACCACCGGTGCTCTCTCTCCTCTCGTTTATTGGTTTTCAGTGTTGTCTGTGGTCGACGAAGATGTAGAACAAGGAAAACCCAAAGTTGAAGATAACAATTATACATCCAGATCTTGGTATAGGTAATTTTCTACTCCATTTTTTTCTGGTAAATTTTTAATTTTGTGGATGATTATATCATTTTGTGGATGATTTGGTTGAATTATTGTAGATTAAAGTGTCAAATATGTTGTTAGCAATATCTTCACTGAGAAAAATGCCGAATTCTTGCCTATTTTGATTGTTTACGCAATAATGATGGATTTAGATGTGAGTTTTGGCCGATTAATGGTGGAAGTAATTGAATTTCAGCGAACCGTGTGTTTCGATTTAGTTCTTTGGTGATAATCATTCATGTAGGTTATTAACACTATGTGAGTTTGTTACTCATTTCAGAAGTATGAAACAACATATAATTCAAAAGACAAAATGATTCTACTCCCTCGGTATAATAAGCAACAGCATGACAACATGAGAAAATGCAGGATATTATGTGCTTAAACAGCAAACTGTAAGGAGAACATTAATCTGGGAGTTTGGGTTGTTGCATTATCTGTTCCAACCAACATTACAGCATTATAGGGGTTTCATTATTGCGTTGTTGATACCTTTAGATATCTATGAAATGTGATTCATAACATAAATGCCATTGGGGAAGGAAAGATATTTGGCGTTGAACCTAAATGTGAAAAAATGATAATGAGTCTCATCTTTTCTGGGTAAATTTCTCTTAGCTCTTGAGCTTTTAGGACCTCATTAACAGCTACTCTGAGTATGATGACATGGATGGAGATATATTGGAAGAAGAACCTGATGGAGAAAAGGATGAAACTTTAATGGGTGCGAACATTTTGTCTGCGGAAGATAAAGGATGGTTATCTCTTCCAGATAGCATATACAGTAGCAGCTCTGATGGGGGCAGTGTTTCTGGTGAAGTCAGTCCCTCAAATGGCTTTGGTCTTGAAGAAGCTTTAGAGCATCTTTCAATTAACTCCAACAACGAAGAGGATGGAGATCAGAAGGAACGACCTTTTTCCACTGCTACTAAGCACCAAGACATCTTACATAATGGGATGTTAAATGAGATGATAGTCAAGGATGATAGTACTGGTCTTTCTACAGATGTACACCCTAATGACCTTAGAGATGGTGTCTGTTTGGAAAATAAATTATCAGCAGATTCAGTTCCCAGCATGCTTAAAGAAGAGAACTTAGAGATGAATCTTGAAGGCAAAGATGAAGCAACCTCGTCAAATAGAGTTGGACTTGGAGAGGACAGTTAGAACAATCAACTTAAAAAGGATGGTGTTCGAGCAATCAAGGGTAAGAGTAAATTACTTTTTTGTATTGCATTTGCTCAACTGGAAAGATGATGTTTCTTCTGGGTGAGGATTCTTTTAGACACTATGGAAAATGAACTCGGGAGGTAGAAAGATGGAAAGTATGTCATGCAATTAAAAAAACTCAAATCTAGCCCCACTACTAGCTCCGTAAACTCCAGATAAGATTCACATAAGTGAAGATCATTGGCTGAACCAACTAGCTCTTGAGTGAGTTAGTACAAGAATTATCTAGTGTGTTAGTTATAAAATTAACACTTTTCCACTATTATGTCTTAGTGCAACAACTTGGGGTCTTGAGAATGAATAAGTAATGTCTGAAAATTCTAGATATTGAACCTTGTGCTACTATTCTGAACTTATGATGCATAATAGAACATTGAAATATTTGTAAATTTTTTAGGATTGATTATGTAAGTTGTGGCTTGTCTATTTACAGACTCCACAACTGTCCATTAGATAAGAAAGGAAATCTTCACTTTTAGTGATGTAGTGATGGGTGCATCTGGACATATTTTTTTTTTTTAGGACGGAAGAGTAAAAAGGTCATTCCCCCCCCCCCTTCCATTTTTTTATCACATGGGTGTCTAATTTTAACGTTTTCGCTTTTATCATGAACAATGGGTCGTGACTATCTTCCCAAATTAGCAAAGGAAAGCTATATGAAGTATGACAAGGCTTGAATTATGTGAATTTCTTTGTAAATAATGGGTAGTGTTAATTAGTTTTTTTTAGATTTACTTTGAATTTTGTAAGATATTCAAGTTACGTCGGATGTTGAATTTGAAGATTATTTTTACTCCCACCGGGTGTTTACAATTTGCTATTCCATAAATACTTCTTTTATTATATCATACTTTTATTTTTATAAGTTTATATACTTATATATGAAATTTTGGGCAACTAATTAAGTATTACACATTATTATTTGGATAAAGCGTGAGATTTAAAATTATGTAAAACATTTCGTTGCCCAAATTACTTTGGGCAACAAAATTGTTGTTGCCCAAGATAGCATTATGATAAGATTATAACACACAATGGGCGACGACAAATAGTGATTGTTGCACAAAGTTCCATAATATGGGCAACAAAAGTTAAGTTGTCGTTGCCAAAATTGTGTCAAGTTTAGGCAACGATATAAAAAACTCGTAGCACAAAATAGCATTATGAGCAACGAAAGCATTTCGACTCCCAAACTATAGTTTGTGCAACGAACATGATATTCGACGCCTAAAATGGAAAGGGCGTCGAGCCTTAGACGACGAAATTGGCGCGCAAAATCTCGTTGCCCAAACCTTTGTGCAACGAAATTGTCCCATTGGGCGACAAATATTTTGTTGCCCAAAACCTATTTCCTTGTAGTGTCCACAGGTGGGGGGATTCGAGCTTCTTCATTATGATGGAGAAAAACAGAGAGAATAATACAAGGAGTTCTGAAATACTAGAGGCTAAAAGTTTTGTGTCAAATAATGACTACCAAAGGGTTCATTTTATAATATAAGAAACCCTAACAAACCCTATAATATACTCCGCACAATACCATATAAGAAACCGCGCCTCCCGCGTCAAAATCCCAGTCCCTCGATCAGGTCGGGTGACATCCGCTAGATTGGGCGGTCATCAAATTCAAACTGGCTGATGTCTCTGGTCCGATTGGGAGTTGTAAGCCCGGTCGTAGTTCGCTTAGGGTGCCCGATCGGGGAAAATTTTAGTTCGACAGTGACTCGTAAAACAACCATAACTTTCTCGTTTCTCAACAGAATTGGGCATATGACCAGTTATTGAAAAATTCTTTGAACAAGCTATCAACTCTAATTTGAATCACATCAAAACCATTTATAGATTGAGTGATATGTGCATTAAAAGTCAGTCGTATGCTATTTTCACAAGATTTCAAGTCACAAATAACAAATATGTCAAAGTTTAAATAATAATGAAAATTGAGTCTAGTCTAGAGGCAGATCAATTTTTTTGTTAATACTCTAAGCAAGGAAGATAAATTGGACCACTAATTAGTACTTATAAGTTATAATATAAAGAATGAAATATGCAAAGTTTTCAAATAACAATCGACTCACACATTAACAATATACAATAAAAAGTATACATATAGATTTAGGAATATAACACCAATGGTGAAAATTTGTAATATAATACTTAAATTTGTAATATAATCCACATGCTCAACGTCGCCTCTAAGCTATGAGTTACCAACAAAACAGGAAGAAAGTTTGGATGACATAGAGGCTACACACTCAAAGGAAAATCCTTTATAATACCAATTGACAATGAATTTTTAGCTCCTCAAGCTAATATATTATATATATGGTGGCTAGAATCTATATCCCTCTTTATGCTCCTAATTCCAATGCAAGTTTTTTGACATGTATACCAAAGGATTTAAAAGAAAAATATTTTTTTGCACAAGTTATCTCAAACGTAAATTACTAAACTCCTATTTTTTTGAACTTTAAAAAACTGATTTAATTGAACCAAATTTAACTGAGAGAAACTTATCAAAAAAAATTGAAATTAACTAAAAATAAATCCAAAAAAACAAGGTCTAAATCTTTGTTATTGGCTTAAATTTTTTGTCATTATGGGTGTTTTTTGTTCAACTTATGAACTAAAGTGAATTTATTATTAGTCCTTATGTGAATATATATGAACTTATTAAGAGTGTTAAATCTTATTTCTTCTTAATTTTAAAAAACTAAATTTATTAGACCTTATTAATATATGTTAGAACTTATATAAACTATTTTTTTATAAATAGTAAAAATAAGATGAACAAAACAAATCGTATACCTTGAGAATATTTAACAATTTAAGTGTCCATAATAATAAAAAAAAACTTGTGTCTCAATTTTTTTTAACAATACTCCCTCTGCTTTTATTTATTTGCTACATTTTCTTATTAGGAGACTTGACCCACCAAAAAGTAATAGTATTATATTTGTTTCTCCTCTTTTTCCACCAAAAAGTACTATTTTTTTTCCCTTTTTCCATCCTATCTAATGCTAAAGTTGTCAATAAGTACACTAAAAAAAATAAAAATGACATCTCCTAAATTTTTGTATAAATCAAAATATAGCAAATAAATAAAAGCGGATGGAGTAAGATCAAGAGGGTTCGCTGACTCGCTCAAGAAGAATAAAGGAAGTTTAATGTCTTATAATACTCCTAGTTGATCTCCAAACCTTTGAGAAGCAAAATCACTACTTGACGTCTCCAGTCTCCACAACCTCAAGACTCAAGTCCTCAACATGTGTCTTAAACTGTGAAACGTAACAAGTACTCCTATTATGTCCCGGAGCCACTCACACACCCCAAAAATAGAAAAAGAACGGGCCCAAAAATAAAAAGGCAGCGGATTTGTCGAAAGCGGAGGGAGAGAGTGGGAGTTAAGGGGGCACGAGTTCCAAAGTTTTTGTTTCCTTACCCCCAGCTCTACCCTAGAATCGCGGGCAAGTAGCCAGACCTCACTGACCTCTGCCCGACTGCCCGCAATGAATATAAACTCCTGATTCATCACCACAACACGTGTACCATAACCCTTTGCACCAGCGGTGCACCGAATATATCCCTCTGCTTGCCACGTAACCCGTTGATGGGAGTGTCTGTTGTGTGAATTGTCTGTGAGTGTGACAGAAAATGAATTCTTTGGAGAAAGAAGAAGAACTTAGATTAATCAATCATCCTCATCAATGGGATTCTATGGGCGTTGCTGATCTTCTGATCACACACCCCACACCGACTCAGATTAATTCTTTACCCTTCATTTTTTGCGGTTTGTTAATTATAAATAAATTAGTCCTTTGTCCTACATTACTCCCTTTTCACCCTGTCATTTTTTGTCAGATGTGAGTTGATTAATTTCCTAACTGAGAGAATTGAAGGATCGATTTTGGCATATACTACCTCTGGTTTTATTTAGGTGCAATATTTACCTTTTTGCACAAACTTTAAGAAATGAGAAAAAAAAGTATAATTGACCCACTTTTCCCTGCTACTAATCATCATCATATATAATATTAAAACAAGAAAAAATTAGCTTACGTGGCAGCCTCATAGAAATTCTGCTCTCACAATTCACCCCACATTCATAGAGCAATGAAATAGATGCCACGTGTCACATTCCATTAAAATGATTATGTTTGATTCCTTTATTATTAGTTTCCCAAATTTTGAAAATCAGTCATTGAATGCTTTAGGAAACCTCCAATTTCCTTAAGTTGAAGATATATCCGTGATTTTGGGCTGTAAAAGTAAGATTCCTCACTGGAAGGAAATCTCCACTTAAGCAAATCTTCCAAGGTTTTTCCTTTCCTGTCAAATATTCCATTCAGCTACTCTTTTTGAAGTTGAAAAATATTTGCAGGATGATTTTAGATTTGATACTGAAATTGTTTAAGAAAATTTAGTTACACACAATTGAATGACCGTATTATAAATCCGTGCAAGAATATATACACAATTCAAAGCCACGTGTCAATCCTATTAAAATGATTTCATTGATTTTTTTTAAAATTCTTTAAGGAAATTTAGTTACACACAATTGAATGATTGTATTATAAATCCGTGCAAGTATATACAAAGCATGCAAAGATGTTTTACTCTTTTTCTCTCTTTTTTTTTTCTTTGAGATACATGCCTGTGCTGAAGGATGTTCAACAATTTTTCTAGATCATTTATGAGAAGTTTTTTTATCCAATAGTTACCGGTTTTATATCCACTAATTAGGAAATTGATTGTTTTATAATTGCTATAATTTAGGCAAAGAAAGGACTAATACCAACTCTATAACCATAAGTATTCACAAACATTATGTTAAACCCATTAAATATTACATACCCACAATTTCAAAACATCTCACCAAATTGAGAATCCTCAAATAGAGAAAATTATGATAAAAAAAAGGTGAATAATCAAAGGTCGGAGAAGATCGAACCAAAAGCAAAATAAATGAGTCGGCCATGGACATGAGCAATCAGTAAGTTGAGAGCGAGTGAGTCAGCTCATTTTTGCTGTAATTCATCCAAAAATGAGTATCAATTCGATCAATTGGAGTAAGAAAAAAAAGAGAGAGAGAAAAACTCCTACAAAACAACAATATATACAACCTGCACAACAAAACGGCAGTAGCAACTGGGAACCAACCAACAGAGAAGAAAGAGAAAAACTCCAACCCCAAAACCGCCATTAGATGAGAGAGAAACGAAAAACCCTAACAATTAAATTTTGCCAATGAGAATAATTTGATGTGACTAACAATTTTTTCACTTCTCTAGAAATGAGATAGAGACAGGAAGAAGAGATGGTATTCAAGTATTCTTTTTAATGGGGAGATCGAAGGTTTTGGAGGAGAGCGAGAGAAAAAAGAAAAAATGGTTTATGCAGGGGGTTTGAGTTTGAGTGTGGTGTTTTTTTTTTCTTTCTTCATTCCTTCCTCTGTTTACTCTTTTACCTTTTTCGCGGTGTTCCTATATGACATAATCATCCTATTATATATCATACTTTATGAAAGAATTATAAAACAACTCATGGGTGATGGGTTGAATGAAAAAATTGCAAATGTGAAGCAAGTAGTATATGATATCCTGATAATATGTTAGCCAGCTAATTAATTTTCTTTTTTCTTATTCACTATTGGTAATGAATATAATGAGATGCTAGCCCGTTCAGGAGGAAATGCAAATGCAATAATAATAGTCACACCATGACTATGATCAGAGGTTACATATAACAAAAACAATAATAGCTCAATCTTTAGTCCCAAAGTGGTCTAAGGTGGGCTAATATGAATCATCATAACAAATCATATCCACGACCAATACATACTAATTTATTTTTTAAAAAAAAAACTGAGATAGGGCATGTTCTCTTTACCATAAAACAACTGAACTGAATTGAACTGAACTGAATTAAATTATAACTAATAGTAATGATAACAATTTAGGAATTGAACTGAACTGAAAATAAGCTAGGGAGAACAGTCCCTTAAAGTGAGAGAAGTAAGACAAGAGAAAATATATGAAACAAGAAATTAAATTAGGTAAAAAAGTGAAAACCAACATATAAGGGTCGGTTCACTTCAACTTATTTTGACAAAACTATGACGATATAAGTTCGAAAAAATTTAGATGATTAGGTGATCCAACGGGTTGCCAACCCTCTAATTATTGAAATTTCCTTGGCCAAGAGTACATTCAGACATTAATTTTATGATTGTTTTCTCTCCAATTTATTTTATATATATATATATTATATATATATATATATATATATATATATATATAACCTTAGGATCACTCAAAATTTTTCCACGCTCTTACATTCAAATGAAACAAAAAATATAAATACATCCACTTATGAACTTATGCTTGATATTAATATCATTTTTAAAGAAATGTACACTTTGAATTTGGCCCATTTTATATTAAAATTCTAAAATAAAGGATTAGCAGAGAGAGTGCAACATGGCCCATGTGCTTAAATTATAAATATAGCTTTCTTTAATGAGCTTCGAGACACTAATTGAGAAGGTGAATCAACAAAATGAGTTAATTATATATCAAGCTTATATATCAAAAGAGGGATTTATAAGTATTCAATTTTAGTTGGTCTATAAGACTGTAAAACTGTTGTTGAAAGATTAGAAGTTATCGAATTAGAAAAGTTGTTAATTTGCCTATGCACTATGTTTTGACAGCTTCTTTTTTCTTTGATGTAAAAGATAATATTGAAATGGAAATCATATGGAGAACTTATATGACACACAGACATTACACAAGTATTGTGTATTTATATTTGTTTACTATACAAAATTATCATTTTCTAAATTATTCTTAATATTAAAATTGTGGTGGCTTAATATATTCTAAAATTGTTTTTAGGAAGAAACTAATGAGTAAGGATTATTTCAAGTAGCAACGGGGAATAAGGTATTTAGGCAAAAAAGTAAAGTGGGAAACCCCGTATGATACTCGTTACGTCAGATGGAACGGAGAATAAGGTATGATACAATATATCATCGAAATGATGGTAATTTCAGGTAGCAACAGGGAATAAGGTGTAACGCCCCGACTACTAATTCACTATTTAAGATAATCTAATTAGCAGCGGAATACCTATTTAGTCGAGGCATTACTGCCGCACCTTCGGTTAGGAAGGTGCAAGGCTACAATCATATAACATATTTAAACATTATGAGATAATAGTGATAACTTAAACATGTTATGATATAATAAAGTAAACAACGTTAACGTTACATGACATGACAATGATAATTTATATTAAAGAATATGGTCTTACATTCTAGTTAAGTTAACCTTACAAGTTAGTAGCACTATTACTAGATGATTTAATAAGGTGGTAATCCTTGCCACTACGCAGTACCATCGTCCCCAGCAGTACCTAAAACATAAATACAAACGTTAAGAGCCGAGGCCCAGTAACAAGCTACTCCAGCAACGTAAATTCATTTCAACTCATTTTATTTGCAAACAGGGGGAAAGAATAACTCAAACATTTGTCGAAATACCATTCATTCAGCTTTACCTTTATAAGCCATTAATCCTTTTATCCATTTTTCTTACTCTGGTTGCTGCAAAATCAGTCAGCTCTGGGACGTCTCCCAGCCATGTGTATGCACCACTGTGCAAGGACCTGTGTCCCGGGCATTACCCTACACCAATAACGGGCCAGTGCCCTAATAAACAGTAACGGGCCAGTGCCCCAGTAAACAGCTCGGTGCGTATACGACCGCCAATCAGCTCAGCAAACCAGTTCTTTCACTTTACGTTATCATGTTTCGTTACTTTTAATATTCATAGGTGATAAACATCAGTCATTTATCTCAGCTCTACCTCAATGATTAAGGTAGCAAAGTCATTTCATCTCATATTAACTTTTCATAAATCATAGGCCATGCTAATCCATCCAGTTCATAAAACTCATAGAATGTACTTACAAATAAATCATAGTAATCATCCCGCAACTCAAGAATAAACATTTTGATAAACTTTCACTAAATCACATTGTTCTCATGTTCATAAAAACATTTAAAGGGAATTGCGGGTACTAGCAGTAGATGTTACCTTGATTGCAGAATAATAATAATCCTCTTCTTATGTCCTTGATATCGTCCTTACTGAGCTCCGAGGAACGAGTTCTTTTAAGTTTCAAAACGAGTATTTTATAAGTTAGAAATTAATGGAAAATATTAACATAAGTGCTCCTTAAGTATGATTCTTAGTTTATAATATGGTTTATATAAGTTATAAAGTCTACTTATTTAGTGATTACGTAATAAACTGAAGTTATAATAGTTTATCCAAACCTTTATACTTAATTCTATAGATATTACTTAAAAATCGAATTAAAAGGATTATCCTAGAGGTGATCATTTTGGTCCGGCCCGCTGGCCCGGCCCGGCCCGGTCCGTTTTTGGGCCGGGTTTTGTGCAGAATTTTTCGGCCCGCGGGCCGGGCCCGGCCCGGTCATTTTTTTTTTGTTTTTGGGCGGGCTTTGGGCAAGCTAAAAACGACTTTTTAGTCTATTTTTTGGCCCGGACCGTTTTGGCCCGCAAAAGCCCGCTAAGCCCGGCCCGAACTAGTGGGCTTTGGACACAAAAATTCGGCCCGAATTTAGGCCCGGCCCGGCCAATGGGCAAATTTTTTTGGCCGCGGCCCGGCCCGAACCCGGCCCGGCCCATGATCACCTCTAGATTATCCTTCAATTAGTCATATTATCATGTCATGGTTTTATAAATTAATAATTGCATTCATATAAGTGAGCTACTTATTAAAATTACATGTAATATATTATTATAACTTTTGGACTAATTCAAGGGTATAGGCTATAACTTAAATAATCTAAAACTTGATAACATAGATTTTATACTACTATAATAACATTTGCTAAACTTAGGTGAGCTATTATTGGTGAGAAATTTTCTTAATTTGTTATAAGCTTGTACTAATCTTATTGTTATCACTTGGCTAAACTTTTTAGAAGTACAGATATGTTTATTGTTTAACTCAATTAGGAATTGTAAACTAAACTATAAAGTTAACACAAAAAGGGGAATTTAGTATTACCTGCACCAGACACACACACGCAGGAGCGAGAGAAAGAATGTGGGTCACCGACGGAGGCCTGCTGGTGGCGTCAGTTCGCGGCGGCGACGGCGACAGGCGGGGTAATAGTGACGGGCAGAAAGGTAAGGGGGGTGCGCGGTGGTGCGGCGGTGTCGCGGAGGAGAGAGAGAGAGACGAGTGTGCAGGGGGGGTCGAAGGAGACGAAGGTGCAGCGAGAGAGGAGGGCGACGGTCGGCGGTTGGTCGGCTGGGTGTGGGTTCGCCAAAGGTGGTCGGAAAGTGGGGAGGTGGTGGCTGTGTGGCGGTTGTGGTGGTGGTCGAAAATAAAAGAACAGAGGAGTTGAAATTCTGTTTTTACTTTCTTTTAGTTGATTTAATTTTTATGAATTGTTGTTGATTTTGTGTGGAAAATTTCAAACTCAATCTCCCTATTTATAGAGGAATTGCTATCTCACAAGATGAATTTCAGAAATTAAAAATTCACCAAACCATGAACATCCATGGTTTTTCAAGAAAAACAAGAAGCTTAACCATTGTTTTTGAGTGAATTTCAGTGGGTTTAATGAGTTTGTGAGGGAAAAAGTATAATTATAAAATGTTTGCTGGTTTTGTAAAACAAGGGAAGAAGAGGAATTCCATGGCTTGAGAGTTGTAGTCTTACACGCCATTGACAAAGGAGGAAGATGATTTTCCTCTTTTTCTTTTATTTCTTATTTACTGATGTTTGGTTGGGCTCATTTATGAGTTGGAGTTTCTTTGCTAATTTTATTACTCACCTTATGTATTACATTCAATTTCCAAATTACTTACAAGGTTGACTAGAGACTTTAGAATTTTAATTTATGAACCTCATTATCCAAAATTACTAAACATATATCTTAGAAATTGACTTACTAATTTTTATTTACTAAGATTGGTTCGCTTTTAGTTTATTAACTAAGATTAGTTATCAAATTAAATAAAATTAGAACTTGGGGATATTACATCCTTCCCTCTTAGAAAAAGTTTCGTCCTCGAAACTTGAGCTCAGTTAGAACCTATATCATTGATAACATATTTCATTCATAAAAAAATTCAATCCATATGATATATGCGAAATAAGCAATGTCATAAATCATTTCGTCAAACATTCAGATCATGTAGTATCATATAAATTTCAATTAAGCATTCATTACATAAAGATCATATCACCCTAAGAGAAAAGGTGGGATATTTTGCTCTCATTTGTTCTTCTACTTCCAAGTAGCTTCAGAAGTCAAGTGGTTAGCCCCATAGAACTTTCACCATTTGGATCACCTTACTTCTCAGTTGCTTTTCTCTTCGGTCAAGTATTTCAATTGGTTCTCCTCATAGGTCAAGTCATTTCGTAGCTGTAAAGGCTCGTGTCTAATAATGTGGCTCGGATCTGGGATGTATTTGCGCAACATCGACACATGGAATACATTATGGACCTTGTCCAGGTCAGTCGGTAATGCTAACCGATATGCTACCTCATTAACCCGTTCTAAGATCTCATATGGTCCAATATACCTTGGACTCAGCTTCCCTGATTGGCCAAATCTCATGATTCCTTTTCGTGGGTGATATTTCAAGAATACGTGATCTCCTACCATAAACTCCAATGGTCTTCTCCGTGATCTGCATAACTCTTTTGTCTACTCTGAGCTGCTTTCATTCTTGATTGTATCAATCGGATCTTATCTGTGGTTTCCTGAATCAATTCTGGACCTATGACACGTGCTTCATCAATATCGCTCCAGCACAGAGGCGTGCGACATTTCCTTCCATAAAGTGCTTCATAGGGAGCCATCCCAATAGTGGCTTGATAACTGTTATTGTACGAAAACTCCACCATAGGTAAGAATTTCTCCCAAGTTCCTTGAAAATCCAAAACACAAGCTCTAAGCATATCTTCCACAATCTGATTTGTCCTTTCTGTCTGTCCGTCTGTTGTCGGATGAAAAGCAGTACTAAAGTTAAGCCTTGTTCCTAGAGCTTTCTGTAACTCTTTCCAGAATTTTGCTGAAATCTTGAATCACGATCAGAAACAATCGAGCTAGGCACTCCATGTAACTACTATCGTGTTCATTATAATTCAGCCAATCGATCCAAACTCCAGTTACTCTTCACTGCTAGGAAATGTGCCGACTTTGTCAACCGATCCACAATAACCCAAATGGAATTCATTCCCTTGGTTGACATAGGCAAACCCAAGATGAAATCCATCGATATGGAATCCCATTTCCACTCTGGCACATCCAAAGGCTGCAACAAACCAGCTGGCCTCTGGTGTTCTATTTTAATCCTCTGGCATGTTAAGCATTTAGCCACAAAGTCTGCTACTTCCTGTTTCATATTGCTCCACCAGTACACCTGCCTTAAATCCTTGTACAACTTATTTCCTCCAGGATGAATTGAATATGGTGCATTGTGAGACTCATTCAAAATTCTTTTCTTCAAATTTTTATCATTTGGAACACATAATCTCCCTTGAAACCTCAAAGTTCCATCTTCTTGGATCACAAAACCAGGTGACTTCCCATTCTTCACATCCACCTTTATTCGTTCCAGTTGTGAATCCTTTCCTGAGCTCCCTTTATTTCATCCATTAAGCACGGCCTTACCTCCATTGCATTCAAACAACACCCTTTTTCCTTCTGAATGAGTTCTACCTCCATCTCATCAAATCATCATGAATGGCTCGAGGAATAGACGATTGTTTTCAGGTGAGATTTACGACTCAGGGCATCAGCAACTACATTGGCTTTTCCAGGATGTATTGATATCAAGATCATAGTCTTTCAGGAGTTCTAGCCACCTACGTTGCCTCATGTTGAGCTCTTTTTGGGTGAAGATATATTTCAGGCTTTTGTGATCAGTGAAAATTTGACACGAGGCTCCATACATAATGTCTCCAAATTTTGAGGGCAAAGACAACAGCAGCAAGTTCAAGGTCATGGGTGGGATAATTTTGTTCATGTGTTTTGAGTTGGCGGAGAGGCATATGCTATCACTTTCCATTTTGCATTAAGACACAACCTAACCCGTGTTTGGAGGCATCACTATAGATAACAAATCCCTCGGTTCCAGATGGAAGGGTAAGAACAGGGGCAGTGGTGAGTCTTCTTTTAAGTTCTTGGAAGGCAGTCTCACACTCCTCAGTCCACTTATATTTGACATTCTTCCTCACAAGTTTGGTTATGGGTAAGGCAATTCTAGAGAAATCTTGCACAAATCTTCTGTAATAGCCAGCTAATCCCATGAAACTCCGAACTTCAGGAACATTAGTTGGTCTAGGCCACTCCACTATTGCTTTTATTTTCTCGGATCCACAGACACTCCTTCTTCAGAAATAATATGCCCAAAAATGATATTTCCTTGAGCCAGAATTCACACTTTGACAGCTTAGCATATAATTGATTTTCCACTAACATCTCCATTACTTTCCTCAAATGCTCCTTATGTTCCTCCATGTTCTTAGAGTACACTAAAAATCATCAATGAAAACAACCACAAACTTGTCTAGGTATGGCTTGAAGACACGGTTCATTAATCCATAAATACAGATGGTGCATTGGTTAACCCAAAAGGCATAACAACAAACTCATAATGCCATACGGGTTCTAAAGGCAGTTTTTGGAATATCCTCAGGCTTGATACGAAGTTGATGGTAACCAGACCTCAAATCTATTTTCGAAAAGACTTTTGCACCTCGAAGTTGATCAACAAATCATCTATGCGGGGTAATGGGTACTTATTTTTAATGGTGATCTTGTTTAATTCCCATAATCAATGCATAACCTAAACTTCCATCCTTTTTCTTCACAAATAAAACTGGGCTCCCCAAGGTGACACACTCGGTCGAATATATCCTTTTTCAAGTAACTCATCTAATTGTTTCTTCAATTCTTGTAACTCGGTTGGGGCCATCCTATAGGGTGCCTTGGAAATGGGGGCTGATCCTGGGATTATCTCGATGCTAAAATCTAATTCTCTTCGTGGAGGCATACCAGGTATCTCATCGGGAAACACATTTGGGTATTCACAAACCACAGGTATATCAGTTATGGAAGGTTTAGGGGAATTTAATCTATGACACTACAAAGGTACCCAAAATAGTCAAACTCAGGCATCTTTTGAGCTCTCAACCCATAAACAATTTGGATTTGAGGTTTTGTCACAAACTTTTGGTATGAAATTCTACGCCCATCAGGTGCTTTAAGGGTCACACTCTGCTTAACACAATTGATGTCAGCCTCATATTTAGTCAACCAATTCATCCCCAAAATCACATCAAACTCAGATAACTCAAATTCTACAAGGTCAACTAGAAACTCAACTTTCCCCAACACAATTGGACAATTCCTATACATGACTCTACATCTCACAGTTTCACCAGTAGGTAGGGCAACATTAGAGAGGAAAAGTCACATGATGGTTGCAAGTTCAGGATTTTGGCAAACAATGGGGAAATGAAAGAATGTGAAGCTCCAGAATCAAATAAAACATGGACAGGCAAAGAATGGATAGAGAAGGTACCGGTAATAACAGTGTCATCATTCTCAGCTTCATCTTGCCTCATGACATAGATTCTTCCTGTCGGTGCTTGTCGTGGTGGATTACGATATGCTCCGGCATTGTTGCTGCTTCGGTTGCGGTCAGTACCACCAGAAGTAGTCCCTCCTATGGCATTGGTGGTCCCTGGTGGCTTTGGGCACTCTCGAACATAATGCTCATGGCTTCCGCACCGATAGCAAGTGTTTGTGCCAATACGACACTCATTTGCTACATGACTCATTCTTCCACACTTAGTACACCCTTGGGATCTGTTCGCTGATGCCTTATAGTTGTTCTGGTGTTTGTTGCCTCCTTGTCCACTGAACCGAATTGATTGGTATCATTCCTCCTAAAGTTTTGGCCTCCTTGATAACCCTGATTCGGCCTTTTTGCTCCTCCTGGATTATCACTCCTTCCATCATTCCTCCTTTTAAAGTTACTATTTTGAGATTCTCGAAGCAATACTACCCGTTCCACATTAACGGCAACATCAACCATATCCTGATATGAAGTGAACCTTTGAGATGCCAACCTATCCTGATATTTGAGCTGAAGACCTCGCTCAAAGCGGTTCATCCTTGACTGCTCACTAGCTACTAGCTCAGGTGCGAACCTTGAAAGCTCCATGAACTTATTAGCATATTCCAAAACACTCATTGTACCTTGCTGTAAGTGAAGGAATTCATCTTCCTTCTGCTTCCTAAGTGAAGGAGGGTAAAATTTATCTCGCATCAAATCCTGAAGTTTACTCCATCCAAACCCAGGTTCATTTTTCTTTTCCTTAACAATCTTCCACCATAAACTTGCTTGGCCCGTGAGATAAAATACAGCAAAGTCTACCCTCCATTTCTCAGGGCATTGCAAGGTTTCAAACAGCTGATCAATGCGATTAATCCAATCTTCAAACGCCACTGGATCAGGCTTACCATCATATAAAGGTGGGTTAAGAGATGAGAACTTTTTGAACATCGTAGCGCTCTCATTTTCATTAGTAACTACCTTCCTCCGGGATTCTTGGATTAACTCAGCTAACATAGTGCTTATATCTTCCAACCTTTCCATCCTTTCTGCATTTCTGTCTAAAGGTTCATAATCATCATCCTGGTCATCCTCTATATGCACATCCTCCACGTGCACATTTTCAGCACCGTTTGTAACATCGTTGTTGACATCAACGGTCGACATTCTGCATGTCAAATTACAGTTACGTTGAAATAAAATTATAAAATATTCCCATTTCCCGCATCCTACGCTCACACTCATTATAAACATTTTTAGTTTTCAATTTACTTAATTTAATTTAACCATAATTCCTTATTTTATCTATAATTTAACCAATGTACCTTTGAATCTTCTTTATAACTTAGATATTTTTATTTAACGTAAAACCATGGGGTTAAACGTTATGGTTCAGAACCGTTTGCTCTGATACCACTCTGTAACGCCCCGACTACTAATTCACTATTTAAGATAATCTAATTAGCAGCGGAATACCTATTTAGTCGAGGCATTACTGCCGCACCTTCGGTTAGGAAGGTGCAAGGCTACAATCATATAACATATTTAAACATTATGAGATAATAGTGATAACTTAAACATGTTATGATATAATAAAGTAAACAACGTTAACGTTACATGACATGACAATGATAATTATATTAAAGTATATGGTCTTACATTCTAGTTAAGTTAACCTTACAAGTTAGTAGCACTATTACTAGATGATTTAATAAGGTGGTAATCCTTGCCACTACGCAGTACCATCGTCCCCAGCAGTACCTAAAACATAAATACAAAACGTTAAGAGCCGAGGCCCAGTAACAAGCTACTCCAGCAACGTAAATTCATTTCAACTCATTTTATTTGCAAACAGGGGGAAAAAATAACTCAAACATTTGTCGAAATACCATTCATTCAGCTTTACCTTTATAAGCCATTAATCCTTTTATCCATTTTTCTTACTCTGGTTGCTGCAAAATCAGTCAGCTCTGGGACGTCTCCCAGCCATGTGTATGCACCACTGTGCAAGGACCTGTGTCCCGGGCATTACCCTACACCAATAACGGGCCAGTGCCCTAATAAACAGTAACGGGCCAGTGCCCCAGTAAACAGCTCGGTACGTATACAACCGCCAATCAGCTCAGCAAACCAGTTCTTTCACTTTACGTTATCATGTTTCGTTACTTTTAATATTCATAGGTGATAAACATCATCATTTATCTAGCTCTACCTCAATGATTAAGGTAGCAAATCATTTCATCTCATATTAACTTTTCTAAATCATAGGCCATGATAATCCATCCAGTTCATAAAACTCATAGAATGTACTTACAAATAAATCATAGTAATCATCCCGCAACTCAAGAATAAACATTTTGATAAACTTTCACTAAATCACATTGTTCTCATGTTCATAAAAACATTTAAAGGGAATTGCGGGTACTAGCAGTAGATGTTACCTTGATTGCAGAATAATAATAATCCTCTTCTTATGTCCTTGATATCGTCCTTACTGAGCTCCGAGGAACGAGTTCTTTTAAGTTTCAAAACGAGTATTTTATAAGTTAGAAATTAATGGAAATATTAACAAAGTGCTCTTAAGTATGATTCTTAGTTTATAATATGTTTATATAAGTTATAAGTCTACTTATTTAGTGATTAGTAATAAACGAAGTTAATAATAGTTTATCCAAACCTTTATACTTATTTCTATAGATATTACTTAAAAATCGAATTAAAAGATTATCCTTCAATTAGTCATATTATATTATGTTTATAATTAATAATTGCATTCATATAAGTGAGCTACTTATTAAAATTACATGTAATATATTATATAACTTTTGGACTAATTCAAGGGTATAGCTATAACTTAAATAATCTAAATTGATAACATAGATTTTATACTACTATAATAACATTTGCTAAACTTAGGTGAGCTATTATTGATGAGAAATTTTCTTAATTTTTATAAGCTTGTACTAATCTTATTGTTATCACTTGGCTAAACTTTTTAGAAGTACAATATGTTATTTTAACTCAATTAGGAATTGTAAACTAAACTATAAAGTTAACACAAAAAGGGGAATTTAGTATTACCTACACAGACACACACACGCAGGAGCGAGAGAAAGAATGTGGGTCACGACGGAGGCCTGCTGGTGGCGTAGTTCGCGGCGGCACGGCGACAGGCGGAATAGTGACGGCAGAAAGGTAAGGGGGTGCGCGGTGGTGCGGGGTGTCGCGGAGGAGAGAGAGAGAGACGAGTGTGCAGGGGGGGTCGAAGGAGACGAAGGTGCAGCGAGAGAGGAGGGGCGACGGTCGGCGGTTGGTCGGCTGGGTGTGGTTGCCAAAAGGTGGTCGGAAAGTGGGGAGGTGGTGGCTGTGTGGCGGTTGTGGTGGTGGCGAAAAAAAGAACAGAGGAGTTGAAATTCTGTTTTTACTTTCTTTTAGTTGATTAATTTTTATGAATTGTTGTTGATTTTGTGTGGAAAATTTCAAACTCAATCTCCCTATTTATAGAGGAATTGCTATCTCACAAGATGAATTTCAGAAATTAAAAATTCACCAAACCATGAACATCCATGGTTTTTCAAGAAAAACAAGAAGCTTAACCATTGTTTTTGAGTGAATTTCAGTGGGTTTAATGAGTTTGTGAGGGAAAAAGTATAATTATAAAATGTTTGCTGGTTTTGTAAAACAAGGGAAGAAGAGGAATTCCATGGCTTGAGAGTTGTAGTCTTACACGCCATTGACAAAGGAGGAAGATGATTTTCCTCTTTTTCTTTTATTTCTTATTTACTGATGTTTGGTTGGGCTCATTTTATGAGTTGGAGTTTCTTTTGCTAATTTTATTACTCACCTTATGTATTACATTCAATTTCCAAATTACTTACAAGGTTGACTAGAGACTTTAGAATTTTAATTTATGAACCTCATTATCCAAAATTACTAAACATAATATCTTAGAAATTGACTTACTAATTTTTATTTACTAAGATTGGTTCGCTTTTAGTTTATTAACTAAGATTAGTTATCAATTAAATAAAATTAGAACTTGGGGATATTACATAAGGTATTTATACCCCATATGGTACTTATTCCGTCAGTTGGAACAAAATTTTCTTATGATGTTTCAAAAAATACACACAATTTGGAATAAGGTATGATACAATATATCATCGAAATTGTGGTATTTCAGTTAGGAATAAGGTATTTATACCCTATATGGTACTTATTCCGTCAGTTGGAACAAAATTTCTTATGATGTTTCAAAAAAGACAGTTTTTTCAACCATGTGTTAAAAGTCAAGGATAATCCCTATCACATGGTAGCTTTGTATCTCACGAGACCAGTTCTTAGTCATGGCTAATTTTATGTAGCCATTTCTCAGTCACGAGTAAAAATTGCCTAATAGTACTAATTTATGAGAAAGAACATGGGAAGTCTAACACTTTAAGGCCATTTCGAGTAAAAAATGAAGACTATAATGTGGAGAGGGTTTCTAAGACAATTGACCCCTAAGTGGTTACTAGGATAAGATCAAGTTCGTGCAAATTTTCTCCCTTTTTGAAGCAGTTGAGATCATTAATTTACCTTTGGCATCTCAACATAACGTGTTGTTGGCTTTGCTTATGAGTATGTTATACAACCTCCGTTCTTTTTCTACTGCAACAATTGAGTTTTCACGTTTGCTAATACACTATTTTAACTATTAATATCTTTAATTACTTTTTAGTAAAATTATACAAAATTGATATTCTGAAGTATATATCGAGACGAATCTAACAATACCCCACATGACAATATTTTTCCTGACATAAAAATCATAATATATAGTGAAAGGTTATGATGGTTAATGGATAGTGTAAAAATCTCATTTTGCAATATTATAGAAATAGAACGGAGGAAGTAACTTCTTAATAAATTTCGTTTTGCACTAAAAAGAAGTCTTCCAAAACATATCAGTATCATGTATATGTTAAACAACTTTATAATTAATATAAAGGTGTATATATCTTAAACACAGAGTTTTTTTAATCAAGTTAACGTAAGAATCGTTTACACGTTTTCATTGTAGCTGATATATAAACATTGTTATTATACTAAATAGTTCCCGTGCATTGTGCACGGGCCTAAAACCTAGTACTGTAATTAAATAGGGAGAGAGTAGGCAGTGGCGGAGCCACGTGGTAACAAGGGGTAGCACGTGCTACCCCTGCTTTTTTTTTTTAAAAAAAAAAAAAATTCAAAAAATCGGAAAAAATCGCAAAAAAATAAGGAGCGCGTTTCATTTGGAAATTTCACCTTCTCAACTCCTCAAACTCAGTCTCTCTCTCTCTCAAATCTCAAACTCTCAACTCCCATTCTCGATGCTGTGTCGTCGGAAAATCGAATTTCTCCAGTCGCCTGTCACCGGAGTACGCAGTCTCGGTCGTCGTCTCGTCGGAGAAACCGAGGTCTCCAGAAAATGGTAAGTTTATTGTTCCACGAATTATAATCTAGATCTAGCCCTAAATTTGAGTCTCCTCTTAACTTTGATTCTTAAATCTTAATCCCCTCTTAAGTCTTAACTTTCTTTCTCTTTCTTCTCGGAATCTCGGCAGTCGGCTCTCCAGAAATAGTTTGCTCACTTAAATTGGTCGGCGACGACGAGAGTGACGGCGACAGTAGCGACATAGACACATTGTTGCACTTCGGCGGTTCGGCCTTCCGAGTTCCGGCGTTCAGCCACTGCATTCAGGTAACTTTCTTTCTCTTTCCTCTAAAATTGTTATATGGCATTTTTTTTTATTATATTAGGCTGAATTTCAGAATTTGTGGAAATTGTGGTATGTGGATTTGCGGAATTAGTAGTTTGAGGATTGTTCATTGTTGTGGAATTTTGATTGATTATTGTCGTTTTTTCCATTGTTAGTTAGGCTGAAATTGTGGAAGTTTGATTGATTGTTGTGAAGTATGATTGTTTATTGGGTTGAATTTGTGGAAATTTGGTAGTGATATATGATATATCATATGGTGTTGAAATTGGGAATTTGTGGAATTTGTTAGTTTACTATTATTGTAGTTGTGGGAATGAATGATTAGTGAATGACAATGAAGGTTCATTGTTTTGCTTGCTATTTGTTCAAGAAAGACAATGAAGGTTCTGATGCTTTTGTTAGTGAGGGGTAGGGGTGTTAACGAGCCGAACCGAGACCGAACATGTCCAGGCTCGGCTCGGCTCGAAAATGTTTGAGATTGAGCTCGGCTCGAGCTCGAAGCTCGTCGAGCCTAAAAATCTAGGCTCGACTCAAGTTCGAAAGACTCGTACCCGAGCTCGGCTCGAGTTCGGCTCGAAAACAAAAAATTTCATATATTAAAAAAAAAAATTGGCAAAAAATTTATTCATTAGGCTTTTGATAAAAATATAGCCCAACATACTTTTGCCAAGATTAAACTAATATGAAAGTCAGGTAATGCCCATTTAATAAATAGGCCCAACTTCCATTGAGTTTGTCACTCTTTATCCACATGCCCTTTTAATGCAAAAGGTTCACTCTTTCCTTTCCTTCCTCACCAATGTGGGACTTCAGAAATTTCATATAACAAATCTTGCAATCACAAGCTGCACTTCACCGATGTGGGACACTTGCAATTTCGTATGATGTAGTTGTACCGCTCTAGCATGCAAATTTTTTTTTTTTTTTTTTGCAAGAGGCATGCAAGTTTATTTTTTCTTTTGTAATATGTAGTTGTTGACTCAGTGCCACCTTTTTGTAATATTTTTTTAGATATGATGTATTCAATGTATATAAATATTTTAAAATAAATGTTTATATAAATATTTTAAAATAAATGTTTATATAAATATTTTAAAATAATTAAACTAGTTAATTAAAGACTTTATAAATAGTCCAATAATACAAATAAGACATAATTTAAAATGAAGTTTAGTGAAAGGTATTAAGATTTTATAATGAAAATAAGGTTGTTGTTCACCTTCTATGTCGATGTGGGACATTA
The DNA here is from genome assembly GCF_026745355.1 of Beta vulgaris subsp. vulgaris. Taxonomy (NCBI): domain Eukaryota; kingdom Viridiplantae; phylum Streptophyta; class Magnoliopsida; order Caryophyllales; family Amaranthaceae; genus Beta; species Beta vulgaris. Next base: position 13,577,445 of record NC_079206.1, read on the forward strand.
ATATCTTATATAAAAAAATATCTGAAATACTTTCGAGCTAGTTCACGAACTCTCGAGCCGAACTTAGGGAGGCTCAGCTCGGCTCGTTAAGGTCTCGAGCCGATCCCGAACTCGAGCCGAGCCCTCCCGAGCCAAACTTTGACCGAGCTTTGACCGAGCCGAACTCGAATAATTTGCGAGCCACCCTGGCTCATTAACACCCCTAGTGAGGGGTTTAGAACTTGGAGTAAACCAGATGCACTTAATAAGCATATTGGTGGACATATGAGTGTTCACAATAAAGCCATGATGAGTCTTGCTGACTTTAAAAATCAAAAGGATAGTCTTCCATCTGCTTTCAGTAATCAATCGCAAGAAATGGCAAGCAATTATCGGAAGCGATTAGAAGCTTCTGTTAAATGTGTGAAGTACTTATTACTTCAAGGGTTGTCTTTCCGTGGCCATCTTGAAAATTCTGATTCTTTGAATCAAGGCAATTTCCTTGAACTCCTTAAATTTCATGCAAAAGATAGACTTGATGTTGAAAAGGTTGTATTGGAAAACGCTCCGGGAAATTGTCAAATGACTGCTCCTTGCGTCCAAAAAGACATCATACATACTTGTGCAAAAGAAACAACGAAAGTCATGCTTGATGAAATTGGTCATGATTTTTTTGTATCCTTGCTGATGAGTCCGCAAATATATCTGATAAAGAACAAATGACTCTTTGTTTGCGATACATTGATAGAAATGGTGGATTGAATGAACGTTTTCTTGGTTTGGTTCATGTGCCTAACACCACTTCTTTAACTCTTAAAGAGGCAATTGAATCGTTGCTTATGGAGCACTCTCTTAGTCTTTCTAGAGTTCGGGGACAAGGATATGATGGTGCTAGTAACATGCGAGGTGAAATAGCTGGTTTAAAAACTCTAATAACTGATGAGTGTCCACAAGCATATTATGTTCATTGTTTTGCTCACCAACTTCAATTGACACTAGTTGCCGTTGCCAAGAAAAACTCTGATCGTAGTTGGCTTTTTCTTGATGTGCTTCCATTGTTGTTGAATTTTGTTGGTGGTTCACCTAAACGAAAAGAATTTCTTCGACAAAATCAAAGAACACGTGTTGTAGAAGCTTTATCCTCGGGTGAAATAGAATCTGGCACTGGTTTGAATCAAGAGAAATCTTTAAGTAGGCCCGATGACACTAGTTGGGGATCTCATTTTAAAACAATTATGAATGTTCTTGATTTATATCGTCCAATCCTTGAGTCACTTGATGCTATTGCTGAATCTTCCATTGAAAAGGCCGACAAAAACAAAGCATGTGCAATCATTAATTTGTTGATGACTTTTGATTTTGTTTTTGTGGCATACTTGATGACATCTATTTTTGGGATCACACATGAGTTGAATTTGGCTTTACAAAAAGAGTGATCAAAATATTGTGAATGCTATGACTTTGGTTGATGTGACTAAGAGGAATTTGCAAAAGCTAAGAGATGGTGGATGGGATGCTCATATGACTAAAGTATCTTCCTTTTTGACAAAACATGACATTGAGATTCTGAACATGGAGGGAATGTATGTTGCACCGGGGAGAAGAATGTTTCGTGGTAATACTTCACAAGTGACAAATCTTTCATCATTTTCGGGTTGAGGTTTTTCTAAGTGTTATTGATCAACAATTGCAAGAAATTGAAAATCGATTTAGTGAGAAAAGTAAGGAATTACTTATTTGCATGTCTTGCTTTAATCCTTCTAATCGGTTTGCATCATTTTGTTGAGTTTTATCCAAATGAATTTTCAAGTGCTGAAATGTTCTTTTTTGAACATTCATTGGATAACTTCATTGAAGATGTTCGAAATGACGAGAGGTTTTGGAATGTGAAGACTCTCAATGAGCTTTCTATAAAGCTTGTTGAAACAAAAAACATGAAACTCATTCAAAAGTTTATTTGCTTTTGAAGTTGGTGTTAATTCTTCCTGTGGCGACTGCAAGTGTAGAAAGAGCATTCTCTACTACGACTATGATCAAAAATAAATTACGAAATAGCATGGGAGATGGATTGCTAAATGATTGTTTAGTTACTTTTCTTGAGAAAGATTTGTTTTGTGATGTAGAAGTTGATGCGATTGTAAATCGGTTCCAAAATTTGAGGACCCGACGCGAACAATTGTAATTTTCTTTTATTATCGATTTCAAGGTTGTATTTGGATTTTGTAACATTTAGGATTTTGTAACATGTTGAATTTAGTAATTACGAACTTTTTTTTTTTGAGTTTCTAGTAATGTAAAGTTGCGCTACCCCTGGTCTAGAATCCTGGATCCGCCCCTAAGAGTAGGTGAAGTAAGGGTAATATAGTCAAATTATCCCAAAAGCTTTTCTAAAAAGGAAAATGTTGCAACTAATAAAAAATACCTAAAAGTTGAATTTGTTGCAACTAAATAAAAATAGATGTAGTAGAAATTAGAAACTGGTCATCCTCATTTCTATTCAAATAATTTTTAGGATTATTTAACTAAATAATAAAAATTTTGGCTACTTCATTCGTAGTAATAAAAACTTTATTATTATAATTTTTTTTCAAACTATCAGCTAACTAGTTTAAAAACTCTGCAGAAATACATGAGAGCTAATTGTTTGAATTCATTTTTAAAAAAATTTAAATATTATTAGTGTAACATACAACATACGTAAAACAAAAAAAAAGTAAAATATAATTAAAAAACGTAGTTATCCTATAATATGCAACAAAGTAAACTATAAAACAATTATATGAGCATATTGAAAGAAAAACTATGCACACAAATTAAGAGTTTTCAAAATGCTTATTACCCATTTTGAAATATTTCCTTATACAATACATTTGTGGTAACATTTGAGTTAGGGTGCATTCTTTTCAACTTATTGACCATCAACTTATTAGACCTTATTTGAACTGAACTTATTAAATTTGAACTGAACTTATTGCAACTTATTAAACCTGAATGAACTTGATTCAACTTATTGGACTTGATTCAACTTATTGGACCTGATTGAACCTGGTTGGAACTTATTAGACTTTATTGGAACTTATTGGCCTTTTTGAAATTTATTAGACCTTATTGACCATGATTGAAACTTATTAGACCTTATTGGACTTGATTGAAATTTATTAGACCTTATTGGACCTGATTGAAACTTATTTGACCTTATTAGACAAAAAAAATTGACCATTAATAACATAAATATTACCCCTAACGTAAATACTACCCCTCAAAAATTTATTACGAATTAATAATTATTAAAAGTCGTCCTTTAAAAAAATAATAATTATTAATTATCTCTTATGATAATTAATTTAACAAAAAAATTTTAATATTTATATATTTGCCTATAGATAACTTTGACCACTAATGTATCTAATACTCTTGTTTTAATTTTATGAAACACTAGTGGAAAATCAAAAGTTGATTAACATTTATTGCTAACAAGTTAAAATTGGCACATATGAAAAATTCTCACCCCACTTTCATTTACGTGAAGGTAGTAGAATGCATTAACTCCTTATCTCTCACTCTACATTTATATCCTTCATTGTTATTAGTAACGAAAACATGTTAAGACAAATTGCAAAATATTGTAATTATAATGATTATTATTGTCAATCTTAATTATTTGACCATGATTATAGTATCATTTAATAATAATATAATCACCTAATAATAATATGAATAATCAAATTATAGACAATAATACAAGTATAACACTATATATTGTGGTACTTTAATAAAAAATTATAATAATAACATAATTAGCTAATAGTAATATGAATAACAAAATAATAGACAATAATACAAATATTTAATAAAATAATAGACACTAATACAAGTATAATACTATATAATCATTGTGTTACTTTAATTAAAATTCTAATAATAACATAATGGACAATAATACAAATGTTTATTGAACATTGACTATTTGGACCTTATTGGACCTTATAAGACCTCATTGGAACTTATTGGACGTTATTAGACCTGATTGGAACTTATTGCACCTGATTGGAACTTATTGGACCTTATTAGACCTGATTGGAACTTATTGCCCTTATTGGACCTTATTGCAACTAATGATTGGCATGGGTCCAGGACCTTACCCGGACCCTGTTGGACCCGACCCTAATTTAAGGGTTTGGGTCCAACTTTTTCAGACCTTAAGGGTCCGGGTCCGAGTCTGGGTCCAAGTGAATTTTTTTAGGGTCCGGGTCAAAATTTTGGACCCAGACCCTATCCAGACCCTAAACTTATTTAATATATACATTTTAACTTTTTTTTAAAAAAAACAAACTGATTTTCTAAAAGATTAAAACCCAAACTAAAACACCAAAACACACATTCTGAACTCTTATGTAAGTTGTGTTTGTTTCGTTTTTTTCAGTTTGTATGTTTGTGTTTTTTTTATTTTTATGTTCATCAGTTTATATGTTTGTGTTTGTTTCGTTTTTTTTCCAGTTTATAAGTTTGTGTTTGTCTCGTTTTTTTCAATTTATATGTTTGTGTTTGTTTCATGCGAATTCTTATGTTTGTTACATGCGATCTTTGTGTTTGTTTCATGCAAATTTCAGATGATTATTGATACTAATAATGCTGAAAATCTGGCAAAATAAAGAATTTAGGCCTGTACCCTCCAGATCCTAAGGGTCTGGGTCAGGGTCTAATTTTTTCAGACCCTTAGAGTCCAGGTCCGGGTATGGGTCTGCAAAAAAATTTAGGGATCAGGTCTAGGGTTCAGCTAGACCCAACCCCTGCCCATCCCTAATTGCAACTTATCTGAACTTATTTGAACTTATTGGACCCCAAACTTAAATTTTTAAGTTGAGGATAACGCACCCTTAGTTCCCACGCTCTTATCACAGATTAAAATCTTCAAACCCTTTTTGCTTGTAATTCTTGATACAGTAACATAGAGTTGTCCGTGGTTGAATATTAGCTGAGGGATATGTAATCCTACGTGAGCTAGATTTTGTCTTTGTCGTTTATTTATCGTTATTGCAAAACATACCATCAAGGAAAACTACCTTTTCTGAATTTTAATCGGGAACTTTGTTACGCCGAATGGTGTAAGTGTCATCCTGGAAATAAAAACTTTTTCCTCCACAATACTGTCTGATATAACAACAACCTTAATAATGCTATTGGCAAGATGTTTGACGACTAATCTGATACCATTACATAGCCCAAAAATCTGGTCGATATTCCCTAGGAGCATCACCCGTTCTCATACCTTCAATCTTATACTATGTGATAAGAGGTTTTAGTGTGTCATTAAGGCACCAAAAATTGCTTTTAAACAATATTTATAAAACCTAACAAGCAATTACTGAGACGTCGTAAAGGCAAGTCAATGATCGATCCACGGGAAAAATGGGATTAATCAAAGTTTAACAAGTCTAAATTACGTAATTGAAGGATTTTTGGGGGATTTTGAATAATTTTTGCGACAACTAAAACTAACTATTATCAAGAACTAGCAATTAACAAGATATGAAAATATGAATATGAAAAAGACTAGAGTTAAGGTTACTAGTATGGAACAAAGTGGACAACGATTATTAATGCAATTGTGATTCAAAGGCGACAATTATGTAAGATTTAGTTTTCCTCTAAAACACTCGAGTCCTCTCTCAAACGGTCTTCAAGAATAATCACTTAATCAATCAACTAAATCCTATCTCGAATAGTCTTCAGTCAACTGATTAAGAGATTCAATAAGAACGAAAAATCCCTAATACAAGGATCCCCTTAATTTCTACCTAATATCTTGACCTAGAAATTAAGTTGATTCACGGGGATGATAAAAGAGTTCAAAATTCGATTAAGAACATTTGAATTCAAAATACCAAAGTATAAATGTGATCAATATTTATCCTAAGGCCTCAAAACACCAAGATCAATACATAAACATCTTTAGATCATTATAATCGCATCAATAATACATTTAAACCCTAATTCATACTTTCACCCTAACTCTAGATAGGAAATTACTCACTAATCATGAATTCTAATCAATAAAACATGAAATCTATAGCTAATCTAAGGCTAAACATGATTAAGAGATAATTAATCTAATGAAAATAACAATTACGAAATTATAATAAAGAAGATCTAATGATATGGAAGAACAAATTATGAAAAGAGAGAATAAAAACTAAAAACTTCGAAACTAATTGAAATAAATGTACCTTCAATGTGTAGAATTCACAAGCTTATATCTAGAATATCAAATTTTAAACAAAAACTAAGTGTTTTTCTCTCTAATGTCGACCCTAATAATAGTCTCTCAAAACATAAAACAGAGCATAATCCTCAACTAATAAAAAAATCCAATGTTTTAAGGCAAGCCTCGTATTTTTTTCATCACGGATTCGAATGGTGCGGGCGCACCAAATTTAGGTGGGGTGCACCATTCTTTCTGATCTGGTTGGACAGTTCATTTTAAAACGAGCATAACTTCTTCTTTTATATCCAAATGAAGCTTATGACCAGTCGTTGGAAAGATATCGAAATGAGCTTTCACCTACAACTGGAATTACATTCATCCCATTTGTGGTTTGAATGTTATGTATATTTGAAGTTTCTCATACAAGATGTTATGGCACTACGTGCTCTTTTGTGTCAGCGGACACAGGGCATGGTGCGAGCACACCATTTCTCAACTTGTGCTCTATTTTTATTGCTTCATTTTGCCAACTCTATAACTCATATCCATCTTACGTAGTTCCAACTTGTGCTCTATTAAAAAGAGTTGATGGAAATAGTTTTTGCTCTGTCTACTGCTTCCCTTAGAGTCTCAGATAAAATCACAACCCGCACCACCACTGACACTCATCTATACACTCGCTTATGATTCCACTTCTCCCATTCATCCTCTCGCTTCTCTTCTCTTGCACCACCGTTGCACCATACTTGGCCACCCAGTGATCACTTCTTATTTATCCATGATTTTAATTTTAGACACGTACAAGTTGCACGAAAGGTTTTTTGTTTTATAAATTTAATATTTTTTGTTATTTTCCCTAAAATCAGGGTGGACATTTTTTAGTCGTTAATCTATAAAATTGATATTATTGAAGTAAAGAATAAAAAAAAATATATACATAAAATTTTGGAAAAGCTACATCAAAGAACCCATTAAAAGAAAAATAGATACAATTATTAACCTTTTGTTACTAATAAAATATATAGCATTCAACGAAGACAATATGAAAATCCATGTCACAATCTGCAAATTCATATGTTCAACTTTCATTTATGGAAAGATGTTTGACTCAAATTCTGGAAATTCATTTGTTCAACTTTCATTCTTACAAATCCATATGAACACATATAAATCAAACTATGAAAAACCCCATTGTTAATGAAAAATCTATCTTTTATATGTAAATATAATTAACTCTAACGTAAAAAATTCATACTACAACATTTTTCATATATGGACAATTAATCTCAAGAAAAAAATATAGATAATATTCTCCAAGTTCAACTTTATGCTTCATATTCTTCTCCATTATGCTTAATAATCTTTTCCATTTTCAACCTTTTCGGCAACAATAAAATTTTTTCATATTAAATCTTCCTGTAAAAAATTCGAAGGCCCAAAAATAAATCTTACTACAACTTCCGGTGATTAAGATGTGGAGCATTTTCCGGCGAATGCGGGGTAAGAAAATTGTCCATTGAGTATAAAAGATGATGAAGAAGTTTAAAATGCAAATGTCTTATTCGTGTTTGTTTTCCCGTATAAAAATGCAGAGGTGAGAAATTTTTCCAGTGAGTAAAGCTTTCCAATGAGTATGAAATAAGGTTCTTCACAAGAGAGAAAATTATGAGATGAGAGAATGAAGAAGAGAGAGAAAATTCTGAAGTGAAATAGTGAAGAGAGAGAAATATGCATTGGAAGATGTTGAATTGAAACTAGTGGAAAAAGGTTGATTTGTGTCGGACCCGAGACCCCTATTTGCGTCCGACTTGGGTCCGACGGCACAGGTCTCGATGTAGATGACCTACCAATGATCTGCGCCGAATGCAGATCCGACACAAATCTTCATCTATTTGCGTCGCACCTCGTATACGATGCGACGCAGATGGCTATACCAGCCCAATTCTCAAAGCTTTGCACATTGGGTAATGCAGAGGGTAATGTGCGTCGCACATTGCCTAGGGTGTGACGCACATGAGTGATTTGTGTCGCACCTCGGGCTACGTGCGACGCAAATTGCTATTTTAATAAAAAAAATATTTTTAGAACTAGGATATATATATTGCAACATTCGAGGAAAAGCAAAGACGATTCTCGAACAGTTTAAGAAGCGAATTGAACATGTTGTATAATATGAGCACTATAAAGGGGGGGGGTGAATTATAGTGAGAGAATAAGCACTACTTTTTGCGGAATTAAAAGTAAACTTGGGAACAAACAATGGGAACACGAGAGATTTTACGAGGAAAAACTTCCTAGGCCTAAGGAAGAAACAACCTCGACCACAAGGGATTTTAAACAACTTTCCACTATAATAGGCCAAAACAACTTGATTACAACCTATTACTTTTCTCTCGATTCTCAACTTAAGTCACTCAACTCAAGTTCCCAACGACAGTTCCCAACAACTGACGTTTTCTCTCAAACTTCACTCGAAGTTCCTTTCTCTTTCTCTTTCTCTTCTGCTTCACTCAAAGCTTTCTCACAGTTACAAGAGTTCACTCAAACCCTTTTTCTCAAAAATACACTTTGTAAAATAATGGAAGAGTAATAAAACTCGATTAATGTAAGTATGAATTCTCTTAAGGAAAGGCACTGACACTTTAGATAACTTAAGACAAATTAACTAAGTCAGACACAATTTTTCTCAAGTGAATTAGGCGCTATTTATAGACCTTTAAGACAAGACATGATTTCCACTAACTTAGACCATTATCACATGTTCTCCATGATTTCTAATTAATTAATTAAATTAAATTATTTATTCTAAGTCATGTATCATCCACTAATCCATTACTTCATTCATAGAAGCAGTAACAAAGTACGTGGTTTTGCAAACTTGGAGAATAATTAATCTTATTTAATTTAATTAAATACTTGGAGGATAATTAACTTAGCCACTAAATCCACTAACTCCATAAACATGAAGCAGTAAATCATTTAGGCGTGTAAGCTAGAATTTAGGAAATAAATAAATAAAAATCCTTTAGCTAGTTTTTAGGAAAAAAATCTTTTTCAAAATCTTTTATAAAAACCGGAAATATTTTTTGTATTTCGAAAAATCCGAAACATTTTTAAAACCGGAAATAATATATTTTCGAAAACTAAATCTTTTAAATAAAATGTAAAAGATAAAATATATTTTTAAAAAGATAAGATTTGAAAATCAGTTATTTTAAAATCAGAAAATCTATTTAAAATCTTTTCCTAACAAACTTAAACTAACTTCCTAAAATTATGGATCTTAGTCAAATTATCCCTAAAAACTCTAACAACTATATTGGGCACACAATTACTTAGGCGCACAATATTAGTCACTTAGAAGTTCCTAAATTAGTTTTAAAGTCTTGTTCCTTAATTATTAAGTCTTGTTCCTAAGCCTTGTTCCTATAGTGGCAGGTCTGTTCCTTTCATGGGAACAGAACCAAGTTCCTTTGAGAATTCACCACGAACTTAATAAAGCTATTACTCAACCTTAACAAGAAGATTAATAAATACCCTAATGTATTCTAATCTTCATTCCATGCTTGATTCTTCAATTCTCGAACATCTTTACTTCGATCTTGATTAATTCTCCGCTTTAATCTTCAATCAAGTATTCTCTTAGCTCGAGCATGAATTACCTTGCAACAACATAAATAAAATATACTATGTCTTTTGTGATTAGGTCATCTTCAAAACTCAAGGGTCAACAGAACACAACATAATATACCAACAAAATTCAATAATTTCATAATTTAGAATTCCAACACAAAACAATAAACCACCAAAATTCCATAATTTACAACTTGAACACAAAACAATATACCAACAAAGTTCCTAAAATTAAAACAACGAGATCTAGAGTAGAGAGACATTGCGAAGTCGAAACAAAAAGATTGTAACTTCAATTTCCTTCCATTTCCGACGAAGAAAACTTCCAGAGAAACCAAAAACAGATCTGCAAATGAAAATAAGAAAAAAAAGTCAATAAAAAATCAGATATAAAAAGTAAAAAAACAGAATAACATAATTTCAGATGTATAAAACTCGAAGACAATGAAAAAATGAAAAAATTAGATCTAAACAATGTAAAAACGAAAGGAAAAAATTGTAGATTTGAAAACATGAAAAAATATGAAAAAACGGAATTGTAGATCTAAACAATGAAAAAATTAGATCTAAACAATGAAAAAACGAAAAACCGAAATTGGAGATTGAAAAATTGAAAAAAAAAACGAACCTGTCAAAGTGAGAGAGAAGTGTTCGTCGATTGTATGCCGGAGACGAAGTCGCTGGTGAGAGAAAGAGTTCGTCGATTGTAAAGAGTTCGTTGTTGTTCATATCAGTTCGTCGATTGGGTATAAAAGCAGTTCGTTCATATCAAATTGTAAAGAGTTCGTCGTTGTTCGCCGGAGAGAGAGAGAGAGAGAGAGTTTGAGGGTGTGAGAGAGAGTTTGAGGGTGAGGAGAGAGACGCGACAGGGAGACAGTTTTTTAGGGTTTGAGTGAGAGACGAGAATGAGGCCTTATCTGGTGAGAGACGTGTTTAAGAGTCGCGCAAGGGGTTTGGGGCATTTGGGCTGATCTGTGTCGGATGGGCCAAGGGGTCCGATGCAGATTAGCCTCTTGCAACGCACTTTAATAAAGTGCGACACATATATGGCTTAACGATGTGCGTCAGATGGGCTTCGGTGTCCGACGCACATGAGCTATATGCGACGCACATGAGCTATATGCGTCGCACATTGATAGGGTACGACGCAGATAGCTCTTATCTGGTGTTTATGCAAGGATGTTTTGCGTCGCACTCTTAATAGCATGTGACGCAAATTATGTTTTTGCGTCGTTTTGCCTTTCATGCGACACAAATGGGGCTACGCAAATCGTCCTTTTTCTACTAGTTCACTCTAATAAAATTTGAACTTCAAATTCAAAAAATTTCAAATTTGTAATTTAAATTTCAAATAAAAATTTGAAAATAGTGAATTTTAGACTCCACTACTATTAGCCAACTAGAACACTTGTGAATATTGTCTCTACATAAACCTTTTGTACGTATATCATCTCTCCGATTTCAGAGCTAGCCTACCTTATCTAGGGGACCAATCTATAACTTTGAACATAAACATTCTTCCCCCTGCTCCCATAAACCCCAACTATTGTTGGGATGAAGTCTAACGCTAAATAACAAGGATTTGTGAGGGGAGTTGGATACCATCTTAGTATTCTCATGATCTTCACCTGATTCTCTCAATATGCGCCTATGTGTTTTTCATGTTTGAAACAAAAGTATAGATAAATACACCGGATGGGAAAGGTTGTAAAAAATTGCATGATGGAGGTTGGACAGTACAAATCGAAAATTATTTCATCCATGCAAAAAAGGAAATAATTATTTCATTCAACCTTCTCTTTCTCAGTGGCATTATTTTGTTTCTTAAAGTGGGAAACCATCCATGTGATGGTTGAGTATAAATTAGGATTGCCTGAATTATTGGGGATATTTAGTTTGGCCATTTGTTATTGGCTATTAGTTATTAGTGTGTTTGCATAGCTGGTTTGATTTGTTATATTTATGATAATTTTGATTATTGACGGTTTATAAGTGTCTTTGGTAATTGGTATAATCAAACTTTTTTTTTGATGGGATAATCAACCGTTTGTTTAATGTACACTAGTGGAAAAACTCAATTTTGATCGCATGAGATGAACTTTTTTCTTTTAATAAGTAATAACAATAATGAAGAGAAAGTCAAAATGCAATATCAAAAGCTAGTAAAATTAACTTCTTTTCTTTTGACTGAAAATTGTCTTTGCATAAGCTCATCATTACAAAATCCATCATTTTTGGACACGTTTTAGCTCAATTTTCGGCACACCAAAGCATCAAAATATTTACCGAAATACTAATTTTTATTGTTTGATAACGTTAAGTAATAGCTAAAAGCCAAACATTCATGTAAAAGCCAACCAAAATTTATTCACAAACATCTCTATTATGTTAATTTCGTCATCTCGTTTATTTCCAAAAAGCTACACAACTGTTTTTGTTGCTCTAGTTCTTTAATTAGCTTGAGCAACTGCTTTCATTAACTTCATTTTTTTTTTTTTTTTTTAATGTTGTTATGAGTTATCTTTGTAGCCTTGTAGGGGATTATCATACATATAACATTTACTCATGTGTAACTAAAATTCAAATCTTATTTTTGAAAGAAAGATTCAAATTTATTAGGAAAAATTGACACGAAGAATCCTAACTATGAATAATCTGTCATTTTCATTCCAAATTTTTAATTATTATTAAGTGGTCTTAACTTTAGGTTATTTTTTACGAAAATGATCCTGATGAACTGATTACCGATTTGACAAAATATTTTTTTCAATTTCTTTTACTTGTTTTCTCTTTTCTTCCCCTCCTTCTCTCTCCTCCCTCCATCCTCCCCCTGCTCGTCCCCTACCCCTACCCCCATTCCCTGACAACCCTCGTAACTCCCTTGCCACCCCCTGAACCCTCCTTGCATAAACCCTGAAACTATAAAAAATGTCAGAGCCATTCCGCGATGCTATCCGTTGTTGTCTTTCTCTTCATTCATTGATGCTGCAATTGTCTTATTTTTCTCTCTCCTCTGTATTTTGCTTTTTGTGGTGACTACTGCGCGCTACCCTTGCCGGCGCTACCGCCAGTGCTGCACAATTGTTGCAGGCTTGCAGCCAGTGTTGACGTTCAAATCCGTCTCTAACTTTAGAGACAGATTTTAAATATCCGTCTCTAACTTTAGAGACGGATTTTAAATATCCATCCCTAAATTAGAGATGGATTTTAAAAATCCGTCTCTAAATAAAGTTAGAGACGGATTTTAAAAATCCGTCTCTAATTTAGGGACGGATATTGATAATCAGTCCCTAAAGTTAGAGACGGTTTTAAAAAACCGTCTCTAAATAAATTTAGAGACTGATTATCAATATTTCGTCTCTAAATTAGAAACGGATATATATCCGTCGCCAAAAATCCGTCACTATATGAGCTTTTTTTTTGTAGTGAGATGTTGATCGGGTCAATATTCCTCAGTATCATCACTGCTGTCCCAACCTTTAGTCTTATATTGTGATTCAATAGACCAGAACATCTAATGGTATTTAGGAATTCAATGGAGTAGATTTTCATGTACTTCTAAGTTGTATTTTTCCTTAAAAATTGCATTTTTAAACTTAAATATACTCTATTAATACCCCGGGCAATTTGGACAACATATGATCATTCACAATCTCCATTATCTTATGAGTCGAAGCAAAAATATCTATCATATGAAAATACTTAGTTTCCTCTAAATGATCCTCTATGTGGCTGAATATATGTTTTCCACTATAGCTGATATAAGATTATTTCCACCATCTATAAAATTCACAATGAGTATATATATAGTACTCGTGCGACGATATTTGCTCTCTTATTACAGATAAATAATTTACAAATCATCCTAAGTTCAAATATGATAAGGATGATGAACAAAATTTCAAACTGAATATTGATAAACTCGTTGCAATACGAAATTTCAGATCCTTATTTTACATTACTATTTACAATATAAAATTAGTCAGACTACCATTTTGATTTTCATGTTATATTGTAAACCCTTAAAAGGTTATTATTGTGGATGAATCTCAATCTTTCTTTAGTATTTAGTGCTATGATCCCAGTTGTATCTTCATTTATTCTAAAAATTTGATATATGTATACTTTTAAACTGCATAATGGATCAGAGTGATTAAAAATTGATAAATATAATTTTTCCCTTGTTGATTTTTGTTCCTCGTAATTTCTTTTAGGGTGTGACATTTTCGTACTTCCCACTATACTTTTCGCCTCCCAAAAATTACACTAAATGACACCAGTGGCCCACAGTTAACCCTTACTCCTCTATTTCTTCCCATACGCAATCCGAAAGAACAGAAAAATATGAAAGTAAAATTTTGAAATATATCAAACCAACATCGGTTTTGATATTAATTAAACTAATTTAGAACATATAAATATGTAATACCGTATTATATATGTGTATTTTGTAGGTTCTCCATATGATTTACATTTTCTGGTTATCCTTTTAAATAATAAAAAGTGAAAACAAAAGTAATTAGACAAAATAACAACTTTAACAATTTAATAACTTTATCCAATCCTTTTAAAACAGTTTCACTCTCTTTCTCTGTGAACATTCCCGAAAAGTATTCGTTCTTTCAATTAATCTTTCTCTCTAAAAAAAAAACCAAAAAGTGAAAAAACAACCAAACTTAGTGTTCATTTATCGTGAGTAAAACCGACTAATTTTGAATACTTACAATCTCTCTTTTGACATATAATGCTAGATAATTAGCTAATTTTGTTGATAAAACTATGCCGAATAGTACCCCTCTTGCTTTCTAGTCTAATACCCATGCAATGTATGGTTACAAATAGTTTTATTACTTTGTAGAGAATTATAAGATAAATAGTTATTCTTTTCGATATCAAATTCATCATTATATCGTATTTATCCCCTATGACTTAATATCGGCGACATATTATTTATGATAATGCTCCTAATCTAACCTTTTCTCTCTCAAAAACGATAATTACACAAATTTCCTCATTCTATTTTAGATGGGATGAATACAAAAGAAGTCTTTTTCATTTTTACGATGCATACCATTTCCTCATCAACTATGTCATGTCATTTCCTTTGGTTTAGCAATTTCATAGTTTAATGTAAATTTAATTATAATGTCAATACCCATGATATTGAAACTTCATTCAAAACATGAGTTTTTCTTTATAAATTTCATTAGCATCCAATACTACATTCCCAAATGGTAATATAATGCATTACCATTACCACCATTGATGACCACTAACGAAAATGACCTTTAATGTATTCCAAAACTGTGACTCTTCTCCCATTAAAAATCCTTCTAAACTGATTACTAACTTAACTACAGTGAAGAAGAAAATCAAATTTTAAAACATACTTTTTTTTTACCACCGCATATGTATTCTCTTCATCGCGATGAAATTAAATAATAATTTGATTATTTAACGATGGCCAAATCACTATGGTCCAATCACAATGGTCAAAAATATGTAATTTTTAGAATACTACCTAATATACTTGGAACTCTATGAAAAAAAGAACACAAAATGAAATGAACCACAAATGAAGAAAATAATAACGTCACACTTATTATTAGCATAGTAAATTGTAGTTGTTGCAGTGACTACTGCACTATTACATATTTTTTAGTCACTCGAATATTGCCATATAAAAAGATAATTAAGAACAAAAACATTTGAACATGAAAAAAGCTATCCAACACCATCAAATTCATAGTTTTTTCATCATATCCTGTATTTTATCTCGAGTTTTCTTGACTTTAACTTAAAATTTGCACTGGCAAAATCGTTTTCTCTCTAGATTTGTTGTTCTTATCAAATTGCCAACCCAACTTTTCAGTGAATATGAAGCAGCAATCTACATGTAGAAAACTATAGCCATACTTTGATCTTTCTCGTGCTTCTTCCAATGCGATCAAGTCTTATTTGCACCTCCAATTGTTAATTTTAAGGCAATACATTATGACTATTGTAAATTCGGGTATCTTTTTATTGCTTCAATTGTAATTGGTTTATGAATTATTGATTCAAGATTTTCAGAGGTAATTATCAATAGATATGCACAAATGGTGGTCTATCCTTCGTAGCTTGTATCATCTGATTGATCTATTGGGATTTCATAATTTTCTTTATCACCCATCCAATTTCAAGTTCAAAATAGAGCTATATTTTGAAGAAAAGGTTTTTATAAAAGTTGTTGACTTTGCCTTCCTTGTTAGCTTATATGAAAAGCTGTAATTTTTTTGCTAACATTGTTTATTATTCGTTGTTGTTAAACAATTTGAATTTAAGAGTAATTAAGTAAGAGTAAATAACATGAGAAACATTCCTAAAAAACAAACAATAAACTCATTTTTTAACGTAGCTTAATTGCAGCTCACTTCTAGGATATTCTAATGTCTTTCATCCTCCCTCTCTTTTTCTCACCTCTACCGTTTCATAATTATCTTTCTTCATCATGTGATCTAACTCTCCTCCACTTCCTTCCATTTCATCTGAAATGAGAAATTTTACATGTATTTTGTGAAAATAGCAATTAACTTTTATCAGATCCATAAATATTTGTGTTCTATATCCTGCTAAAGATATTGAGCGAGATAGTACACAAATTTTGCTTTTTTTTTTGGTGAACAAAGGTATCGTAACATAATTCACAAATTTTGCTTGATCTGATTTACATGCAACAATTAGAAAACAGAATTACAAGTATGTTTTCACTCCTTCAATTCAAACCTAAACTTGTTTATAAATTACAACTTCACATCACCAAAAAAATGAAAAAAAGGTCAAAGAAAACAATAAACAAAAAGCTTAATATCCTCAACAGATATTTCACAAAAAATTCAATATCAATTTTTTTTACTTCGAATTCATCGCTGCTATCTTCCACTCTGTTGGTTGGTTCCCCAATTGTTGATGCTGTCATATTGATGTACCCATGTTTTTTCATCTAGGTTTATCTGTCCGAATTATTGTTGTGTCGGAGTTTTTCTCTCTCCTTTCTATTTCTCACTCCAAGTGATCGAATTGTTATTCATTTGAATGAATTACATAAAAAATGAGCTAAAATTCGATCATGAAATTGAAGGAATTTGGTATTGAGGGTTTGAGAGGAGGAAGATGAAGTAAAATAAATATTGAGATTTAAAGATGTGTGCGTTGTTTCCTTTCATTGCAATATTCAATTTGCTTCAATTAGGGATTATTTTGTGGAATTAATTTGTTTCCTCAAATGTAAATTGCTAGATTTAAGGTTACCTCACACAGTCTAAATCTACACGATTTGCAATCTTTTTAAATCAAATCCAGTGACACGTGACAAGTGAATGAGGGGCTTGGAAAAACTGAGAAGCAATGAGAGGGGATAAACAATATGGGGCTGCCACATAGGATGAAGTTTTCTTGCTTTAATATTATATATGATAAGATAAAATAAGATGTTCAGTTCAACTTATCTTCACTCATTTCATAAAAAAATAATCGGTTTTTTCACCAAATACCACAGACAAATTTAAAAATTCACCATATACCCTCAATGTTTCTGAAATGCACCATATACCCATGAGTTTTGAAAATTGTGCACCATATACCCTTTTCCTAACTGCCTTTAACTCACCGTTAACTTTATTTACGATTTTGCCATCATTAAGTCCTAACCTTAATCTAACCTAACCCTAATACTAATCTAACCCTTACTCTAATCCTATCCCTAAATCCTTCCCTTTACCCTAACCCTAACTCCTTGGCAGCCCCCACCCCCCTCCACCCCACCCACCCCCGCCCCTACCCTTCCCTTCCCCCACCGCCGCCGACCTCCCCTCACCCCTTCCCCGTCGATTTCCCAGCCCCGATAACCCTTCGAATTCCCCCACCCCACCTCTCCCCTCCCCCTCCCCTCAAACGCCAAACCCCACTCCTCATATTCGAACACCGGCGACCATGAAGCTCGAGAATTAATGGCGACCATAGCAAGCTTATTTATGTTCGAATTCAAAGGGATGGCGACCATAACAAGCTCGAGAATTCGAAGGGTGGCTGGAGAAATTGACGAGGAATTTGAAGGGTTGTCGAGGAAGGGGGGGCTGCAGAAATCGACGGGAGGGGGTGGGGGAGCGATTGAGAAATCGACGGGGAGGGTTGGGGGAAGGGACTGGGAAATCGACGGGGAGGGGTAGAGGAGCAGGGGTGGAGGGGATCAGGGGAGGTCGGGCGGAGGTGGGGGGAGTGGCGGTGGAGGGGAAGGGAGGGGGTGGGGGAGCGGTGGTGGAGGGGAGGGGGTGGGGGAGTAGCGGTGGAGGGGAGGGGGGGTGCGGGTCTGGCTTGGGTAGAGGGGAAGGGGAGGGGTTGGGGGCTGGCAGGGTTAGGGTTAGGGTTAGGGTTAGAGTAAGGATTTTGGTTTAAGATTAGGGTTAGGGTTAGAGTTAGATTAGAGTTAGGGTTAAATTAGAATTAGGATTTATGGTTAATGATTACAAAATGGTAAATAAAGCTAACGGTGAGTTAACGGAAGTTAAGTCTCCGGTGCACGTTTTGGAAAACTCAAGGGTACATGTTGCATTTCTGAAAAATTGAGGGTATATGGTGAATTTTTTAATTTGTCGAGGGTATTTGGTGAAAAAATCGAAAAATAATTAATACTTCCTCCGTTTCTTTTTACTTGCAACAGTTTGACTTTCACGCTTGCCAATGCATAATTTCAACCATCAATAAGTTTAATTACCGACAAATAAAAATTATAAAAAGTATATATTCGGAAGATATACATTCAGACGAATCTAACAAGATCCCACATGAATATGTTTTTCCTTAACTATAAATCACCAAACATAAACTAAGTAGAGTTGGTGAATAGTGTAAAAGTCAAACCGTTGCAAGTAAAAAGAAACGGAGGAAGTATAAGATAAATAAGATAAGATAATATAAGTTCATATAAGATAAGATAAGACAAAATAAGTTCATATAAGATAAGATAAAACAAAATAAGTTCATATAAGATAAAATAAGATAAAATAAGTTAAATCAAACAGACCTAAAAATGACAGATTGCCATAATTGAGACTGTTCTTATTATTATTTTTCCATTTTATTATTATAGATATAGCTTCTGCTATATCCTTACCGATAAATTACATTATATATCTATTGAAGGTTTGTTTCATACTCTTTGCCAAATTGACACTTCGTAAGTTTAAACCTTCAAAGCTTACATTATCACAAATCTTTAGACTTAAGTAAAGTAACAATGCAATATGGTCAACAATTCCTTTTTTTTTTGGGGTACAAGAAAAAAAATACAAAATCCTTCTCTAAGAGTAATGCCAATGGTGATGGGTTTGATCACCAAAATCTGAAATTTTGGATTGAACAAAAAAAACTTGGATCCCATTGGTGACATAAAAGTGTTCACCAAATGATAAAATATGTCATTGTTCATCATGTGAACAAACTCATCACCGTACATTGAAGAAAAGGGGTAAGAATGACACACAGCCAGCCAGTGGCACGCTGCTATGTATTTTTGGGAAATTTCGTGGAAATTTCCACGGAATTTCCCAGAAAATCCCTATTTCAAAAAAAAAAAAAAATTTATATTTTTTCCCCTATATAAAATGATATCCATATTGATATATTTTATAACAAACAAAAACTCTTCTTCAATCTTTCTCTCTCTAAAAATACTTATACATCATTTTTCTCTATAATTTTTTACCTTATCCTCCTCACCTAAAAAGAAGAAAAAAAACTCATATTTTCTAATAATTATATTTTTCGTAATTAATTATTATTTTACCAATTGCCCAATAATGATAATTAATTTTTGGTAATTAATTATTATAATTTTAAGTAATCATAAGATGATTCATTTTTATTTTTAATATGTAAATTATATTATTAATTGAAGTAGGAAAGAGAAATAGGAGAGAGAAAGTTGAGGTGGAGTAGTGAAAAGTAGGAGAGATAAAGTGGAGTTTGATGGTTTTTTTTGTTCATGAGTAAAGTGGAGGTAATACATTTGTTCATAAAATGAACAAAACATGAGTAAGTAGGAAAATTTGGTGATTAAACCCATCACCATTAGCATTGCTTTAAAGTAATTTCCTAATCTATCTAGAAAAAAGCTGGAGTAGCTCCGTGTTCATGTTGATGTCACCATCTCCTGCCGAAAAAGATAAGTGATACCTTATTCTGAAGATGGTCTGAGAGTCAATTTGCTTCACAAAAGATATGGACGAACGAGAATAGCTGAAACCTATGACTAAGCATTTGATTATCTTTGATGAGGGTTGCAATGCTCCAAGGACATTTGTATATTTATCGAAAACTTGATTGTCTCTTTCCATAAAGAGCTTTAGTATTGCCATGGACTTTGCGGCTATTAAATCAGTTGCGGAGGGCAACTACTTTAGTTGTTCGATGGGTCGAAACTCCTTTTTTACACCGAGAGATTTCAAAGCCATTCCTCAGGAGTTGTGAAGAATAATACCTGTCACAAGAAACTATCTTAGATCTAGCTTGTGGGACTTAAAAAGGCTTAAAAGGATTATTAGATTGAAAGTCATCTTGATTTGATATGCTTAGCTCTGCTGAAGATTAGGTTGTTTCTTTTTAAAGATTACCAGGTTTCGTCTTTTCTAAACATCGCAAGAGCATGATGACTTTATTTAGAAAGGGTGTATTATTTTTAATAGAGTAGAAAACTATTTTTGGGACCTCAATCATCAAGTTCAACTTTTGATTGAGTTAGTTCTTTGACATCGTATCAGAGCCGTGATATAAAGGTCATGGGTTTCAAGTCTCCTTCAACCCTCCTTGCTAAGTGGAACATTTAGCGCTAGGTATGAGGAAGGCCTGTGTTGCATTCATACTTCAGCCCAATGAGCTCTCGCGTAAGGGGTGTGATATATTATAAAAACTATTATTGAGAGTCTAACCATCAACTTAAACTTTTGGTTGAATTGGTCCTTTGACAATTTAGTTTTCAGATGGACAATAATGCTCAATTATGTTAGCCTGTTTGATAAGGTAGGTAGTCTTAATAAATCCCTGGGTCATTTCGTCAAAACTTCCTTTATAAAATAAAATACGCCATTTTTTTATGAGGACTTACATATATACTTCTTCTGTTTCAAAATAGTGCAACATTTTCCATTTTAGGAAATGTCATAATACAACATAGCTCAGATTGAAAAGTTTTTTTCTTTTCATTTACAGAAATACCATTACTTGATTCCCCAACAACTTAATTAACTTACCATCTACCAACCTAAACAAAACTAATTAATCAACCCACCCAAACCCCTACTCATCTCAGTCACCTCTCTCAACCCAACCCCTCCCTATCTCCTTAACTCAACCCACCATCCTCTCTCCTCAACCCAACTCAACCCACCCAACAAATCACAACCACCAACACTACCAAATAGCAACCCAACACCGCGACCAACCCTACACCAATGCCGTCCCGACATCAGTACCAACCGCCCTTCACAGGCAATACAACCTTCCTCCTTCACCAACATTATCCTCGCAAGCTCCCCATACGCCGTCATATTCTCTGCTACATCCTCGACTCCCTCCACTTCACCCCAACGACCTTCTCCACCACGTCATTCTCCCTCCTTTCCCGGACCCCCTTCTTTTTTCTCTACCTTCTTTGCGTTCTCCAGATCCCTTTCTTCACGAGTCTCCCTCCTGCTCTCCCAAATTTGGGGTGTTGAATTGGTTTATTGGCGTTGATGGAAGGTGTTGATTTTGTGGATGGGGGAGGGAAGATGGTGTGTTTTCGATCAAGTTAACCATAAAAAACCTAGATCTACAAGTTTTTGGTGGTTTTGGGCGTGATTTCGAAGGGGAGGATGTTGGTTTTGGGGGTGGGGGAGGGAAAATGGGGTGCATTCTAGTGGGAAAGTTTTCGGGAAGGCGATTTTCTGGTGTGAAGGGGGGGAGGGGGTATGATATTTTCCAGTGGTGATGGTGGTGGCCGTTGGTGGTGGCAGTGGCCCGTGGTGTGGCGGTGACCCGTGGTGGTGGCGGTGTTGTGGTGGAAGACAGGTGGAAGGTGTTGGGTATATAAAGTTGTTGGTTGGGTAATTAGCATAGATGTTTTATTTAAATTTATATATTTTTTTGACAGGGTTGTTTTATTTATATTAAGTTGTCTAATTCTCTTTTAAATACGGTCCCCAACTTTCTCTCTATGAGTGCATTGGTATATATGCCACTTCTTTATATTGTACTCATTTAGAAATGGAGGAAATATTTGTTTTGGTCTAACAATTGTTGCAGTTAGTCTTATAAGCATGGTCGCAAGTTATATATGTGGAATTGTTGAAGTACCGTATAGAAAGAATATGTGAGTATGACTTGCTTCATATTGTTAAATGTTGAGGGGCACTCACCAGTCACCACCCATATAGTTTAGTATTTTGTAGTTAAATTATGACGTGAAAGTACTATCAAAGTATGAGTTAGTATATATATACATATTATAGATCAGATCAAATTAGATGAGATTAAATCAGATCATATCAGATAAATTCAGATTAGATTAGTTCAGATCATGTTTATATTTAAAAACTCATTATTACTATTAATATTATTATTTACTAGTACATTTGTTCAAAAGGATTATTATTGTTGTTGTTGTACTTATTAATTATTAATATTAGTAATTATTATTGATCGCGTTGTTATCATTATAAATGTCATTGTTATCATTATTTAAGTTATTTTGTTGTTATTAAATAATAGAAAATTAAAAGTTACGTGTTAAGAACATAAGATTGGCGCAAAAGTAAGAAATATATAAAATATGATAGCTCAAATTCATGACAACGAAACTACTAAGTTCGGATTACATTTCAAAATAAGCTAAGTGCGAGATACAAATTATAAATTTAGATCCGGTATACCTCTTCCTACCGAATTCCAAATCTCTCTAGCTATTTGAAGTTGCACACTATCCATTTCTTTCTTGCGCAAGTCATAGTTGTTTGTATATCTTATATTATTTTATATGAAAAAAAAATAGTTGAGTCTGCCGACTTTTGAAGTGTGACGAAACATTTTTTAAAGGGAAAGTGTGAAATATTTTATAAGTGCTCTTATAAATTAATGACTTGGGTTATATAATTATTTTTAGTAATTATTATTATTATTATTATTATAATTATTGTTGTTATTATAATAATGATAATAATAATAATTATTATTATTAATAAAAGTTGTGTAAAAGTTGTGATAGAAATAAAATGATAATAATAGTAATACTATAAATAAGATCTTATAATGTATTGAATATTAATGAATTACAAAGTAATAATATAATGGAAAAATTGTTAGAAACTACTTATTAAAAACACTTTTAAAAAAAACTACCTTATATCATGTTTATTTTACAAAACTACCTTATAAGTGGAAAAATCTTAAAAAGCACTACCAAATTCAGAATTTACTAACCATGGTTAAGTATTTCGATCCTTCAATTGTCACTCTACTATAAGATTACTAAAATACCCCTTAAACTACCCAACCCCTCTTTGTTAATTTCCCTCACAGCGGCATTTTAACTATTGAATACCCCTTTAAATCGTTTGTGTAATTTCTTCTCCCAACCTTTTGCTTCACCAATTAATTCTTCATTATGAGTAACAAAAGCAGATAGAAATTGGGTTTTGGGTCATGAATTGATGTCGTTGATGATGATGAAGAATATGGTTTGATGATGGTGCAAAGCTTGCTCTACTATACACTTATACTGTTGGTTTGTTTTTGGGATTAACTTTTGAGGAAGAGATAGAGCATTAAGTGATCAAGAAAGTGATGATATCATAATTGTAACATACTGAATTTAGGGGGTATTTTAGTAATCTTATAGTAGAGTGACAATTGAAGGAAATACTTAACCATAGTTAGTAAAATTTGAATTTGGTAGTGCTTTTTAAGGTTTTTCCACTTATAAGGTAGTTTTGTAAAATAAACATGATATTAGGTAGTTATTTTAAAAAAAGTGTCTTTAATAGGTAGTTTCTAACAATTTTTCCTAATATAATAGTATTAATATATTTTATAAAAGATAAAGATCTTGTAAATCAAATCAGATCAGACCAAATCAAATTAAATCAAATCAGATCAGATCAGAAAATTTCAGGTGAACTAAACATACCTTTAACCATCAACCGTAATAACAGAGAGTAATAATAATACCTTATACCTGAAGGACAGTGAATTAATCACATCCCTAATATTCTAGCTTATCTCTAACAAAAATCACCACTACCTACGACAGAATAAGAGAATAGAACTTTAAGTCGGAAAAAAATAAAAATAATTGTGTGTCAGCCTATCAGGGAAGAGAAAGATGTTGCATGCCAACTCTTAAGTTGCTTGTATGACTTCATATATCCACCTAGCCCAGCTAAAAGTATGACTTCAAAGATGCAGCAAAGATTGATCGCGTAAGTGGCTACATAAAATGAATCGTGCGCAAAGAATTTGGAATCAAATAATGATGCAAGGTTTAGCCTAATCGTCAGTTTTGCCTCAATCAAATACAATTGTTAATGTCTTGTGCATGGTATTAGTTCCAACAAACAAGAGATGCAAACAAGCAACTAAAGTGATCTTATTTATCCCCCATGGATCCACCACTAGAGTGAGTATCGCACACAAGAATAATTAATAATTTGTGAAAATGACAATCTCATCATCTACAATTATCTGACTTAATTATTTTCAAGTGCCTGTCCTTGTCTCGGGCAATAATATCGAGCTGCGATTACATATATATATATATATATATATATATATATATATATATATACACATTTATATTTAATAAGCTAAGAAAAAACTAATAATTCTATGATAATGTCTGCAAAATGTCTTCTGTTGAAATCAAATTTAGCCTATTATCAAATCACTAATGACATTCTCTGTCCCTTTTGTAACTAATAATTAGACTGTACTCTTAGGATGCATTTTCTTCACCTGAATAACCCTAAACTTATTGGACCTTAACTAAACTTATTAGACCTGAACTAAACTTATTGGAACCGAACAGAACTTATTAGACCTGATTGGACCTAATTCAACTTATTGGAACTTGTTGAATCTTATTTAGAAAAAGAAGGAGACCTACACCTCCCCTAATGTTGCAAGTTTTAGTATTTTTTTTAGTTTTATGTTTCGGAGTTATATACACTATTTTAGTTGCTTATAATCTACCCATTGCAAATAAACATAAGTTTATTACGAAAATTGAATTTGCAAATACCATTCTATAGGAACCTCCATTGTTGTAGTCATTTTCTGGTAATATAATCATCTTTTTTTTACACGTAGATCATCATTATTCCCTCATCAATCATTTTGTTCATATCATTAAAAGTATTAATGCGTGCAATTTTTCCCTAAGAGTAAATTGTCATGCTGGTAAGATGATTAGAAGTACAATAATAAGAATACTTGCAATTTTTCCCTAATCTTTCAATTTCACTCTTAACACGTTATGAGTGGTGTATGATGTTAAGGAAAACAAGGAGGATTAGGTAGTGGGAATGGAAGAGTTTTGGCAACATTTTTGTGTTTTCACTTATCCGTTTTGGGGGTTGTTCAGGTTTTTGTTTTTCTGATTGTTGAATTATGTGCTTGAACTCTGATTTTATGAATTATGTGCTTGAACTCTGATTTTATGAATTATGTGCTTGATGTAAATGGTATAGTGTAACAAATGATAATATTAGTATTTAATTTCTGAAATTATGTTTAAATGCATATTGATTAAGCCAACTACAATGCCCCCTAAGGGAGGACACTCTAGACCCCTAAGCAAACCGAAATATTTTTGGATTTGTGCCTTGAAAACAAGAATGATGGCAATACTCAGTATGATTGAGATACAATTAAGATACATTTAAATGCACAAACTGGGAAAAATTTCGAGAAAAAGGTGGTAGAGAATTACTATAATAAACGCAGAAACAAATTTAAGGCTTGATATGAACTGAAGACCAAGTGGACCGGAATCGGGTGGGATGCGAACATTGGATGCCCGGCCATTGATCCATATGATGAGAAGTGCACATGACAAGGTGGTTTTGAGTCATTTTTCAAGCGATCCTAATATGGGATTCCACCACCCACCTCCAGGTATAATATTCTTGTTATCAACTATTTGAAGAATTATTTAACTATGATTATAAATTAAGTTTTTTTTTTTTTGCATTAACACGAAAATATTATATGGTTGACATTGAATATCCAAAGTCTACTGTGTATTTGAGTCCATATCAAGAGAAAAGTTTGAGAGTTCATACTATTGAATTTGAAAATGGTCCTTCACCAAAGGAAAAGTTAGCGCATTTTAATTATCGACATTCTCCATTACGTGGTACTGTTGAAAGAATTTTTGGTGTACTAAAAAATAGATAGAAGATTCTAAGAATGATGCCGAAGATGGATGATGCTTACCAGTTGGCTATCATTGTGGAAACATGCACGCTACATAATTTTATTCGTTTACATGATTTAGTGATTTCAGTCTCGCAAGTAGTTGAAACCATGGAACAAGAGCTGATTTAAATTTATTAAAGCCGAATAGAAAAAAAGATGAGAGAGAAAGAAGTAGAGAGAGAAAGAGAAAAGAAAGAAGGAAAAAGCCCCAATTCACTATCTCAAAACCCTAGCCACCCAAAATTTCCTCAATTCAATCTTGCTGCCATCAATAATGCCAAATTCTTCTTAGTTATTGTTATCAATTCTCTATTCACAATACTAGTAGTAATTTTCAGAACTCATTTCTCAATTATTTTCTCAAATCAGAGCAGAAATGTTCCCCATCTAAAGTTCGATAACGGTCGAAAAAATTTCTCATTTTATGAGAATAGTTCACCTCCTGTGTTTGCAATTGTGCAGTTCAAGCATTTCTCTTCCATTGTAGGATTTCGAGTCCAATTTTTTGACTGGATTAAAGAATTTTTTTTCCTTCCATTTAAATTCAAAGTTCGATTCATGGCTAGGGTTTTTCGAGGTTTCTTGTTGCGGGTTCCTCTTTCAATTCTTGGTGTGGGTCAATTGTTGTCGTCAATGGTGTTGGTTTCCTTGGTGCCCTCTGTTCTGTTGCGGGTGGGTTCGTTTTGTATCATTGATCTGATTGGAGTCCTTTATTCGCCTTGTATAGCGAATGAATTTCCTTATTCATTAGTCAAGTTTCAGATTCATTCGGTGCAAGTGGGTGATGGTGTTCTGTTGTGGGTTAGTATTTTGCATTTCCTCAATTCAGTACTAGTTAATGCAGCTAGTGGGAAGATATTTATTTGTAGCTTCCTGTTGTCATCAGACTACAAATTCCTTTCTTCCTTTTCAAAGGTATGGTGTTCTACACTATTGGCCTTTTGTTCAAGTAAGCTATTGGAATATGTTAGAATCCATTTATCCAATTATTTTAGAATCATAATCAAGCTTTTTTGGTATGATCCAATGTTAATATTGTTACTCTCTTTCAAGAACTTCTTCATTTACTCCATTCTAGGCCCCAGAAGCTATTGGAATGGAGAAGATTGTTCTTCTCTTTCTTTGCCTATAGAAGGCTTTGGCTATTTCTTATGCCAAAAATCTGTCAAGAAAAATGTCAAGGAGCATGTGCTAATTATTATTAAATTGGCATTATATGTATTTCATTTGTCTGGTTATTATTATTGCCATATCTCTCAGAAGTTTTCGTGGATGTTTACGAAATTTGGCAAGTTTGCTATACGAAATCTTCAGTTCATAATCGGTCATTTCTATCTGGAGATTAAAGCTGTTCTGGTTGATAAGAATTGTTGGCCTAATTCAGTCTTTAGCATCTTATCGTATGGTATAATATTTCAATTTTCTGTAATGTTTGCAAAGATAGAATTCTTTTTAGTGTCACACTATATTGCTAATGTGAGATTGACTCAGTTGGCTTTTTTCCATCTTTGGGCTTTTAAAGTTGCTACCTGGTGCATCAAATTAGCAACAGCAAATCTTTTTTGCAATGGTGCTCGTCCATTTCAGGTCTCTGCATTGTGGTTGTTTTTTATGTCAGAGATCTTGCCAAACTGAATTTTTTCTCATATAATGTCTGTTTGGAGAAAATAATTGTTATTAGGTCGACGAGGGGCACGACTTAGGTAAGTCTTGCCTTCCAAAAGTATATGCTTTATGATTATCAGTAGTTGGAATATAAGAGGTTCGAGGAGGCCTTTAGCTATGGAAGAAGTGAAAGTTTTTTGTAAATCTAAGAAAGTTAAAATTATGATGCTATGTGAGACTAAAGTGTCAACTCCTCCTTCTGAGGGATGTGTTAGGTACTGTGGCTTCACTCATTTTGACTTCCTTCCGTCAATGGGTTAGCAGGGGTATGTGGATAATGTGGAAGAATGATAGTTGTAATCCTTTTATTCTATCATCCATTAGTAAAGCTTCTCGTTTTTGGGCTTGTAAAATTGAGCTATTAGCCATTAATTTTAGCTTTATTGCTATTTTCATCTATGCTCCTCCTAATTATAATTTGAAGTATGAATTTTGGGATGAATTAATTGATTTTATTAGAAGGCTCGAAAGCCCTTTCATTATTATAGGGAATTTCAATGAGTTAAGTTCCCATTTAGATAAACTAGGTGGGGCTGAATTTAGATTTTCCAGATTAGCTATTATGAATTATTTCTACTCTGCTATCGACTGCATAGAACTCCCTTTTGAAGGGAACCCATATACTTGGCGAAAATCAAGAAGTGGTCCAAATAATATTTTGGAAAGGTTAGATAAGGGGGTTGCGAGTATAAGTTGGCTAAATGCTTTCCCAAATGCAAAAATTATGCATCATCTTTTTCTTCTTCAGATCACTGTCCTAATCTTGGAAATCAAAACCATAGTAATCTAAAAGCCCTCCTTTTAAATTGATAAAGTATGGACAACTCGAAAGGATTTTGATGTTTTAATCAAGAAAACTTGGTGTCAAAGGTTTCAAGGTTCGAACATGTATTGCTTAAAAAAAGTGCAAACTTTTAAAGGAAAAGGCTAAATCTTGGGTCACTACCAGATTTGGCAATATAGCTAGACAATTAAGTAGTGTGAAGGAAAGTTGGTAGAATTCAAAATCAATTATTGAACATAATGATTGCCCTCATCTAATTAGACAACAAAATTTGTTTTGGCTAAGCAAACAAAATTGTTAGCTTTCAAGACTCCTATTGGAAAATCAAGGCTAAGTCTAATAATTTAAAATTTGGGGACGCAAACACAAAGTATTATCATGCGTGTGCTTCGATTAGACGAAATCGTAATTTAATCACTTCTATTAAAGATCCGTCAGATCGTTTAGTCACTCAACCAAAATTAGTAGAAGAATGTATTACTAATGCGTTTAAGAAGAGATTTCTAAGAATATGGAGTTGTTTTAATTATGACTCTGATCTATCTTTATTAGAGTGTATAATTTCTGAAAATGATAACATAGACCTATGCGCTGATTATCGATTGAAGAAGTCAAATCTGCTCTGTTTGATCTAGCACCGGATAAAGCTCCGGGTCCAGATGGTTTTACTCCTTTCTTCTATCAAAAGTATTGGACTCTTGTGGGAAACTCAGTGTATAGGGCTATTAAAGCCTTTTTTCACTCAGGAAAATTTTAAAAGAAATTAATCATACTTTTATCACTCTAATTCCTAAAATAGAAGCTCCTTCTAACCCAAATCATTTTCGACCTATTAGTCTTTGCTCAACTATTTATAAAATTATTTCAAAAATTATGGCTAATAGATTGAAAGTAGTGTTGGGTCGGATTATTCATCCTTTACAAGGGGCTTTTGTCCCTGAAAGACAAATTCAAGATAATATTTATTAGCTCATGAAGTGTTTCATTCTTTTAAGAATAAAAAAGGAAGAGAAGGGTGGTTAGCTATTAAATTAGATATGGAAAAAGCTTATGATAGACTAGAGTGGAGCTTTATTTTGCAACTTTTAAAAAATTGGGTTTTTGTGAGAAATGGATTAATTGGCTCCATCAATGCATTACAACTGTGTCCTTTTCCGTATTGGTAAATGGTATTCCTGGAGATATGTTCTTCCCTTCTAGAGGTATTCGTCAAGGAGATCCTCTTTCTCCATACTTTTTATTCTATGTGCAGAAATTTTAGCTCGTCAATTGTTTCAAGCTAGTACTATAGATTCTAGATTGATAGGGGTCACTCTTGGTCATTCTAGAATTAACATTCCTTTTTTAACTTTTGCGGATGATACAATGATTTTTGCAAAAGCTAAAGTAGAAAGTTTCATGCTATAAAACTATTCTTAACAAGTACTGCTCAATGTCAGGCCAACTTGTCAATTTTCATAAGTCTGCTTTTCAATGTACTACAAATACCCCAACAGAATTATTAAGTGTTTTTCAGAATATTCTCCAGATGGATGATTTTCTATCACTAAGGTAACTATTTGGGTTGCCCAATCATTAGTAGCAAGGTCACAAATGCAACTTTTAGTTCTATTCAAGAAAAAGTCTCCTCTCAACTTACAAGTGGAGAGCCAATTCTCTATCTCAAGCAGGTAGAGCTATTTTAATTCAGTCAATCTAGCTTCTAAAGCTAGCTTCCAAATGCAAAGTTTTACCTCCCTCCTATTATCCTCTCTTCTCTAGATAAAAACTATAGGAATTTTCTTTGGAATAAAGATCGAATTCTAAAGCTCCTATTTGATAGGTTGGGATAAGATTTGTACACCTAAAAAATTTGGAGGATTGGGGTTGAGAAAAGCTAAAATTAATAACTTAGCTCTTCAGTTTAAACTTCTTTGGAAAATCATTAGGATGCCTAATAACTTATGGGTCAAACTTGTTAAGCAAAAATATTTAAAACAAGACACTTTATTCACTTATAAAACTAAAGCTAATGTATCGTGGCAATGGCGTAAACTAATGACGCTTCGTACGCCTTTCAAACAAGGTCTTAGATGGATGGTGGGGAATGGGGAGAATATCTCGTTTTGGAATGATAATTGGGTGTTTAACTACCCTCTTAAAAATAAGTACTCCCCTAGTATAGGGTCAGAGGTTTGATGGTTAGCTTTTCATTACAGATGCTGCTCAATGGAATAAAGAACTTCTCTTAAATTATGTTCCGATTAATGTAGTGGAGGATATTTTAAAAAATTTTCTTCCTTATAATAGAATGGCAGATAGAATGTTTTGGGGTCTTACTGCAGATGGAGAGTATTCGGTTAAATCAGGTGCTGCTCTGCTTCAAGGTATGGCTAGATCCGCCCAACCAGGTTAGTTTTGCTTGGATTTGGGGTTGTCCATCCCCCAAGATTAAATTCTTTTTGTGGAAAATTTGTCAGAATGGTCTCCCTACAAAAAGAGGTTAGAAATGAGTCATGTTTTCCTTCCTTTAGAGTGTGTTTTTTGAACTTTCACTCTGAAGATGACCATCACTTATTTTTTGAATGTCCTTTTATGCATGATGTTTTAGAAGTAGCTAATGGCAATGGGGTTTTTTCCCCCCTTCCTACTTATAATAATGATCTCTCTTTTACTGAGTACTTTATTAATCTTAAGTCTTGTTTGACTCTTAAGAACCTCAATTTCTATGCTATTGTGTGGTGGTTTATTTGGTATGCTAGAAATTGTATCACATTTCGACAGGAAAGTTTTTCGCCAGCCAAATTAGGGGGCTGTGATTAAAGCTTATATGCATAATCTAGATTGTTCTTATTCTAGTTTTTATAATTTGGGTTATAGTCAACAAGTTAGTAAAGAAGCTAAAAAGCCTAGGCCTAATATTATTTGGTCCCCCCCTTCTCATGATTTTGTTAAACTTAATTTTGATGGTTCTAAGTTGCAGAATGGTAGCACAGCTTATGGTTTTGTTATTAGAGATACTATTGGGAATCTTTTGCTTAGTGGTGCTAAAGCTATTGCTGATAATAATTCTATTTTAGTTGTTGAGGCCAGGGGTCTTAGAGAAGGTGTTCGTGGAGCTCTCTTTTTAGGGGCTAGTAATATTACTATTGAGGGTGATAATCTCTCGGTTATCCAAGCTATCAAAAGAATTTGGAAAATTTCCTGGTCTATTAATGCTCTTATTAATGATACAATGGAAGATCTGAAAAAATTTGATAATTATAATGTTCAGCATGTTTTTAGAGAGGCTAATTTTGCAGCTGATTGGATGGATCATCATGGCCATTCCATTAATAATCTTTGTTATTGGTTTGAATATCCTAATATTGCTTTTTCCAAGATCATCCGTAAGGATGCTTTAGTGTGGCCTGTTAATTGGGATCCTCCCTAGTTTTTTTCTTTCTGGCTAAAAAAGAAAAAAAAAAAGAGCTGATTTAAATTTGACTGACAAGACGAGAACAAAGAATATGGAGATTACTCGGGCAAAAATTGCAGATGAAATATGGTTGGATGTTGGTGAAGGAAACATATTGATTGAAGAGGAGGATGTAGAAGATGAAGAAAGATACTCCGACGAAGAAAGATACTTCGGTGATGATAATGAAGCAATCAATTGATAACATTTATAACATGTTATCTAGTTATTTGAAAACGAATTGCAAAATATTGTAATTATGATGATTATTATTGTCAATCTTATTTGACCAAGAATATAATATTTTTTAATAATAATATAATCAGCTAATAGTAATATGAATAATAAAATAATAGACAATAATACAAGTATAATACTATACATTTTGGTACTTTAATTAAAAAATTTAATAATAACGTAATCAGCTAATAGAAATATGAATAATAAAATAATAGACAATAATACAAATTTATAATAAAAAATAGACAATAATACAAATTTATAATAAAAAAATAGACAATAATACAAGTATTGTACTTTCTTCGTTCCATAATAAGTGAAACACTTACTATTTTAGAACGTTTCAAAATAAGTGAAACATACCTTAAATGGAAAAAAGAAAGTTATAAAATGACAAGAATATCCATCACAAACTTGTGTGGTTTGCTTTTCTCTCTCCTCCTTTTGATAATGAAAAGGGAATTTTATTACTTTTTGGCTTTTGAAAGTGATGTTTATTAAATCTTATGCCCAATCCCTATGTTTCACTTATTATGGAACGGATGAAGTACGATATAATCATTGTGGTACTTTAATTAAAATTCTAATAATAACATTATCACCTTATAGTGATATGATTAATAAAATAATGGACAATAATACAAATGTTTATTGATCATTGACTATTTGTACCTATCGAAACTAATTGGTCCTGATTAGTTCTAATTGGAATTTATTGCACCCGATTAGAACTTATTGGATCTTATTAGACCTGATTGGAACTTATTGCACCTGAATGGAACTTATTGGACCTTATTAGACCTTATTGGAACGTATTGTCCTGATTGGACCTGATTGAAACTTATTTGAAATGAACTGAACTTATCTGAACCAATGTTATCAGGATCGGGATCCTACTTTGGATCGTAGGGGTTGGTAGAATCGAATCGGTGGGATCGGATCGTAGGATCGTAAGATCCTACAATTCGGTGAAATAGAGATAATTATACTAAAATATGGTGAGAACCTCATGTTAAAAATTTACACATATTAATAATGATTTTCTTAGTTATCAAATGATGATAGTTTTTCAATACAATAAGATTGAAGTAACATGCGATCAAAATCTAATAGGAGAAATATAATATGTGAAATTACTTTATGATTTTTATAGTGTAGGATCGGATCGTAGAGTCGTAGGATCGTAGAATCGTGTTAAGATCCCACCATGTGATTTTTTGTGGTTGAGCAAGATCGAAAGATCCTACAAAATTAAGATCCTACGTAGGATCGGGATCGGTGAGGTCCTCCAGGATCGTAAAATCGTAGAATCGTAAGATTCGGATCGGGATTTTAACAACAATGATCTGAACTAAACTGAACTTATTGGACCTGAAACATAATTTATTGAGGTAAAGAGAACACACCCTTAGTCATTTGATTTTCATATGCTCTCTCATTTGTCAATATTGGAAAAACTTTATGCGACCCAAAATACGTCAAATAGTGCCTCAAGATCTTGCACAATATAATATAATCAACTAATAGTATTATGAATAATGCAATAATAGAAAATAATACATATATTTAATAAAATAATAGATAATAATACAAGTATAATACGATATAATCATTATGGTACTTTAATTAAAATTCTAATATTAACATTATCAGCTTATAGTGATATGAATAATAAAATAATGGACAATAATACAAATGTTTATTGATCATTGACTATTTGGACCTATTGGAACTTATTACTCCTGATTAGACCTAATTGAAATTTATTGGACCTGATTGAAACTTATTCGACCTTATTAGTCCTGATTGGAACTTATTGGACCTGATTGGAACGTATTGTCCAGATTGGACCTAATTGAAACTTATCTGAAATGAACTGAACTTATCTGAACTAAACTGAACTTATTGGACCTGAAACATAATTTATTAAGGTGAAAAGAACGCACCCTTAGTCATTTATTTTTCATATGCTCTCTCAGTTGTCAATATTGGAAAAACTTTATGCTACCCAAAATACATCAAATAGTGCCTCAAGATTTTGCACAATGCCTAACGTTTCAAAAATTGTGTGTATATTGTACAAATGAATATTAGAAAAACTTTATGCGATCCAAACAAACGAAAGTAGTCATGTTTTCTTATAAAGAAAAAAGGCATATTTTGTAAAACAAATGAACAAAATCAAATTATGCTTCTAAAAGAAAATGTATTGTTCGAAGATACACTAAAAGATATCTTTACCCTAGGCTATTATTATCTGCTAATTTGGATGAGTGCATCTTGCGTGTAACATGTTACATCATAAATGATTGTGTAACAAAATCTTACATGTACATAATCACATACACTCCAACAAAAATGACATGTATTCTACAGATAATGACTTGAATTAAATGTCATTTGTCATTTATTTCATATCATTTGAGTTTTTCTTGCAAAAGAAGCAGTGGTTTTCAGTTAGATCGTTTCAAGGGATAACAAAAAAATAAATTTATGCACACTTAGATTAGATATAGGCATACTCCGAAATATTAACAACATCCTGATAATTTTTATCTTAGAAAAAGAAGGCTCTTTAATAAGTTCAAAATTGTTAAATTAGGGGTTAATAAGCTATAGTAAAACTTAAATAAGTTTACTTTGGGGTCAATAAATTTAGATTCTTAAGTTTAGCTTTATGTACATACAAGTGTGGAGAATAATTATTTTAACCTGATTAGGTTAACCTTGACATTTGATATATATAATGTTTACAATACAAACCTAATACTAGTAAAAGTCCCTATTATCCTTTTACATACAATATTACTCTAATACACCTCCTGAATCATTACGGGGTGAAATAACGGAAAGATTGAAACGACGCTTAGTAAACAAGTCAGTAGATAGGCCCTTAGTAAAACTATCAGCAACCTGAGATTGAGTAGGAACACGACGAACAATAAGACCTCCCTTGGCAAGCATTTCTCGAACCAAATGATAATCCACATCAATATGTTTGCTGCGATCATGATGAACTGGATTAGCAGTGAGATAAGTAGCAGAGACATTATCACAATAACCGATCACAGGACGACGACGAAAATTACCAATACCAGCAAGGAGTTGCTTGATCCAAATAGTTTCTGCAGCTGTGTAGGCAACGACCATGTATTCAGCTTTAGTGGAGGATTTAGATACAATAGGTTTATTTTTCGAGCACTAGGAAATAAGATTTGCCAAGAAAAACAACATAGCCAGTAGTAGAACGACGAGTGTCAGGACGACCCGCCAAATCTGCATCAGAGTAGGCAATAACAACAGTAGGAGAACTGCTGACATATAAGAAAAGACCAAAATCCAAAGTACCCTGCAGATATCTGAAAATTCTTTTCACAACATGAAGGTGAATAATACGAGGAGCATGCATAAACTAAGACACCATATTAACAACATAAGCAATATCTAAATGAGTCATAGTTAAGTACTGCAATGCACCAACCATACTATGATAATATGTGGGATCAGCAAGGAGTTTTCCGTCAAGAAGAGACAATGTAACTCTAGAGACAAAAGGGGTGCGAACTAGTTTAACAGTATGAAGATGGAATTTACGGAGTAAATTAGAAACATACTTATTTTGAGACAAAAATAAGCCATAGGGAGTACGCACAACCTGAACTCCTAAGAAATAATGAAGACCCCCTAAATCCTTCATAGTAACTTGAGAAGAAAAAACAGAGATGAATTTGGTAACAAGGGCAGGATTACTACTAGTAAGAATAATGTCATCAACATATAAGAGAAGAATAATGAAATGACCACGAAATTTGAGAGTGAACATGGAATTGTCACAACTGCTGCACTTGAAACCAATATATAATAGAAAATTGCTGAAACGAGAGAACCAAGCTCGAAGTGCTTGTTTCAAACCATAAATGGACTTACGAAGACGACAAATATGAGTAGGTTTAGATGGATGAACAAAACCAGGAGTTTGACACATATAAACCTCTTCATGAAGAAAGTCATGAAGAAAAGCATTTTTGACATCTAATTGACGAATAGACCACTTAAGAGATACAACAATAGCAAGAACTAAGCGAACAATAGTAGGCTTAACAACAGGACTAAAGGTTTCAAAGTAATCACTACCTGCCTGCTGGTGATTCCCAAAAACGACTAGCCTGAATTTGAACCGCTCCAGAGAACCATCAGAATTGTATTTAATTCGATAAACCCACTTACAACCAAGTAGATTCTTGTCATAGTTATGAGGTACCAAATCCCATGTGTCATTATTAGTTAAAGCCTTATATTCATCAAGCATAGCTTGACGCCAATGAGAGCCTTTAGAAGCTTGTTTAAAATTAGTAGGTTTGGACTCTATAATGTCAGTTTTTAAGTCCATTAAGACTTTAGGCTTGAACACACCGTCTTTTAACCGAGTGACCATGGGGTGACGGTTAATGACAATAGATGGGGACGAAGAAACTTCGGAAGAGGGGGACGCAGACAGAGATCGGGTAACGCTCACAAGGGAGGCGGAAGGACTATGAGCATGTTAGATGTGGCCAACAGCAACGTATGGGCCAGACATGCGGACGACAAGCAGAGAAGTCGAGGAAAGGGGGTCAACAGACGCGGGAGGCCCAACATGTAAGGTACGGCGCATGCGAAAGGGTGCGCTGGACCAGCGGACGCTGGATCATCAGCAGGTCAGTCCGAAGGGGAATTCTCAGCGTGTGTTGGAGCAGCAGCGGGCCAGGCAGGATGGGAAGCCGGGTAGGGGGAGGGCCGACGGGCGCTGGGTGGCTATGGGCCGAGGCATCAACATGGATGCGTGGAGGGTTGGAGCATAACGAATTATTTGCAAGGCTCATAGAAGACGAGGGATTGGGCGAAAGAGGCACATGAGGTAATGAGACCGATAAGTAAGGGGACGGGACGGAAGAAGGAGACACACATGCAACATTGGTGAGATTCCAATCAAAAGTCAGGACCATGGGCAATGTGTAGGACACGGTGGGCGCAGGACCAACAAGAGCACGATAAGGGAACTTATGTTCATGAAAAAGAACATGACGACTGATGTAAACTTTGTTGGTAACAAGATTAAGACAACGATAACCTTTATAATCCAGAGCATATCCAATAAAAACACAGGATTTAGATTTAGGTTGAAGTTTGTTGATTTTAGAATCCATGAGCAACGGAAAACACTCACAACCAATCGTTTTCAAAAAATGATATGAAGGTGGCCGATGAAATAATTTTTCAAAAGGATAAACACCCCCTAAAATCGATCTAGGTAGCCGATTATGGTGTAGGTAGTGGTGTAGGAGGCATCAACCCAAAATTTAGCAGTTTAATCAGAATGAATTATCATAGTACGAGCCATTTCAATAATGTGATGGTGCTTGCGTTCAGCAACACCCTTCTAAGCTTGAGTATGGGAACAAGATTTTTTTGAAAAATTATACCATGATCACGAAAATGTTGAAGAAGGGGAGAATTATCAAATTCTCGACCTCCATCACTTTGGAAAATTTTAATTTTGCAATTAAATAAAATTTCCACAATCTTTTGAAACACAAGAAATTGTGAATGAACGTTCAATTTGCAATGTAAGGGATAAATCCATGAATATCGTGAGAAATCATCAACAAACACAACATAGTAACGAAATAATTAATTGGACAAAACATGAGATTGCCACAAATCACTGTGAATTTAATATAAAGGATATGGAGAAACATGTTCAACTGGTTCAAAAGGTAAACAATGAATTTTTCCTAACTTACAACCAACACAATCATCATGAAACTTAGAAGTACAGATGATAGACTTATTAGAACATAAAGATCTTAAATCTCTAGAAGAAGTGTGACCCAAACGAGCATGCCAAACAAACCCGACTCCTTAGTAGCAAGAAAAGCAGAAATAGAAGACTCAGGAGGAACAATAGTGGGTTGAATTAGATAGACACCTTGCTTACTGGATCCCCGAAGCAGAATCGCCCCCGTTGTCTTGTCCTTAACAGAAACAAAATTTTTACCAAAGCACACACAACACAATCATTTTCTTGAAATGACTGTTAATGGATAATAAATTATGTTTCAAATCAGGTTCATGACAGACAGAAGACAAGGTAAGGGGACGACTTAAAGTTTCTAATGTCAAATTACCTACACTTTTAATAGGGAGTGCGGTACCATCACCAACTATAACATAACTTGACCCAAAGTAAGGAAGTATAGCAGAAAGCTTACCATCGTGAGGTGTCATGTGAGAGGCAGCTCTCGAGTCTGGGTACCAAACTGAATCATTTGCTTCACCACTAACAGACAGTGTAGCTAAGGCTCGAGTGACATTTTTGCGAGGAAGAGGGAACAAAACTAGAATTGAACCGTTGAGGACAATAAGCATCTTGATGACCAGTAAACCAACAAAGACCACAAGTATCGGAAGTAGGGGTAGAATTCAAATTGCCACTTGGAGAAGAATTTCTTGCTGAGGACAAACCATTAGTAATAGGAGCAAGGCAATGCATACTATAGGATGGCAAGTTAGAATATGTACTCATACCATTGTGACTTCCCCGATTAGCATTATTGTTGTTACCAGAATCACGAGAGTTGTTATTACCCCCATTGTCGCGATTGGTATTGTTACGAGCACCATTATTGCCACCTCTGTCTTTACTATTCTTCCCTTTATTGCGACCACCAGAATTGTTCCTGCTAGAGGAATTACTTGAACTAGAGGACTGAACATCAACTAAATCATGATGAGAAGAAGAATCGAACCCTTCCTTAGAGGTTTTGATACCTTGTTGATGAAGCAAGAGCTTGGGACGAAGATCATCAAAACTCAAAGGAAACGAAGAATGAAGTAAAGTAGTGACAATATGATCGTAATCCGTATCACGATCCGAACCAAACAAAGTATATTGAACCAAATATTGATTCGAAACAGGGCATTGAATAGCAGCTAAAGACTCAGCAATGACCTTAATATCACACAAATAATAATCCATAGGTTGAGAATCACTCTTTTTAATACGAGAAAGAACCTTTTAATTCCATAGAACGAGCCATACTCGGATGCATGAATCTAGTTTACAACCGATTCCAAATTTCCACAGACGTAGATAAATCATGCACATCAACAAACACATCAGGAGACAACGTGGCAAAAATCCAAGATTTTATTTGTTGATCAACTCGTAAATATTCATAAAATTGAGGATTATGAACCAAAGCACCATGTTCATCAAAACCATATGCAGGAGGAATTAAAACAGTCCCTTCAACCATACCAAGAAATTGATTGGAAAACAACAAACAAGTAATCTGCGTTTTCCATAATAAATAATCTTCAGGTTAAGAAAGAGTGATAGTTACCAGATTTGTAAGATTCGGAGTGGATAATTGTGGGAGAGCAAACCCAGATGGCGACACAAACGGGTAGGCCAAAGATACGGGCGGCGAGGCAGATGTGGAGGCACGAAAACCTGGCAGAGGGAGTGCCAACAGGCGGCTAGCCGAGCCGAGAGGGTGCTGAGAGGCGCGCCAAAAGGAGTGTCGGGCAGCGTGGGCTGCGGCAGCTGCTGGCCAGCAACGGACACGAGGGAACCAGTAGAGTGCGCATAGGAGGCGAACCCGGGTGGAGGCTGCACCGGGGAGGGGGCAGCATCGACAGTGGAAAAAGAGAGGCCACGAGTGAGCGGCGACGTGATGGACGACGCGGTGGTAGCGGAAGTGGGCGTGGCAGGGGCGGTGTCCATGGCGGAGGACGAGAGGCCGAAGGAAGAAAACACGGATGAGAGTAGAAAAAAAGTAAAACCTAGACTGTGATACCATGTACAAGGGAGACTAATTGTGTTAACCTGATTAGGTTAACCCTGACATTTAATATACATAGTGTTTACAATATAGAGCTAACACTAATAAAACTCCCTATTATCCATTTACATATAATATTACTCTAATACGTTATTCCCTAAGAGAGTTATCTAGATTCGATTAACGACTATAGTATAAAGTTCATATATGTAAGTTGAAGGTTCAAAGTTAAATCTAAGTTTATTTTTCTATATGGAATAAAAAATTATCGATGAAGATCAACCATATTTGATAATGGCGCGACATCTTTATTTACAAGTATTTATATGTGTTAAA
Organism: Beta vulgaris subsp. vulgaris; assembly: GCF_026745355.1. NCBI lineage: Eukaryota > Viridiplantae > Streptophyta > Magnoliopsida > Caryophyllales > Amaranthaceae > Beta > Beta vulgaris. Next base: position 13,618,034 of record NC_079206.1, read on the forward strand.
CCACATACAATAACCACCCCTCAAGACACAATAACACATATATCAACCAAATGCAAAATAAAGTCTCAAAAAAACAAGGAGAGAATAAGTAATTAAATACAAAATAAGTAATAAAGAAACAACATAAAAAGGACTAATGTAAGTAAGAAATATCTGGAGCATTTGAGATACCAAATGCTCTAATTATTACCAACTTTTAGAGATGGAGGATGAATATCAGAGTTTTAAGAGATCATCAAGAAAGAAGAATAAGGGAGAACTTGTTTTTTGGGTCAAAAATATGTAAACGAGAAAACTAATAAGTTTAACCAAACTAAAATACATCTTCTTTTATTATTATGACAGGTTACCTTAGTATTCAGATGACGAAATCTGATCTTTTAGACTTTTAATAAAAACTATATAAGGTAGAGTTGTATCTGAAACATACATTTAATAATCAAGGGCTCATATTAGTGGAGAGGAGGAAATTAAGGGAAAATTTGAAAAAATAATACATTAAACATTGATGTTTTTATTCAATAAATTTTTCTTGAATACAATTTTTTATTCAATGATTAGTATTACTTAAACTCTACCTTGTTAATTGTTATTTTAAAACTAAGAATTCTAGAGGATTCCTTTATCCAAGGATTTTAACACCTTGGATGACCGGCACCGGATCTGATGTCCTAAAGCGGCCAAGGTTTGATTTCGAGCGTAAACGGCAATTATCAGAATAATTTTTTCTTATCTTTTGACACGTGGAACAATACTTTTATACTTTTGTTTCCAATTGGCCGGCATGTTACTGAAACCTCAAACTTCTCTCGATTCTCTTGCCGATTCTATTTTTTGCTTTCTCTATTCTTTCCTTAGCTTTTTTTCTCTTTTATATTCTACTACCACTTGAAAAGAGAATACTTTTTTTTTTATTCTTTTTATTTGCGTGCGCCACTATGTGCCACCTGTAATTGTATTATTGTTTTAGTAGTTAGTCACATAGAATTATACAGAGAATATAATATTTACAAAATATAAATCAATATTGTTAAAGAATCTTTTACCCAAACATAATAAACTTGGATATTATGAACCATCAAACTTGTGTGGACCCGGTTCACGTTAATATTAGTATGTAGGGGTGTTTGCAGTTTAGGTTGGTGCGGTTTGGGATGTAACCCAACCCAAACCGCAAATATACGGTTTGACTTTTTCCCAAACCAAACCGCACCGCACTTTTGCCCAAACCAACCCAAACCGAACCGCACGAAACGGTTTGGTGCGGTTTGGTTTGCGGTTTAAACCATTTTTTTCCTCCGCTACATTAATTTTGTAATTTAAGAGTAAAAAAAAATTGAAGTTGACTTATTTTATATTTCTAAGATTATTGCAAAAAGAAAAAAAATAAAAAAGAAAGAGAGAAGCATTGAAAATTCGAATATGTTATGACAAGAATTTCGAATTTGGTAATTCGAATATTACTACTGCAAGAATTTTGTATTCACAGCATGCATGACACCTTATTAAAAAAAAAAAGGATTTGCAAAGAGGAGCAACAGAGATTAGAGAAGTGAGTAGATGAGAATGAGATGACTGCAACTGCAAAGAGCCAAAGACTTAACCTATATACCTAATAGCGTATTAGTATTGTCAAGTGTATTTTTTTTTAAAAAGTAGATAAATATATTTTTTTTAAAAAAAATCATATAAAAATGCGGTTTATGGTGCGGTTTCGGTTTACAAAAATTCAAACCCAACCCAAACCGTAAACCGCGGTTTGCTTGAAATCATAACCCAAACCGAAAACCAACCCAAATCGCGAAAAAACGGTTTGGGTTGCGGTTTGGTGCGGTCCAGACCGCACTCTGAACAACCCTATTAGTATGCACCAGGCAAAACAACATATCATTACTGAACAATCCACTATATTATGCGAAAACCCACTATATTATGCAGAAATCCACTATATCATTCAGACCCACACTATATCATGCAGAAACTCACTATATAATTCAGACACATTTACTATATCATTCAAACACACACACACTATATCATTCAGACACAATATATCATACATAAACTCACTATAGCATTCAGAAACACACTATATCATTTAGAAACTCTCTATATCATTCAAACACACACTATATCAAGCAGAAACTCATATATCATTTAGACACTTATTATATCATGGAGAAACTAAATCATTTCATATGTTAGAACACATGTCATAATATATACTATGCAACTTAGATCTTCCTGTATGTTAAAATATCTTAATTAATTCCTCTGTTATAATACATCTAATTTCACATTATGTTTTTCGTTAATAAAATATACTATATTGTATATAAGTTCACTATATCTCTGTAGAAAACTCACTATATGAAGTTAATATCTTACCAACCCAGTGTACACTAAGTTAGTGTGAACGGGTTCACTTGAGTTTTTTTAAATTATGAGTTGCTTGAAGTTTGAAATTAGAAACTAATTATTACTACGGCATAAGCAGACATGTTTCTTCAAGAAATCACGAAGTATTAAGTGTGTATTGATTATAGGCTCGGATAGGGGTGTTAACGAGCCGAATCGAGACCGAACATACCCAGGCTCGGCTCGGCTCGAGAATGAATGAAGTAGAGCTCGTTGAGCCTCAGAAATTAAGGCTCGGCTGGAGCTTGAAGCTCATCGAGCCTCAGAAATTTAGGCTCGGCTCGAGCTCGAAATGAACAAAACCAGGCTCAGCTCGGCTCGAAGCTCGGCTCGTGAAATTAAAATTTTAAAAATTGAAAGAATAATATTTAGCTTAACATTAACTAAGACTTTAGACATAGCCCAATGTTTTGTCAAACTTTTTATGAGTATGGATGTCAGGCTAATCTTCATTAAATATGACAAGCCCAACAACCATACATTCTACTCCTATCTATACCCCCATATAATACAAGAAGTCCCTTATTACTCTTGCTTTCTCCCCAATGTGGGACTTTCAAAATCCCAACAAAGGAACTCACTCAGGCTCTATAACGAGCAGCGAGCAACGAGCACAAGAAGAGATGGGTGCTTTTGATTTTTGTATATCATGCGCCTTTTATTTATATTTGAAGATGTGAAGTTTTGCTTTTGCCTCACCGATGTGGCACTTATAAACCTTAACTAAATAAACTTAACATTAACCAAGACTTTAGATATAGGCTAGTGTTTTGTCAAACTCTTTATAAGTATGGATGTTAGGCTAGTTTTCATTAAATATGACAAGCCCAACAACCATACATTCTACTCCTATCTTTGCATGCCCATATAATATAAAAGGTCCCTTGTTACTCTTGCTTCCTGCCCAATGTGGGACTTTCAAAATCCCAACAAAGGAACCCACTTAAGCTCTACAATGACCACCAAGTAGAGGTGAGTGCAGTTGTTTTCCATATCATGCGCATTTCATATATGGAGATGTGAAGTTTTGCTTTTGCCTCACCAATGTGGGACTTATGAACCTTAACTAAATAATTCACAAACACTATGCATTGTTCCTCATATTCCCAATATGGGTAGAAGAAAAGTGATGGAATTATATATAGTAAAAGAATTAATATTATGCTAATCCAAGTTATTAGGCTTTGCATATTTAATGATTGTCCAACATTATAAAATAAGACAAATCAAACAAGAATTATAATGAACTTAAAGGGTGATAAGATTATATAGGGAAAACAAGGTTGTGTTTACTTTTTCTATCGATGTGGGACAATACTTTTTTACATAAAGCCTATCTAAAATATTTTATGAACATGTTTGCGAACTTTCGAGCCGAACTCTACTAGGCTCAGGCTCGGCTTTAGCTTGCGAAGGTCACGAGCCGATCTCGAACTCGAGTTGAGCCCTCTCGAGCCGAGCTTTGACCGAGCCGAGCTCGAACAGTTTGTGAGCCACCCTAGCTCATTAACGCCCCTAGGCTCAGATGAATGACGATGCTAGAGTTGTTTCATGTAATATAGCGTGACAATTTGTTAACTGAAGAGTTTGAAAAATTATGTCTTATCTGTTTTGAAAGAATAATGCATATAGTTGTGCCTGAAGAAGGGCAGTCAGAAGAGGAGAAATCAGCCTGAGTTCAATTAGTCCCAAGACAAAGAAAGATCAAGGCAGCATATCAGTTTTTCCCCGAACTAGCAGCCTTCGCGCTAAGCAAGACCGCCCTTATCCTTTTCCTTTCGAGCCTAATTTTTCCATCCATGAGCCCACCTTCATCAATTTGAAACTTTCATACCGGCGAACGCTTTCAAAGGCGACCCTCTCGAGTTTCCGGCAGAATCTTTGGCTGAGAGTTTTTTTTATAAAACCGTTTTGTTTATTTCAGAATGAAATTAGGAACTTTGATTTTTAGGGGCTAGGGATATAAAATTGATCATGCAGGTTTTTTTTAAAGAGATAATGTGCAAGGTTAGAGTTTACTGGTATCCTTCCATATAGGATACCATCAAACACAATTTTGATGGCCCAACGCTTGAGCTATTAATTTGTGACGTTTGTCATGGTATCTTTCTAAAAGATCGCCTTGAAATAATTATGCTGGTGTCTTTATAAAAGATGGAAAAAGCTATATGCAGCCCTAAGGGTTGTATATAAGAAGATAAAAATGGAAATAAGTTGCATTAATTGATCATTTATTACATCGGTTGATGCAAAATTTTTCCATAAATTCACAACTTATTTCCATTTTAAGTAGTGTATTTATGTCTTATATGCAACCCTAAGGAATGCAAAATTTATGTCTTATTTCCATAAAAGATTGCTTTCAGGTAATTTTGTGTGCCAAAACCTAAAAAATGGACTTGGCGTCCCCATATATATAAGGTAAAATCATATGAGAATGCTCCTTACATGACAAATGAGAATGAATCTTAATAACATGATTGGATTAGTGTTATAAAACTTATTCATTAGAGTTATACCCCCTAAAATTTTTGAGCCAAAATTTTTTATTTTTATTTTTGAATATTCTTTTTTTGGATTTACATTAGTTTTCATTAGAGTTACATCACTTATTCATAAGAGTTATAGCGCGTAAAATTCATTCTCATTTCTCATGTAAGTATGCATTCTTTATTATTATTATTATTATTATTATTATTATTATTATTATTATTATTATTATTATTATATATATATATATATATATATATATATATATGTTTAAGTTCATATGAGAACCACCCTTATGGTGAGAACTGTGAGAACCACTCATTTTTTTTCCTCATTTTACGAAGATTTTGATCATTTTACAACATTTTTGCTCATTTTTCGTTTCACTTATTTTATGGTTTTGCTCATTTAACAATTTTGTGCTCATTTTTCAACATTTTTGCTCATTTTACTTTTTTATTTTCTCATTTAACTTTTTTATGCTCATTTTACGTTTTTCTTCTTTTACATTTTTGTTCATTTTACGATTTTGATAACTTAATGTTTTCTACTCATTTTATGTTTCTGCTCATTTGTTTTTTTTGCTCATTTTAGGAAGTTTTTGCTCATTTTAAGTGGTTCTCACGGTTCTCACCATAAGAGGGTTCTCACTAGAACCCAACCCTATATATATAATTCAAGACAAATAAATGTCATGCTGTCACATTTACTCTCCTTTCCTCCACACAATCAAATGAGGCATTAAGCAACAAAAATACGTGTTTCAAGACTAGAACCCATGACCTCTAATTTGATATGCTAATGCATTAACCAACTACGCTACAATACTCACGTTGGTTTTTGTGAGGGAAAAAAATCATTTAAAGATAAAATACTATTTCTTTTTTTGAAGATTTGAAATACACATTGGTAAATAACCCGGGCGTATCTCCCGGGACAAGAACTAATTGATAACTAAAGTTAATACCATTCGTAATATTGTGCTCATGTGTAACAAGAACTTAGCTTTATGTTGGATATTAGTTCAACTTATGAACTATATAGAGAAAGAGTCTTAAAATATAGAGAAAAGGAGATAGAATTTCCAGGGTTACGATAGAGAGATAGAGATAATTACATTCAAGAGAGAAAATTAGATTGTTGATTAATTTGTTTGATGACTATGACATATTAAAACTACAAGTATTTATAAAAAAGTTTAACAAAACTTAGAACATCACACTTACAATCTTTACTAACTATTTTTACAAACTCTTAAACCTCATGTAATATCATATGGCTAAGGCATAAAGCGATGGTTGTCACTGATCTATCTTTCTCTCTCTCGTTCTCTCTCTCTCTCTCACACACACACACACATATATATATATATATATATATATAGAGCTGCTTGTGAGCTTATTGAGTTGAATAGGATCATGCTCAACTCCTACTTCTTAATGTTTTGACTCAAAAGAAGCCAATTTAAATTGAACTTGTAACTGGCGTAAACTGAGTTGAGCAACTCAAACTCAACTTTAGAATACTATCACCTCTCCTTTTTATTACTTTTTTTTTATCAAATATGTCTTTCTCGTGAAATTCAACGGGGATGGGAGGAATCGCTGCGCGAGGGCTGGGGTGGGAGGAGGCGTTGCGCGAAGGGTGGGGGTGAGGGAGGGGTTGCGATGGGGAGGGGCTGCACTGGTGGGAGGGGCTGCCGTGGGGAGGGGCATGGGGGTGGGAGGGGGTGGTGGGAGGGTTAGGGTTAGGGTAGGGTAGGGTAGAAGTTAAGGTTAATTAAGGTTTTTTAGGGTTATAATTAACATAAAGTTGACGGCAGGGTCACGTGAGGTATTTTTCCAAACCATAGGGGTACTTGGTGAATTTTGAAAAACGCGAGTGTACCAGGTGAATATTGTGAAACCTCAGGGGTACCTAGTGAAAAAACTGTTTATTAATTTATACATCATTATTGTAGGAAAGATATCATGAAATCTACATTTTATTCAAAGTTATTGAGTTTTTACAGTCATTATCCACAAAACAATTAGGACATACAAATGTTGATTAAATAAAAAAATCTCTATGCAATTTGCACGGGTCTAAAAACTAGTACTTCTATATAGATGTTCAAAGGGGTACCTTTACTTGATTGTCTACATATGCTATGGAGTGTAAAACAAAAATTTAAAAATACTATTATGGAATATTGTAATTTACAAACTAATGACAAAAAATCTCTATTATATAAAAAAGGGGTGAGAAAGATGGTGTCTCCCTCTGAAAATCCAAAATTACTCTTGATGATCTAATTAATGTAATAAAAAAATCAGAAAATAAAATAATTTAATAACCTTTCTCATTTCAACTTGGCATTCTAAACAAGTTATAAATGGTATATGTCTCAAATACTTCAATCAAAAAATTAAATGGACAAAATATCTTGACAATTTTTCTAAAAGATAAGATGGTATATATGACGTCCACGGTTCACTTGAAAAGTCTTAGACATTTACTACCTTTGATATTTTCTAATACAGTCAAACCAACTCATTATTTCTATTTTTTCTGAACAAATTAAAATTCATTTGCAAAAGATTAATATTAAAATCACTCACAATCTTTATTAGTTTTATATATTAACGAACTAATACTTCTAACTTCTTCTATATTTGTTAATTTTATACATTTTAAGTTTTATCATAACTATAATACGAATATAATATATACTAGAATAACAATTTTGAAATTAACGTACATATGACATGTGTAGGAGCCAGTTTAAGTAAAAGTAAACCATTTTTGTTGGGTTGGCGGGAGGTTGAGGAAACTAGCTTTACGAGAGCCATGTGCTATACCTGTTAGGATGTTATATTTTCACCTAAAATTATTCCCCAATAGTGGACAATTGACTTTCAATGAATACTATTACGAAGTATTTTCTGTACAGAGATCTTTTAATTAGTGATATACTTTATTCAAAGATATGCCTCACTACCAAATCATACTCCTTTGATTGATACCACTGATGTGCAATAATTTACTGATTGAGTGTGCGTATCAGGTAGAATGTGCGAAAAACAAAACATAAATTCAATCTCCACGGTTGATGACATTTTTTTAAGGGGAAAGTGCTGTGTAATATATTAAGGGGATAAAGTATCCATAAGTATATAAGGTGCAACTTCAGTAGGAATACGACATTCTCACCTTTGCTCAATATCAAAAGGTACAATTCTAGCAAGATTATGAGCAACACTATTTCTATTCCTACAAACATGAAACCAAGACACAAATACGAACGTGACCACCAAGCTTGAACACAACGAGTAGCAGACGACCAAAGAACACCACCACCACTATCCCGAGCCACCACACCCAAACCCACCCATCCATCCCCTATTGCCATGTCTTCTTTGACCTTAACAACCCCATTAGCAGGCGCCAACCAAACCTTCAACTGCTATCCCCTCGGCGAGCTACATTCACATGAACACGAGCGGTAAAATTTACATAATCACACTTAAGCTTACCCGATCGTTCCACTAGCAGGTGGTCTGCAATTAGATGGTCATTGAGGACCGCTTTACTCCCTTTATACCATAGAGACCACACAAGAAACCCCCAGCTGGCCAACCTTTCTTCATCAACATTCGACCACTCCTCCATCACTTCTAGAAAAGAAACAAAACTCTCAGCAGGGGTAACATCCGCTAGCCCAGCCAAGGCCACAGCTTCTAGCGCATACGAGCAAGAAAAGAGAGTGTGTTATAGGGATTCGAGCTCGGCTTTCCACAGCGGGTAGAGATCATCGTCGATCAGATGACGATGTTTAAGGAGCGCACGAGTTGATAGTGTTGATGTACAAAGTCGCCACATGAAGTGACGCACCTTCGGGGAAACATTCAAGCTCCATAATTGAACCCAAGCTTTGTGAAATTCATCAAAATTGCAAGACTTACCAACCATATATGTCGTTTTAACTGAGTACTTACCATCCTTTGTAAAGGCCCAACTAAGAGAATCCAGGGGCATTCGTTCACTAATAGTAATGGAGAGAATAGCCTTGGCTTCCACCTAATCGAAAGAATCACGAATAAAATCAACCCTCCGTTCCTTTCACTAGCCATCCATCAGGTCACTAACCCACTCAACCCCATCAATAGGCTCCCTAATAAGGAATCGGTTGCCATCATTGTTAACCCATGGGTTCTTCCACACATGATTACTCGTCCCATCGCCAAGTCTCCATAATAGACCTTCTTTCAGAAGAGCTTTATCCCCCAAATACCTCTCTAAGAATAGCTGCTTACGGGCCGCAAAGAAGAATCCAAAAAAGATGAACTTGGATAGTACTTTGGCTTCATCACTCGGACAAAGAGACTCTGGAATTTGGGCCAAACACCAAGCTTGGCGGCCAAGCAAAGCTTCGTTGAACACCTCCTAATCTCAGAACCCCATGCCACCAATACACTTTGGATTACAAAGATACTCCAACTCTTCCAATGAATATTCCCCTTTGAAGCACTTTGACCCCATCAAAAACGTGCCATGGCCGAATTAATAGACTGGATCACCGTAGCAGGGAGCCTGTAAACACTCATCAGATACGTGGGGTTAGCGTTTTGCACTACAAATTTCAATAGAACTACCTTGCCTGCACGAGAAAGAAGCTTTTCCTTACAACCTCGGAGCTTTTTCCAAATCTGATCTTTCATATCTGCAAAAAAAGAAGCTTCTTAGAACTTCCCATCATAGTACGGACCCCTAAATTTTTGGATGTCCGCCAACATGTCTGATAGCCAAAAATTCCGTCAAATCCTGTTTTTGCACAGCACTAACACGCACTAACACCTTTGCTAAAGGAAATCTCCGATTTTTGAATATTAATTTCCTGACGAGATGCAACTTCATATTTGTTGAGAAAATCAACTATAGCTTTGCATTGCTGTCGGGTAGCTCTAGCAAAAAGCAAACCGTCATCAGCAAACAACATATGAGAAATTTCGGGGGCTTTACGACTAGCTTTCACACCATGGACTTGCTTAACTAAGGTAGCCTTAGTACACAGAGAAGAAAGAACGTCAACAACCAAATTAAATAGGTAAGGGGAAATAGGATCCCCTTGTCTAAGTCCCCACAAGGGGAACCAGACTCGCAAACAGAACCATCTATGACAAAAGAGTATATGACTAGAAGAGACGCAACTGATAATCATATTAACCCATATCTCCAGAAACCCTAGTCTTAGTAGAAAAGATCGCAGAAAATCCCATTTCACTCTATCATATGCTTCGCTCATGTCTAACTTCATAGCAATAAACCTCTTGCGCCCCTCGAAACCCGTGCTTCGTAGAATGAAAATCTCGAGGCAATGAGAGCATTATTAGTAAAAAGACGACTAGTAACAAAAGCACCCTGATTCTCCGAAACAATAGAAGGTAATATTCCCTTAAGCCGATTCGCCATAACTTTCAAAAAAAGCTTATAGATAACATTACACAAACTGCTAGGACGGAACTCATAAATGAGGGTAGGAGTTTTCGGGATCAAAGCTACATCGATACTATAACAATCCCAACAGTAGTATGAGCAACGTCATCCCCAACAATGTGCCAGAACTTCTGATAGAAAATGGCATCGATACTGTCAGCCCCGACGCCTTGCACGGTTGCATCTAAGAGAGAGCACACCACACTTCATCTTTAGTACAAGGTCGAGAGAAGGAGGCATTGATATGATTAGTCACAATAGGAGAGGGAGAGAAGACAAAACATCAGTAATAACAACATGGTCAAAATGATTAGATGTAAACAAATTTTCATAATAGTTACAAATAATTGACTGTAAATCTCCCTCCTCACGCCATACACCAGTATTATCAAACAAGCCCCAAATATAATTTCTTTTCTTTCTCTAAGAGGCTTTATGGTGAAAATATTTCATGTTTTTATCACCATCTTTTAGTTCAGCAACACGGAATCTGAGATGCCATTAAGCCTCCTGTTTCTCTAATAAGGAATCAAACTCATCTTGGAGTGTAACATTAGCCTCGCAATCTTCCACTAAAACCCCCAATTGAACCAAAGTTAAGTGCTTCTCTAACTCCTTTATTCTCTTGCTTAAATCACCATATTTCAACTTACACCATCCTACGAGTTCAACAGCAACAACACAACCTCTCTTAGAAATATTTAGGTCCACATTAGAACCCCAGGAAGCACGCTCAATATTTTCGCATTCCAGATCCAACAGCCATGCTGTCTCAAATTTTAGAGGCCTATGCTGCAAGGACGACGACGAGCCTCCCCCCCCCCCCAAACAAAGCAAGAGGGGCGTATGGTCGGACTTGTACCGAGGTAACTGAACAATATCAGCCTGCATTAAATATTTTAGCACCAAAGGGGGTTAGCAATAAAACACTAGTGGAAAAAACTTTATTTGTCACTTAGTAACAGATGCGGTTTGGTTTTTACAAAACTGCATCAGAAAATCAATTAAAAAAATGGGAGGAAAATTTGATGTGGTTCTCATATGAACCGTATTAGATTAAAAAACTGATGCGGTTTCTAAGGCCGCATCAGAGTTTCTTAAACCCTGCCCAGTACTCGTGGCTCATTACCTCCCCTTATAACCCCATCCCAAATTCCCTTATCTCATAACCCTACCCCACTCATCCTCTGCTCCAAAACCCTACCCCCTTTCCTCAGCGGCGAAGTCGAACCAAACGAAGGCGACGACGAAGGCGATGGCAAAGGCGAACCAAATGATACCACCTCAGTCTACCTCTTTCTTCCTCTCCCATCTCTATCCTCTCTACTCCTCCCTCACACGCGGCTGAAACCCTATCTAGATCTCCTCTCTCCTCTCACAAACGCCACCACCTCAATCCACCTCTCTCTCTCCGCTCTACTCATCAGTCACCAAGTGAAGAACGAAAACCCTAAACGAAGAAAAAAACGAAGAAATGAAGAAACAAAATGAAGAAAAAACAAAGAAACAAAGTGAAGAACGCTCTTGATTCCAGATATGAGGTTTTTTGTTTTTTAATTTAGTTGTAATTTCAGATCTTGTTGTATTTTCAGTTTTTTCAATTTTTAGATATGAATTCGTATGAGGAACCCTAATTTGTTCGTCTTTTAATATTCCAAATATGAGGAAACTCGTGATTAATTTGTTCGTTTTATTTTTTAAGGAATTAATTTAGGGATCTGAAGTCTTTTATTTTGAGATTTGTTCATTTTATTATTTTTTCAGTATTTTAGTTTGTTTTCACTCGTGATTAGTTTGTTTTAATATTTTTTTGTATTTTAGATTTGTTAGTATATAATTTTAGGAATTCTTTTCTTGTGAATTATTTCATTGAATGTTTTGGTTGAATGAATGTGAATGTATTTTGTTTCTAATTACACAATATGTATGAATTTTTTTTCACAGAATTTGTATGAATTCTAGTGTATTTTAGATTAGTTTGGTTGAATTGAATTTTGCTGTATATAATTTGTATCTAATTACACAATCCAAATTTCTTTGAGATATATATATGTATCACTGAAGGCAGAAAAGTAGCGCAGACCTGCAGTTTGCAGGTCTAAACCTTTTTTTTTTTTTTTTTACATACATTCTAACAAGCTGATGCGGTTCTTAAGGAAAATTACATGAGCTAATTATGTGATTAAATGATGCGATTTTCCTTACGAACCGCATCAGTATATCATTTACTGATCTGGTTTTTGGCCGGATCAGTAAATTAATAGGAACTACTGCGAGACTGTCTGATGCGGACCAAAACCGCATCAATAAGTCCACACATCAGATGGGTTTTTTTCATAGTGAAACGATCGAGCCTTTCCCTGACTCGAGTTCACGAATTCTTCCCCCGCTCCCCAGTATACCACGCACCAGTATACCCCAAATCTCGGAACTCCATATCCTCCATAACCTTTCTAAACTCGACCATGACCGTTCTTTCATTTCGAACAACACCCTCCAACTCACACACACAAAGGACCACATTAAAATCACCTCCAAAAATCATAGGTACATTGGAGGTGCTAAATGAACGGATAAGATCTTGTGTTTTGAATTTTTGCGCAGTTTCCGACCACCCATACACACCAACAAACCTCCACAACAACCCAGAATCCACAGAAATATCACCACAAATATGATTATTAGAATATGAAACCAAAAGTGAAGTTAACTTTGTCATCTTTCCAATAAACACACAAACGACCAGAGAGCCCAACATTGTCAACAACAAAAGCATTACTAAAACCCAAACTTTTTTTTTTTCGCCCAACGACCATCAATCATAGTTTCAAAAATAAACAACAAATCTAGGCTATGTACATAGCTTCAATTGAGCATTCGAACTGCCAGGGGGTTGCCCAAGCGCTGATAGTTCTAGCATATAAGATTCATAATGATTGGCGGGGTTGGTCCTCACAACCTCCGCCATATCAATCATTTGAATGCTATCACCAAGAACATCATCGACCTTTCTCTTTTAAACACCATCATCAGACACGACTTCATTGTTTATAAGCATATTATCAGGGGGTTTACGTTTATCATCACTATCACCAAAATTAGAAGGATTTATTATCCCCTCACTACCATAGAAGCTACACCTTTATTCTTAACCAACTTAGCCTTTCTAGAAACCTTCACATGCTTGGAATGTTTAGCAGTTAAAGAAACAAAGTAGGATTACTTACTGAACCGTGAGACGAAAAATATTTAACATGAACAAGATCATGCACAGGCAACTCCACACAATGCGTCCCAACTTTGGTGATCAAAATATTATCACCCTGGTACGCATCACAAACCTAATTCTCAGCCACTTGGAGCGACCCTTTGATCCCAGCAAAAGTTTTCTTCAACTCCTATGACACTCTACTGGGAGGGCTATGAAAATCAAGAGACTTCTAGCAAGAGAAAAAGCTTTTGGCTTCCTCAACCATCTTCAACCGACCATTTCGAGGAGAAGCTTTCAACCAAGACCTCATTGCTTCTCCTCGCTTCTTTCTTCTTCAGCCACAAAAGTGTAATCCCTCTCTATATGCCCAGTCTACTGCAACAATAGCATATCATTGGCAAACGTTCATACTTGATCTGGATGAACACTACCTTCCCCGAGAGTTGTAAAGTTTTTGGACATAATACAAGGGTTTCGTAACATCTAACAAAAGTTTTACCCTAGCAGGTTTGTCCCACACAACACCATCGGTTTCTACGTCCAAGAAATCACCAATACTACCTCCAATCTTCTCGACATGACTCTTAGTTCGACAGTCCAAGGAAAGGTTATATAACCTCACCCAAAACAGGCAATGTATCATCACTATTTCGGAAGGTTGAGAACCTTCTTCAATCTCACTCATCATGACAATATTTTCATCGAAAGTCCATGGCCTACGCTTAAAGAATTTTTCCCTATCACGCTTCGTCACAAACTGAACTACGAAAAGGTTGTTATCAATAGGGCGAAAGAGAGCGTTTTTTTTAGATCGACCAAGTCTGGTTCATTGTTCTTTGAAAAGCCTCAAAATTATACGGTCTTTCAGTCATAACCTTGCCTACAATCGCCAAGTCAAGGAATGAATTACTAGTAAATTCGAATACTTTTGTGCAATTTCATCCGCCATTAATTCTGAACCAAATCCCCAATCGGGAACCATACTCGCTAATCGAGACAAAGAAAAAACCTAGAAGGAGACTTTTCACTCAAACCCTAAGCAGCGTTAGAGAGAGACTTCAAACTTCCACGGTTGTTGACTTGATGGTCTTATTTGAGTTGTTTAACTAACCACCTAATCATCCCTCCTTAATTTTTATACTAATGTAAAATTATTTTTATTTTGCAAGGCTTTTTTTCACTTGAATTTAGACTAAACTAGATTTTTTATTGTTGATTGCAACCGAGTTTTGTTCATGGAAACTTTTTTTTGTCTTTTATTGATAAAAGTTGTTAATATTAATTCGTTGTTATATTTTTAATTTTTTTTTTGGTAAGAAGGAGAGACATTGACAAAGTTTCGGGGAGCATAGGGATCACAACTTGTCATTATTGAACATCGATCATAAAAGCTCTTGAAATCGAGAGAAATATTATAACTAATGAGTTATCCCTTACTTTTAAAATGTGCGTGTTAAGAATCAAATCTACAAATATAAATGAATACCTCATGTTTTTAAAGTATAAGGTTAGTTTTAAGTTTGGTTACCATATATAAATATTGAAACCAAAGAGTTACTTATGAGAATTTCCCAGATGTTTTTGGTCTTTTCTTTCTTTAACTCCTTCTATACTTTATATGTAATACTCCGTATTTTTGGGAGTTTGTTTTATAAATAATAAAATATAAAGAATAAAGTTGAAAGTATTTGAATATTATTTAGGAAAAAATATATATAATTTGGGTAAGCCTACAATTATAATTTAAATATACAATATACTTTTGTACCTAATTGTATTATAGTTTGATTTTCTTTTATTTTCGAAATAAATAAATAAGAAATCGGATTTTGAGTTGGAAATAAATCCTATTAATCCTAGGTTTACCATGCTATAAATAAGAAAAAGGAAAATAAAAATAAAATCCTACCTTCTTTCATTCAGGCATGATATTTTTTCGGTTTTTTCACCAGGTACCCCTGAGGTTTCACGAAATGCACTAGAAACCCTCGTTGTTTCAAAAATGCACGAGATGCCCTTGTGATTTGCATGAAATGCACCAACTACCCTTAATGACTAACGATGTTAAATTTCTGTTAGCTTTATTTACCATTTTGTCATTATTAACCCCTAATCCTAAGCTCTAACCCTTAACTCTAACCTAAACCCTAACCCTTAACGCTAACTCAAAACTCTAACCCTAAGATTAACCCCCCTAACCCTCCCTCATCACCCTAGCACCCAACCCTCCTCCCCCGCCCCACCATCCAACCCTCCTGCCCCACCCCCCGTAGCAGCCCTCCTCCTCCCCCACCCCCTGCAGTAGCCCCCACCTCCCCTACCCCCGTCGAATTCCCCCTCCTCCGTCAAAAACACACACGACACAACGAAACCCCCATTCCCCCTCCGTGCAATCATCCGCTAGGTTTTTTTTTTCCAAGAGTCTCTCACACGTTGTTCCCTCACTCCTCTCACCTGCCGTTTCTCACCCTTCACCTTCACCCTCATTTCTCACCCTCCACCTTCACCCTCACCCTTCATCTTCGACCTCTCACTTTCATTGATGACGAACGTGAGCGAGTGATGAATGACGAAAGCGAAGCGCGAGTACTGATGAATGACGAACGCAAAGCGAAAACTATGAATGACGAACGAGAGCGAGAGGCCGGTGGTTGAGACGCAAGATCGGTTAACAAAATGCCAGTATCACCGTGAATCAGAGGCCGGCTACAGCTGCACCACCACCGTGTCACATTAACTCAGGTAATTCTTATTTTTTTTTTCGCAAATTGATATTCTATATGTCAGTAATTACTTAGAAGTTCATAATTTGGTGTAATTTTTTTGGGTCAGTAATTTATGGAAATGAAGGGTTTATGTTATATTTTCGCAATTTTCGCAGAAAGCAGAATGTTCTTTTATTCTTCATTTTTTCGTCCTATTTTATTTCCAGGGTTTGGTAAATTTAATATTTGGGAGCAGTGTTTCTAGACTCTAGTTTTTTTTATATTTTATAACGTTTATTGTTGATTTATCTATATTGATCTGAGAACTTATAAATACAGGGAAAGCTTACAAGGAATTGTTGGAAGTGCATATTATGTAGCACAAAGAAGTGCATATTTTAACTTGAAGAGCAAGAGGCGGTCGAACGCTAACAAGAATGGAGATCTGTTTTTTGTTTCATTTTTTTACTTCATTTTTTTAGATCTAGTTTTTTTTTTTTGTTTTTATAGCTTCAGATTTGTTTATTCAGTATAGTTATCTCATGTTCGTTTGTTCTTGTAATTTTTTTGTATCTCAGAATTTTTTTTCAATCGTTTCATTTTCTTTTGAGTTTTGTTATTGTTGTTTTTTACATTGTCCAGTTTTCTTTGGTACTTTCATTTCATTTTCTAATTTTTTTGTTATTTTTCTGAATTTTTTTTAATAGCAAAATACAAAAAAAATTTTTTTGCTTACACCTAGACCTATTGCTGCGGTTTTCCCAAGAAACCGCAGCAATATGTCGATTTATTTTTATTTAATACAGCATATTGTTGTGGTTTTCCATAAAAACCGCAGCAATATACTTTATTAATCTGATAAAAAAGATACATATTGCTGCGGTTTAACACAGAAACCGCAACAATATGTTCAAATATTGCTGCGGTTTTAAACCGCAGCAATATATTAATTACCTATTGCTGCCCCCTTAATTGCTGTGCGGTCAAAACCGCCGCAATAGGCCACTTTTTGACTGCAGCAATAAGCATTTATTCTACTAGTGAAAGTGTTTTATTTGAACTAATCATGATAGGGAACTATTGGTGGTTATGATTTATGAGATTGTTTGATAACATGAAATCAATGGGAAATCTGTTTGTATTTCCTTGTTGTATGACTTGTGAGTTGGAATGAACTTTATTTGTATGCGTAATTCTATTGTATCATAAGCATGGAGTGAGAATTGGATTGAAATCCTTTGATTTATTGTTGTAGCAAGGACGATGTTACAAGAGGTTGCCTAAACTAAAGAATTAAGCAATGTATCTAAGAAGAAACATTGAATGATTATATGTTTAATGTTAAGTGAATGAATATCACTAAGAAGGATATCTGGCGATAAACTTGTAGTTAAAATCCCCACAAGTAGTGAACAATGGAGGGGGTGTGGGACTTGTTCGACACTCCTACAGTTGCCTACTGTGACGACAATATTGTCCTCATAAATTTTGATAACTTAACTAGGCGGAAGGTTTCGTATGATCTTGGGGGTATGCATACTAAGATGATGGGTGTGAAGCGGAACGAAACCGCATTTGTATTCCATCTAATAGACTAAGTTATCTATTAAGGATTAAGTAGCCTGTATGATTCTAGAAAGATGATGGTGCCCGATTTCTTCTTTAATCTAATCCTTCTTATTTGTTGAACCTAGCCAGCAACCAACTTACCTTTCAAAGGTATAAATTATCAACTTACCATACATGGCCCACAGTCCTCATAGAGTAGTGAAAATAATAATAAAAGAGAATAAATAAATGATTCAATCATGACCCAAACAAATAAATATATTAATTCCCCCATATGAATTAATAAATAAAGTTCTCAACCAACATGCGTGCAACAATCTTCCATACAAACATGATATAAATCTCATACTTAACATGTTCGCACATAAGTATAAAACATGTAAAATTCAATCATATACTAACTCACAAAGTTCCTATACATGATACTACATAACTTTCCTTCCTAAAATCATGATACTAAATCAAACAACACATAGGTATGTACGTACCTTGTGTAGACAAATTGATAGGCCACTTTAACAACTCTAGAAGTCGCCTACAGAGAAATATCCCTCTAGAACAACCAATAAAATTTATAATCAATACTCCAAATAAATTCCAGCAACTTTAAAATACTTTAAATCTTCTTTAAAAATATTTAAAAGTTTTTTTCACCATGAAAACTTCAATTACTTATACTCCCTGGCATAGTACTACTATACTAGTCATTAAAATCTATAAAACTCCATTAATAACAACCTTTCTAAAATTCCATCAACTTATAATTTATTAAAACTCCCTTTAAACGTACTTAAACATGCTTTAATTCGTAAGTTTAATCAATTTCATAGTTTATAACATGCTACTATGATTTTTCAATCTTTAACACCCTAAAAATCCATGTTTCGATAATTAAATTTCCAATTTAAACATAATATTCAAATATGAATTTTTATTCTTTCAATACATAATTTAAATAATCATAGATTCATCATTAAAACAGTAAATTAAAGCTTCCAAACATAATTAGTACTAAAACAAATCATAAAAAGATAATCTTTAATCAAAATTTGAGGAGGAAGAAAAGTAATCAAACCAACACAAAGAAGGAGGAACAAGAAGAGGGGCGACGGTCATGGATACAGTAGCTGCCGGAAAAGCCGCAATAGTCGTCGGTGGTGGCGTTAAGGATTTCCTGTGGAGGAAGAAAGTGTTTTTTGGAATAGAAGAAAGAGAAGAAAAAACATGAAGGAGATGAGCAAGGGAGTATCACCGGTTCTTTGTGTGAGAGAGGGAGGAGAGGGAAAATTTGTGTGGGTGAAATATTTGAGTTTAAAGTATTTATAGGTATATTTTCCTTTTGGGCTTAGAAAAAGACAATTGAGTTTTGAGTAGAGTTGAATGATGAATAAGATTGATGAATAAACTCCTAATATAACTAGAAGTCCTTTTTCCTAGTCCAATTAGTATTTAGATTCCTCAAGCCCATTTAAACTCCTTTTTGAAATCCAAATAGTATTTTAAATGTTTTTCAAAGCATGCCTTAACAATATATTTTAACTTTCTTAAATCCCTAAAATAATTCCTTTGACTTTCAAAATAGTCAACCTTTAAATAAATATATTATTTTAAACTAAATTATATATATATATAAATACTAAAATATATTTATATAATTCTTAAATTTACAGGAGATTATAGGTAAGGAGACTGGTTTTTAATGTTAGCTGGTCTCCTAGCCTCTTTACATATGATATGTATGCTTACCTAAGAGACTGGTTCGAGTTGTCAACTAGTCTCCTAAACAAACAAAGAAACCAGACATATAACCGATCTCCTAGCCTAGGACACATGTGAGATGGAGACCTGTTGTAGTCCGATTTCCAGGGTAGTTTTCCACCGATTTTCTAGGCCTTTTTTTGTAGTAGTGCTCGTTCGTCGCCAATTAAATTATAAAATTAATAAAATGTAATACTCTTGTAGTATCATGTATAGTAATGATTCTTATTACTTTGATTATGCTCGGTACATTAGTATTTCATTGTTCAAGTACGTACTTAACACTGTTGATTGTTTGTTATTTGTATTTGTTTGTTGACCTGTGATGAACAATTGATATTTAATGGAAACATATTAGGTATGCTGATGATGCTGCATGAGTTCGGGAATACAGGGGATACGTTTTGTTTTATAAACTTTTAAAGTGATTTTATTGAACCTTCTAAAGTTTGCTTATGAATTACTTAGTTAATGGTTTTAAATAAAAAAGGGTCAATAGTGATTCCCGAGTTGGTTAGCATTTTATTTCCGCTATCATTTAGTTTTTATAATAAGGAGTAAATTCAAGTCTTAAGTTAATGTTTACATTTCAATAATAAGCCTTGCGTTTCACTGCGGCGGTAATACTCCCAAAGTCGATGCGACGTAGTTTAGACGTGTATGAATTTTAGGGGTGTTACATTATAATTGCAAACATATCAAAACTTAACAAGGACCCTTGGGTTTAACGATATGGCTTCATATCTCTTACATGAGAGAACAATGTTCAAATATTAGTGGAAAAAAATTTTAATGTTAGCGGCCGGGTTGGGGGTTGGCACTTGTTGGGCCTCTTGGTGAGTGACCTTGCACGAGGGCAGCCTAGAGGAAATTGTTTTACCATTGAGTTCCCAAAAGCCCCCTCCCAAAAAAAAAGGTATCATAACATCATGATGTAGACTCCTATTAATCTTCTTTGGATTTTTGTATATTTTAAGATACAGTCAATCTTAGAGTAGTGCTAGTGATCATGGGTCTGGCCATACTTTGCACAACAAATGGTTTGAGTCAGGCCAAGTTTCGGGCCAACTTTTTTCGCACCAAAACATGATATTTCGGGGGTAAGTCAAGCAGGTTTTTCGGGTAAGGCCAAAATGTTGGGGCTTGTTGAACCTCTAAGTGTATGACCCTATACGAGGACAGTCTAGAGAAAATTCTTCTTAACATGTGGTTTTCGAAAAGGGCCTCCCAAAAAAAAGATATTCTAACATCATGGAGTAGATTCCTATTAATCTTCTTTGGACTTGTATATTTTGAAATAAAGTAAATCTTATAGTAGTGCTAGTGATCATGATACAGGATGGACTTTGCACAACAAATGGTTTGAGCCAGGCCAAGTTTTGGGTTAACGTTTTACGCACCAAAACCTAATATTATGGGGCAAGCCAAGCGGGCTTTTCGAACAAGGCCAAAATATTAGGGGCTTGTTGGGCTTCTAGGTGATGACCTTGTGCATGGTCAGTCCAGAGGAAATTATTCTTACCACCAGGTTTCCAAAATGGAGCCTCTAAAAAATATATATCAAAACTTGTACAATCTGACTTGTGTGGACCTGGTTCACGTTAACATTAGTGTGCACCAAGCCAAAAGAATGTATCATTACTGAACAATCCATTATTTCATGCGAAAATCCATTATATTATGCAGAAACCAACTATATCATGCAGATCCAGACTATATCATGCAGAAACCCACTATATTATTCAGACATACTCACTATATCATTCGGACTCACACTATATCATGAAAAAACTCACTAATCATTTAAACACACTATATCAACCAGAAACTCACTATATCATTCAGACACTCCACTAGTAGAATAAATGCTATTTGCTGCGGTTAAAAACTGCCATATTGCTGCGTTTTTGGGCGCGTAGCAATTAAGGGCGCAGCAATAGGTAATTAATATATTGCTGCGGTTTTAAACCGCAGCAATATTTGACATATATTGCTGCGGTTTTAAGTACAAAACCGCAGCAATATCAGTATTTTAGATTAAAATAGTACAACATATATTGCTGCGGTTTTTTACTTAAAACCGCAGCAATATACGTTGGGCAGGAAAATTTTTTATTTTTTTTATTTTGACATCAGATTTGGAAAATAAAAAGGTTGAAATAAAATAAAACATTACTTATTGAAACTAATGACAACAAGTTATTATATAAAATTCAAAAACAAAAAAAACACAAATAAAAAAAACATATTATGTTATTACTTTTTTTTGAAGGCAGATTATAAAAAATCTGCTATGTAACTTCAAAAAATAAAAGAACAAATTTATACTATAAATATAATAAGATAATACAATAAAACACTAGATTTGAAAATATTACAACAACAATAACCAAAATAACAACAATTACAAAAATAATAGAAAATAATAACAGAAAAAAAACACAAAATTCTAAAAATATAATCTAAAAAAGAAACCGACGACGGAACGATCTGAACGGCCCAAGAAGGTCGTCGACTAGCGCGAGGTTGGGCTTTCTTTGTCTCGATCTGAACGGCCGACGAGGGATTGACTTCGACCGACGAAGCAATCGAACAGCCGACGACGGAATGACTTCGACCGACGAAGAAATCAAACATGCAACTAGGGGACGACTTCGACCGACGAAGAAATCGAACAGCCAACGAAGGAATTACTTCGACCGACGAAGAATTCGAACAGCCGACGAAGAATTCGGAAAGCCGATGAAGAAATCGAACAGCCCACAATGAAAACGACGAAGAAATGGAAAAGCCGACTAAGAAATCTAACATCCGACGAAGAAAACGAGATAGATCTCATAAAATCACCCAATTTGAGAATTGATGTGTTGATTCATTCGAAGAATTGAGATGAAAGGCGAAAAATTGAGAGTGAGAGGGGAGAGAGAGAGGCGAAAAATTGAGAGTGAGAGGGGAGAGAGAGAGGCGTGAGAGGAGAGAGAGAGAGAGGAGTGGGAGTTGAAAAACGGCCGAGAGAAAAAAAAAGAGGTTGAGAGATAAGGAACCCTGATAGCATACTTTTAATATTTGACAAAGTCCAAACCCGCGCGTTCTTTTTTTTTTAAAAAAAAGCATACAATATTGCTGCGGTTTTTGGCGGGAAACCGCAGCAATATATTTTTAAAAATATTATTTTTTATATTGCTGCGGTTTCCCGCCCAAAACCGCAGCAATATTAGTCTTTTCAGGCCCCACATTTTTTTCAAAATGCATCCGTTGAACCATATTGCAGCGGTTTTGGGCGGGAACCGCAGCAATATAGTTATTTTCTATTTTTTCTTTTTTTTTGCGTGTAATATTGCTGCGTATAGGTAAAACCGCAGCAATATCACTGCAGCAAATAGCATTTATTCTACTAGTGCTCACTATATCATGCAGAAACTAAATCATTCAATGTTCGAATACGTGTCATGATATATATTATGCAACTTAGATCTTTATGTATGTTAAAAGATTTTTCTTTATTCATCCACCATATTGCATATAATTTCACTTGATGTTTTCCGTTAATAAAATCTACTATATTGTATATAAGTTCATTATATCTCTCTAAAATTCACTATATGAAGTTAATAGAAAGGACTAAGTAAGTGTGTACCGGATCCATTTGAGTTTTTTTTTAAAACTTGTATATTCCTTTTACAATTTGTTTTTTGGTGATTAAGTAAGTAATATTAGAAATGACAAAACCACAACCATACAAAACACTAGGGGACTAGACAGGCCTAGAACCCCTCAAACTGGACATGCCTAGCATTTTATAGAGAATAAATCCACTCTCTTTAATCTTAGCTCCCATAATCTGTACAATTCTATTCTTGACAATACACTTAATCTCCTGAGTAGCTTTGTTTATAGACATAATCATCTTGTCCTAATAAGCCATATTCCTATTTCGCCAAATGAAATACACAACAGTAGCTATTGCAGCCCAAAAGACCATCTTCCCATACTTCGAATTCTTCCGTCTAAACTTCACCCATCTGAACGTTTGAATAAGCCCTTTATTACTCCAGTATCCTCCCAGCCATCTCATGATTTCTTCCACACATCTTTTACTGAATTGGCATTAAAAAAAAAGATGCTTCACGGTTTCAGACTCCTGGTTACAAATCAATCAGACATCATCACCACATAGAATCATCCTGCTCAATCTCTGCTTAGTCTTCAGCCTATCCTGCATAGCCATCCACAATATAAGTCTGTGCTTGGGCAAGGAGTATCTGTTCCAAACAAATCTACTCCAGTTAACATGTCTTGCCTATCCCAACAAAGTCTTGTAATGCTTATTGATGTTGTACTGAGGATCTATCATCCACTAAACACCTTGAATTTTCCTATTCATCTCATTTTTTGCTTGACATATGTATTTCCAAGCCCAACTGGAATGACTAGGTGCTTCATAGGTCCCCCAGTTGTCTTCCCTAATATACACTCCATTCACCCATCTCACCCAAAAATTGTCTTTTTTTGGGGCCACAACCCAAGCCAACTTGAACACAACAACTATGTTCCATAATCTTGTATCTCTGAAACCCAATCCCCCTGATGACTTAGCAGAGTGGCATATCCTATTCCAGGCAACACCCCTATCCCTTCCATCATTATGTGTTCCTGTCCATAGAAAAATTTCCACAAATTGCATTAACATCCTTGATAACACCCTTTGGAATAATGAATAGCTGCCCCCAGTACACATGAATACTTAGGAGCACACTATTAATTAATTGTGAACTGGCAGCAAAGGAAATATTCCTTGTGCTCCAGATTCTAATTCTCTGCACCATTCGGTCAATCAAAGCTTGACATTCACTTGATTTAAGCTTGCTAGTAGACATAGGAACCCCTAGGTACCTGAAGGGTAACCTACCAGCTTTGAAGCCAGTCACATCTGCTACTCTTTGAATCAATTCATCAGTCATACCAGCATAAAAACCTCAGATTTGTTCTTAATTACTTCAAGGCCAGATGCATTGAAGAATATTTGGAACCCTTGAAGTAGGGTGTAGATATATTTGAAATCACCATTACAAAATAACAACAAGTCATCTGCAAAGCAAAGGTGCGTTAGCTTTAATTCTTTGCATTTTGCATGATACTTGAAGCCTTCAATTTCACCAATTTACTTTAGGATTCTATCTAAATAGTCCGTGCCTAGTGCAAAAAGTAAGGGGGGAGATGGGATCCCCTTGCCTGAGCCCCCTCTGAGCCCTAAAAAAACCTTTTACAAATTTTGGGCATACAAAATAAAAGATGCAATATAATACTCCCTGTGTCCACCAAAATATAGTTCCCATTTCACATACAGTGTCCCAAAATATATTTCCCATTTCCATATTTAGTTCTACATTTTTTTGTAATTTGTTTAGAAAAACCATATCCCATCATTTATTTGCTTCTTGAATTTTGTTTGTTCCTCAGTTTATTCAGCCAAAATGTTACAATTAATACTATTTCACCAATTATTCTCCATTCTCTCTCCTAAAATCATCTTTTCTCATACAACATTTATTTAAATAAACAAAAAATCATTAGCCCTCTGAGATTCTACTTACATAAATTACCGTGGAAAAAGGGAACTGGAAACTATATTTTAGGACGGAGGGAGTATTTATTTTGAAGACAACTACAAAAAGAAAGAAAAAAAGAAATAACCAGACTTTTCAATTACTTCTTAATTAACCTTTTCAAAGGTCAAGCACTTAAGCTCCTGCATATATTTACTCCCTTCATTTTTTGTTCTTTAAAGCAACACAATTTTTATTTTATACTCCCTCCGTCCCAAAATATAGTTCCCATTTCCATTTTGGGTGTCCCAAAATATAGTTCCCATTTCCATATTTAGTTCCACATTTTTCCGTAATTTGTCTAGAAAAACCGTGTTCCATCATTTATTTGCTTCTTGAATTTTGTTTTTTCCTTAGTTTATTCAACTAAAATGTTACAATTAATGATCTTTCACCAATTATCTCCATTCTCTCTCTTAAAATCATCTTTTCCCATACAACTTTTATTTAAATAAACAAAAAATCTTTACTATCCCAACTTGCATAAATTACCGTGAAAAAAGAAAAATGGGAACTATATTTTGGGACGGAGGGAGTACCTAGTTAAACTAACTTGTCACTTTGACAATTAGTTACATCAGTTACATGGGTGGTGATACCTAAATTATTGACGAATGACAATGAACGGCAAGCCTAATTGGTAGTCAGGAAGCAACTAGTATCATGGATGACGATAGAAAACTATACTTTGCAACTCACAAGTAATTAAGGAATAGATAAACGTATGAACTTGTCATCATCTCACATATTTTTAATTGATGACTGATGGGGATATATAATTAATTATGTCTTTTCTAGATATTATATCTTTGATGCTTTTTCCCAGGGATAATGAAGGTGTATTTAATGCATTAATACTCCAAATTTATTAATGTGAATGGGTCACAGATGTATAGAAGTACTATATAAACTATGTACTAAAAATAAGACGAGTCATTCCTACGCATTTGGAGGAAAATGACTTTTGATGACATAAATTCATTGACGATTAGATATAATTGGTTCTAAATTGTTAGGAACACTAACGAATAAGTCATGAAATTTTTGATAAATCGACACTACCATATTCTTCGAAAACCAGTCATTTATTTAGTCAATTTATAGAACAATTGCTAAATAATACAATATGAAACATCATGGAGATTCTTTTCAATTTTCTAAGGGATTCTATGAGATTGCTGTATAAATAATATAATTAATTGATGTGACTTGTAAGTGAGATACTTTTCAAGATATATCGATGAAACAAAATTTCTAATAAAAATTAGGAGGATACCATTGCAATTTGCAAGTTTGTAATTGGAGTAAATTCTTTGAAGTTAAATTTTGATATAATTCACTCATGTTCCAAAATATTATGAATATTTTCATTTTTTATTTGTCCCAAATTAGTTTGAGTATTTTGACATTATGGTCTATTGATTATACATACTATTGTTATATTTATTTTTACACTTTTAGCCTATATTCTATCTGTATCAATAATAAAATACCTAATATTTCTCTCTCTCTAGTAAATAGTTACCCACTCACTCATATGACATCTATTCTTTAATATATGATAATTACCTTAAATTATGTATTCGAACAAGTGTTTAGATATTTTTTAGATGGATGAAGTATAAAATATTAAAAATGCAAACTATTTGAAGGTGATTTTTATATTACTATATGAACTTTTATAATTCTTGCAACATTTACAATTTAAATTTAAATTTAAACTTTAACAGCTTTTACTATGATATTCATTATTAATATTTATCTCAAAATGAATTTACAAAATCGAGTTTCTATAAAAAATTTGTACCTAGGTTGTTATGTCTCGATTATTGGTTATACTATTTTGACCTTGTGGTCAAACAAATATATCAAGAAAAAAATTGTTTCATTTTAATTTGTTCCAATCTCTACCTGAAATTATTTACACCTTGATAGATATAGATAACGATTAAAATCCCTTCAAATAGCTTTTTTTTTGGGTTTTTTTTTTTGGGGGGGGGGGGGGTTTATAAGGGGGCAAGCTTCAAAGAAAACAAGACTTCTTTAAATAGATAGAAGTAAAGAAGCTGATCAGGCAAAGCTAGCTAGTCAATTCAAATTATTTAAAAAAAATTATATAAGAAGTTCACTAAATTTAATAAGTGCACTAAATTAAATAAGTTTAAGGATTCTTGAATGAGACAATATAATCTACCTTATTAAATTGCCAATATATTTTTGGGTAGTGTTATATGTAGCACTAAGGGCTACATATAAGCATTAAATACATTTCTTTAAATGAAAACAGTTTAAGAATTCAAGACACATTTTTACATCAATTGAGGTAATAAATGCTTGATTCAATATTTTATTTTCATTTTAAGCACCTTATACATAGCCCTCAGGGCTATGTATATCATTTTCCTATATTTTTCTATAGTCTATTATGGCCAAATAATATATGTGAAGATTGAAATAGTCTAGCTAGGATAGAACTGTCAGATTCAAATATCCTCAAAGCATCAATTCAGGACAATAAGTCCCTATTTTATTGGACTTATTTTCAGTTCAGTTTCTCGTAATTTAGTTCATTTTTTTTTATGTTCAGTTTAGTTTCTCCCAAAACTAAAAGAACGGAGCCTAATAAACCAAGACTTTTTTTTACACGTGCAATAAACTAAGACCTATAATAAAAGAAACAAGTTTATGTGTAAAAGAAAACTCCATCTATATTCAATAGAGATGTCAAATGGGTAGGATCTATAGATCGGTTCTTCTAGAATCCAGATCTAGATAGTTTTTCAAACATGGATCGCTACGATCTGAATCTGTTGGATAATGAAATTGAGGATCTAGATCCTACGGATCCAAAACGGATCTTACTACATATCATCTTTAAACGACCCTAATTTTCACAATAATTAAAGGTCTTGAAGAACAAAAACCAACGCCATTTAACATCTTCATTTGTTGATGTTGAAGTAAACAAGCATTCAACCTTAATATAACAAATCCAAGCATATAGATAACATTAAGTTTTGCTCTTTTAATTATATATTTTAAAAATAAACTAAAAAACGGGTTAACGGATTCTTATAATAATTTAGGACCCGGTCTAGATCCGTGTTTTTAAAACTAGAATCCATATCCTACTCGAATATGTAGGGTCCAAAATTAGGATTCAGATCCGCTAAAAACGGATCTGGATCCACGGATCGGGTAGGGTCCATAAAACTATTTCAAAAAATATCTTATAAAAAAATATTAGAATTTTTTTTAGTTGACATATAAGGAAAAATTGTGAAAAAATATCTTATAAAAAACTATTTCGAAAATAATAAGCTTTAAAAAAATGATAAATTAATAAGTACCTTGTAAAAAAATTTGGCTCGCAAAGAGCTAGCAAATGCTGAAAAATAGACTTTGACATGTGACTCCAATATTGACCAACATGTAAGTATCACGTAAACTCCAAAAAGACCTTAAAAAAACCCTTACACTACTCTTTCCCCTCTCTCTTCGTGGTACACAAATTCCTCAATTAAACCCTAATCTACCTCTCCTCTTCAATTACTCCAAGGAAGATGCAATCACATATTCAAATTTTCTCCAAATAGAGTACCACGAAGAGAAAGAAAGAAGAGTAGTAAAAGATTCTCCTTTTTTTTTTGGTTTTTTGGAGGTCATATAATACTCATGTGTTGGTTAACATCAAGGTCAAAAGGTTAAAGTATACTTTTCGACATAAAGTAGCTGCTAGCAACTAAATTTTTTATAAACAATTTATATGTCACTTTTTTTTTAAAAAAAAAAAGATTATTCTTCACAAACTGATATTTTTATAAGGTAGTTTTTGAAAAAATTTCCTTTACATAATAAATGCAATCATCAATTAGAATTCCCACTTTATAGTCTCATGAACCTTAGTAGTAGATCATAGTAACTTCTGATTCAATATACTTCCTCCGTTTTTTTTATAGATGCTACATTTCCCTTAAATGGAAATGTCATAATAGATGCTACATACTATAAATGGATTCCTTATCATCATAAAAATCTTAAAATACTATTAAAAAGTTGGTGGTCCCCCACCTTCTCTTTTAAAATACTCATACTTTTTCCTTAACAAATGGTTTTTTATTCAAAAAGTGGTGATCCCCTACTTTCTCTCTCTACCTTTCTTAAAAACCCCTCACTTTCTCTATATAGCAACAATAAAAACACGGAGGAAGTACTCAATTAGATATATTGGGTCAAAGACGCAGATATTGCACGGTTCATAATATAGGCTCGCTCAATCGAGCAGCGCATCAAAAGTCCGACAAAAAGCCAATAATTCCTTACAAATAATGACGGTTGCCTTCCACTAACCAATCTATAGTGCAAACTAATTTGTGAAATTCAGGCCTAAGTAATCACAAATCTCCGAATGTCCGCAAATTATAAGGTAAACCCCCTAAAAGTTGTTGGATTTCCCATAATATTCAATCTGTTATATAATTCATGCAACACCAACGAACTAAATTGAACTGAAGAAATAATAATGATGATGATGATGATGAGGAGGAAGATAATGATAATAATAATAATAATAAAGATAATAGTAATAATGATAATATTTTATAATTATAATAATAATAATAATAATAATAATAATTAATAATAAGAATAATGATAATAATAATGGTAATAATAATGAAAAAAATAAATAATAATGATGATGATGATGATGATGATGAACGACAATGATGATGATGATGATAATGATAATGATAATGAGAACAATGAACAAAACTGAAGTGAGTTAAACTGAATTGAATTGAATTGATCCGAACTGAACTTAAAATAAGTCCAAAAGAACAGGATCTTATAATCTATCTATCTATCCTAATATATGGTTCCACATGGAGCTCCCTTTTAGCATGTTTTGCATAATGTAATCCACATAATATAAAAAAAATCAATTTTACATCATGTAATTCATATAATATAAAGAAAAATACAATTTGTAAGATTTGATCTATTGACTTCAAGTTTAAATAATAAAGTCTTAATCAATAAATCAAGTAATATTTGGTATTGTTATTCTAAAGTAAGATATTAATAAGTAAAAAATATAAGTACGCATGTGGTCGGTCCTAAACACTAGTTTCAACTTTGAAAAGTTTAAGCACGAATTATCACATTTTTTAAATATTATTAACACATACTTAAAAGTATACATGATCAAAGTAGTGCGCTGAAAGCTGTAAAATATAAATATTATATAAATTATGGAATGAATGTAGTATTATAGTATATAACATAATACTTATCTAATTACATCAAGTGGCCTAGTTGGGGTTGGGCTTAAGTGGCCTAGTTGTTTTTTTTTATATATTAAAAAAAATCCCAAATGGCCAAATCCCTTAAAACCTAAGTCGAAACTCTCTAAGCATTAGCACACAGTCGCCATTAGTTTCCTTCCCTTCGAGCTTCAACCCTTCCAATTTCACTACATAAGTTGTCAAAATCTAACTCCCTAATCTTAAATTTTATTTTGATTCTCGCACCTAATTCATATCGAAGAATAAAGTAAAAATAACTAGATATTTTGAATTAGATTTAATCTAGTGTTTGAAAATTTCGATTGGATTGTTTTAGACTCAAACTCTAATTTGTTTTGATTCAGATTGGAAAATTAAAATTCAAATTTGATTTGGATTAGTTTGGACTAGGCCCAAGTCCAAACCGTATACCGAACTTTCACCCTCCCAGTTGGGGGTGGAAGATACATGATACTAGAAAAAGCTGTTTGTAGACTTAACAATGAAAAATTATAAAAATAATTTTTTTGGCATCGATTAACTGCAAATCGACTAAATATTATTTGTCAATTCATAATACATGCCGAAAATCTATACAAATATAATAAAAGACGCTTTTATAAAAGCAACGGTGTCACATGACACTTTGCTCAAATTTCTAATACACATGTTTATAATCTCACTTAAAAATATTAATAAAATGTAGTTACTAGGATTCAAACACATGACCGTTGAAATGAAATATGAGACTTTAACCACTAATCCACTACAATTTCAATGCTTAATTTTTCAAAGTAAATATAATAAAGTCTTATAATAATATGTAATTATAAAGATATATACAAGTTTTTTGAGCCCTAACACTTATATTAAGTAATAACATTCTTTTACCCTAATTCATTGAGATTTTTTTATCCTCAAATTCCTTATAAGTTTTTTCTTAAAACAACTTATCATGCAATAACATCTAATTTTCAATTTCGCACTAGACAGAAAATTACGAAAAGTTAATAAAACCAATTATAAAATTTATGAATAATAACATATTTGATAATTATAACTGACTCGGAGTATTGTCCGGACCAAAATACTAGTTAATGACAATAATATGGTACAAAAACTTTCATCCATCTTCGACCTGCACACTCGCTCCACCCGCCAGTCACCCTTCTCATTGCCGATTTTCATCATTTATCTGGGCCGAGTGAGTGGATAATCCGCTCCCTATATATAATTTTCACCTCTACAAGTGACTTCATAGATCCATCCTTGACTCCTAAAAAAGATATCAAAAAGAATCAAGGCCTTATATGTGCTTTGGTAAATTTGAGTTACTTAAGGAATAAGGACCTCTATAAGACTATAATCGATTAATAGCACCGTCACGGAAAAAAAGAAGAACGGACTCCTATATCGCTATTACTAGTTTGGCCTTGGCCTAGTTCCCTGTCACCCTCTCCTTTCCACTAGATCTAGACAGGCCCAATAATTCTAGCTGTTGGCACATATACTTCTATGGCATTAGGCAACTAACATTATGGCCCAATACAATAGTTTCCTAGCCTTAACATCAGATTGAAACACGCACCTTGCAAATTCCAGACAGCAGAATTTCTACATCTCCAACTCCAAGTATGATAGAGCATTACATACAATATGTAGGCAATGCTTCTTAAACTTGCTGCATTCACTTCTAGAAATCCATTTATGAATTCCTTCTAAGCTCTCCAATATGGATATTACCAGTCCATTGCTTTGTAAAAGTAGATGACATGACAACTTTAAATATATAATCCTATAAGTAAGATTATTATTATGGTATAAGTAAAAAATTTCTTCTCTAAAATACGTTACAATAATAGATTTTTTCGTAGAATGTTGCTTGATTCAGTGAACAATAGAGAGTTATGTTGTATTATCAGATATGTTTCATCGTCATCATGGTTAGATCGAATAAGAAATTGATTTGGTAATTTGTTTGATTGTATTTTGTTTTTTCTTATTACTACCTACTGTAAATTGGCGTGACATTCAATTAATGAATTTTATCTTTATTGAAAAGAAAAGATTAAATTAAAATTACGTAGTTTTTTTTATGCAAATGAGAGGAAAACCTCGAGAACAAGAAGATAGAACAAAAACTAAAACAATTAAAAACAAAGTAGAAACAGAAAGGGGAAACTAGGGGGGTGAAGAGTGGATAAACCACACCTACAACATCCTCAAACAAAATACGATCTAAGTCTAACAGAGGGACTTGAATCAACTCTAACTCATTGTTTTGAGTAGCTCCTTGATTGACTAGTCAATCCGCTGCTATATTGCCTTCACGATAGCAATGTTTGATCTCTACTGCCAAGTTGGATAAGCTATCATCTGATGATATATGTGGACGATATGGGTACACATACCACCATAAGCTTGTTGGTGCAAATTCATTTGGATGACTTTGCAAATAAGTCAATGCACACCCAATAGTTAGATACTGAATGTCACGGGAGTCTTAGTCCCTGGGGGTTACCGGTTTTAATTTGATAAAACCTTGTTAACGTACTTTGTCATAGCTTAATATAATTAAAATACAACGCCTATTAAATAAGATAATCAATGCAATGATTAATCTATTAATTATAGCTGAATATTCCCACTTATAACACAAACTTCTAGAAAGATTCTATAACACAAATAAGGATAAACCAGGCTGGACAACTAAAGGACAAACATGAAGGTGAATACCTCCATGGATTTCGATTCGAATTGGAGATTTGAATAAACTTTGTAACTCAGTACATGCTTTAGTTCTAGACTATTGGCTAACTATAAGCTCAGAAGGGGGTTGGCTAATCTAGGAAAAGTTACGCTAGTAGAAAGTAATTGCACGCTTGTTGTGTATGTGTTTGTTGTTTTTCTTCTGATGTTCCTTCTTGCATTTATATTGCTAAGGCACGCATAACTTCCTTGCTCTATCTTTGGAAGGAAGTGATTCGATAATTTATGATTCAAATCACAACTGTCATTTTCTGACGCCGTGATAATCACGTCCTTTTGCCCACATTCCTGCATGCCTTTGTGATAAGATTAACTTCCATCCACGTCTTCGTCTTTGGCGTTGCTTGATCTTCAACTGCTATCTCTTGATTATTCTTAAGAGTTGGGCCGTCCTTTATAAATTGCTGACTGTTGACTTTTTATTGACTATTCATCATGCGCTTCTTGACATAACTGGACTTTCATTTTATATGATTATTACACCATTTGGGGCCTGATTCAATGAATCGTAATAAATGCTAACTATGATGCAAAAATGGTAGTAACAAAGCTTCATCATTATTTAGTGCCAGCACTCCACAAAGTTGTCCATTTGTACTTGTAGTTTAGCTATCTCCATGCGTTTAACTAGTTCTCAACCATTTTCCAGAGCTTTTACCTCTGCCATAAACGCATGATATACTCCCAAGTTCATGGAATATGCGTGGTGTAGCTTACCTGTACTGTCTCGAATCACGCCTCCTCCCCCAGCAGACCCACTTGTTTTTTTCGAATTGGAATATGTGCCCGTAATACCATAGTTACAAAGAATCAAACTTATTCGTCTTATGAGAAATATTCGAGACATTTTATACACCTCGTCAGCTCTTTTTGAGTATTAACATGCTCATGTTTTAGACAAATAGACAATAGATAGGTAAAAGTATTAACATGTTATTTTAGGAAGCTATAAATACAATTTTATTTGTTTTATGGCAAGACATAATTTATGGCATACATTTTTTAGGATTTTAGAGAAAAGTTAGAGAGATAAATTTGTAAATCTTCATTATTTTTAAAAACTCTACCTTTCTTCAATTAATTCAAGTATTATTTTTTTTTTTACTTTTCTCTTTGTTTCTCTACTATGAAGTTTATTTATTTTTCTCTAGTTTGTTTATTTATTTTAATTATGCTTGAGTAGTTCTTTTATATATGGTTAGGTTGAACCATAGTATGAATTAAATCATGATTATTTCTTTGATTCTAAATTAATTGTTTAATTATTCTTGCTCAATTGATCGTGCATACTCCAATACTAGATTGGGGATAACTAGTATTGTTATGTTTTATTTGTCTTGATTACAACGAGAGTTGAATTTTGACGGATTTGAGTATTTCAATTAATGACATGAAATTCTCCATATGAGAGTAGGTAGAATGGATTGTTAGGAAGTTAGAGTGTTGTGTTTAATGTTTTAATTTGCATGATTCCAAGGGAGTTGTCCTGAGTGCATATTAGGAAAATCATAAATACTTGGGAGAGGTTGATGGTATCTTATAGCGTGTGCTTTTCCTTGTGAACATTTAATTGATTAGTTTGGGGTATGAATTATTATTGTACGATACTTAATATAGATTCTTTTATTTATATTGATTAGTATACTTGATTCGACCATCATTGATATTAATCTTATTTAATTTTACCATATAACAACTTTCTATATGTGGGATCGTCCTGAACTTACCCTACTATATAATAAGGAGATTAGTTAGGTTATTTATATTTGTTAGATGCGCGACACGTCTATCAAGCACCTTTCATATCTTATGAATTACTTATATAATATCTTTTCAATTTGCCTTGCCTTACACCTTCATTTCATTAGGTAGGGGTGTAAGTGGATTAGAT
Source organism: Beta vulgaris subsp. vulgaris (assembly GCF_026745355.1). Taxonomy (NCBI): domain Eukaryota; kingdom Viridiplantae; phylum Streptophyta; class Magnoliopsida; order Caryophyllales; family Amaranthaceae; genus Beta; species Beta vulgaris. The sequence continues at coordinate 13,653,211 of NC_079206.1, forward strand.
TGGATTGGACTTTGGTAAATCCAAATCAAGTCCAAAATTTATTGAAATTGAGAAATTGAGTACAGATCCAATCCAAACTTTTTTTGAGTCCAATACGGTGCAATCTAGTTCGAAACTTATTTATTAAGTCCGAATAAAGTCCAATCCTATTATTATATAACTTTTTCACTTTCAATTTAGGTTCACAATATTTTCTCATGATTGAATCATTAAAATTTGAAAAATTAGACTCATTACATCCATCTACAAAATCAGTTACATACAAAATAGAGATAACAAATACAAAAGGTGACAAAAGGATTAAAGTAATTTTGCCATTTCAACTTTCAGTTCTCACTTTGAACTTTTGACGCCTGGTAAATAAATTTAGAGTGAGAATGTTTAAAGGTTCAAAATTTCAACAAATATGTTAAATAATATATGTATAATATGCTAAAATATTCTTGGACTGGATTAAACTGATTGGACTTTAAAGTGGTGAGTCCAAATACACTCCAAAAATATTTGGACTGAAATATGAGTACGTGTCCAGTCCATACATTTTTCAGTCCAATCCATTCTAATAAGTATGAACTAGGTTATATTGGACTCTAAACTTTGGGTTTTTCTATGTTTTACCCTTATGTTTCTTCAATTTTTACGTTATATCTCAACATTTTTAAAATTCCACAAGTTACCCTCAAATTTACCTTTTGCAATGCACAATGCCCCTACTGCTAATTATACATCATGAAATTCGTTTACTTTTCATACTTCGGTGTAACTAATCTAATTTGTAAATATGTCCTCTAAGGGTTAGACTATGTATAAGTTAAATAATTAGTTCCACTAAATTTTAAAAAATAAACATTTACAAAGTATAAATAGCGAGTTAGCGAGCGACAGGGTATTGTGCATTAACATATAAGTTTACGGGTAATGTATAAAATTTAAAAAGGTTGAGGTACAACCTATAAATTTAAAAAATACAAACGTATAACATAAAAAATCCCTAAATTTTTCACAGTTCACTTACACCCTAATGAACTAGTCGCATAAGAACGCAATGCGTGCGTCAACAACCTTATGTAGCTATATATACGAATGATCATGTTTTTTTGCATCTAAAATTATTTTGGCAGTGATGTAAATTATTGAGATTCTTTTGTAGATGTTATTATCTTTTTAAGTTGAAGGTGGTCGATTTTTAACCGTTCACTACCGTCACTGAAAAATTCAAAAATTTGGTTATTATCTTTAGTATAGTTCTTTAATGATTATAAATCTTAATAAACCATATTGTTTGAACTTTGCAAAAACGAATTATTATGGTATCACGATATATCTCTAACTTTTTTGATTGAAGATTCTAATTAATTTTGTGAATTGATTGTGTCAATCTATTTTGTCAAGTTATTAATGATGATTGCATGATTACTCATATATGGCAAGTTGCATTATTTCTATTTTTTTATATAAAAAAAACATTATTTTTAAATTATTTGAAGGTATTCTAGTCATTTCAAAGGGGGAGACTACACCTCCTCTTTTAACTTATACTACTACCTTCTTTACACGTGATGCGTGCGTGAATTATTTTGGCGATTGTAATTTCATCTAAATGTAATTTGCAATCATCATCAGCTCTAATCAAATATCATGTGGTGTAAATACAAAATAATAGAGATAATGATATCACAACTCGATCAGTAATGAAATCTTGTTTGAAAATTAGAAGAAGGGGGTCCGGGAAAATGAAACTGTACATGGTCCCAAACTCCCAACTGCCGCATTCCTAAATCCTTTCCTTCAAATTTCTCATTCCCAAATCATAGTAAATGGTAATACTATTACACTATTACCCACCCACTCACCCACGGCCCACCCACTCCATGCATCTTAATCTTGTCAACCAAATATTTGCCTTCACTACCAAAATTCTTTATTTTCCAACCCTCCTCAAAAGTTATATCCCATCTAATCTATCTAATACCTTTTCTTTTCTTCTTTCACGAGACAATGATGTAACTTTCAAATTTTTATCATCTCACTGTATATATTACAAATTCCAATATCATCAATTTTTTTGGGACCTATCTTACCTAGGTCGTTGATTATAGTAATTAGTAGGATATTACCACCTAGACTTTTTACGTTTTTAGAAACTTTCACCTTAATGAATCTTTTTTATAAATTTTCACCTACCATTTTCAATTTTATTAAAAACTCCCACCACTTAACGATTTTGTTAAATTCCATTAACAAAACCGTTAAATGGGTCCCTCATATACATTTTGTTAACAAAATCGAACTTGAAATAGTTGCAAGTCTTTCCAAATAGTTATAATTCGTTCCAAACTTACTCCAAAATTGTTGAGATTTTGCACTTAAATTGATGAAATTGACTTTGATATCAGCGTGAATTAATAATAAAATGCATATATGAGGTCTACTTAACGGTTTTGTTAATGGAATTTAACACAAAATCGTTAAGTGGTGGGAGTTTTTAATAAAATTGGAAATGGTAAGTGAAAATTTGTAAAAAAAATTCATTAAGGTGGGAGTTTCTAAAAACGTGAAAAATTTAGGTAGTTTTGAACAAAAAATCCTAATTAGTATATTGGTATTCCACATAATTCCCTCCTTTTGAGGCTATTGGTGCCATTGCATGTTTTGGGTTTGGGCCCGGCTAGGTAATTAAGAGAAAATTAATCATTTTTGGAACAAAAAGAGACCCAAGAAGAAAGGGAACAATAAATTTGATATGAGATGGTCTCGCAGATGACAATAACTATGGTTAGTTATTGAGATTATTTCTTACACAGTTTAAACTAAGATTTGGTCAAAAAGAACACAAATTTGTTTAAAGATTATATAAGTTGATTTGATCAATAATCATAAATAATTAAGTTACATTATAATAAAAATCAACAAGTTTAATTTACATCTTTCAAAAGTTCTTAGTGTAGATTAGCTATATACAATACACAATACTTTTTTGTTGTTATGGACATCTAGGGATTTATATTGTTTCTTGACTACTCCCTCCTTTTCATATTATAGTGCTTCTTTTCTTTTAAAGCTTCCCAAAATATAACTCTTGTTCTCTTTTTTGATTCTATACTTTTTCAGGATTTTTCTAGAAAAGTTGTGCCACCATCATTTATTTGCTTATTGAAAATCAACTAATGGTTGAATTAACTTTTTCCCCATAAAATTTATTTTCAATACACACACACTCTTTACCTTCCTCTTAGATTTTATTGACCTTAATACCCGTGCAAAAATAGAATCACGCACTATAATATTGGACGGAGGGAGTACAAGATTATTGATAACCATTTATATTTTCTAGTACTATCAATACTTCATTCATTTTAAAATACTTCATCCGTTTCATTCTATGTGCAACACTTTTCAAATTGCGGACTCCGAATTAATTTTTCCTAGTGTACAATTAGATGAGAAGGGGTATATAATTAGACTAACTAATTAATAATACAACAAATACATTATATCAACACTTAGGATCCACCATCACCATCGCTAGCCGCCACCACCCCGCCAACCATCCCACCCACACTACTGCCACAACCACCCCGCCAACACCACCACCACAACCATCCCGCCACCACCATCAGAACCACCCCGCCACAACCATATTCCATTTCATGAAAAATCACAAAAAATAACCAATATCTTCATCTTCTATGTGAGCAAATTTTTAAAAAGAGAAAGCAAATTTGATCTAACCAAATTACAGAACGATCTAACCAAATTACAGATCTAATCAAAAATAAATCAAACACGAAGGATAGAGAAAGAAGGAGATCTACAAAGAAGATGCACCCTTAAATAGAAAGTGTTGCAAGTATTATGAACGGAGGAAGTAAATAATAAGTAACACTTTTATGCTTTTGTAAGAGCATAATAGACAAGGCAAGTGGACAAATAATTAAACTTGAGTAAAAGGTATGATTAGGTAAACTCGTGCATATTTTTTAAAATTCTTTTTTACTGTTTAACTTGTCTATTATGCTCCTAAAATCGGCAAGAAGATATGTATCAAGAAATTTTTTAAAAATTATATTGGAGGAAGTATAATGCAATAGAATATTGAGATAATAAGTTTACTTAACAAGATATATACTAATATATAAAAAAACGTTCATAAACAATGAACGATACCATGAAATGCTCTTCCTTACTGTGTTTAACTCCATGCTATCCACACGCAATCAAAAAAAATAGTTGAAAATGCATTGTATAAGATTTGATCATATGACTTCAAGCTCATATACTAAAAAATCTTAGCTTAACCATTAAACCAAGTAATATTTAATGTTGTAAAATGATAATTCGACGAAAACAGTACAATTCCATATGCACCCACTTAACAGAATGATCCCATCTCATGGATCGTTTAACTTCTCATCTACTATGTTTTTAGCATTTAGATTTTCTTTTCTTTCTTTTGTGCTAAGAGAAGTTGGAACGACCAGTACATTAATCATGTCAATCATACAAGTAAAGTTATTGGTATGTACGACTTGTTTGGCAGGACTTTACAAATGGAGGTAACATGGAAACCTAGCTTCTGAATTAACCAAACACACCACGCACAAGCAAGAAGCTAAGGGGAGAAAAAAAAAACTGAACACAAACAGCTTTATTACTAGCTGCTACCTTCATATTTTGATGATAGCTTAAAAACAAAACAGTTAGTACTATATATTGGAAAGAAATCTCATGCCATATTGAATTTTCTATCATGTCTTGTATGATCATTGTCTAACCTGATGTATCATTCATCATCACTACCTTTGCTTTCAAGGGCCCTCTTCTTTCATTTTAGTTGGTCATCCCTGCATGTGTATGTGACATCATGGCTTCACTGTGGGCTTAAAAGTGCTCTCTTTTCTTTCGAGGTTTTTATATGCTCTACAAAGAAAACAAAATTATCCCTACACTTATTCATTGTTCAGTTTCTTTACAATCTCCAATTTCAATTTTTTCTATCAAAATATTTAATCGTATTAACAAATTATGTTATGAGAATACACATTGAAGCGAATTCAATACATATCACATGACAATTATATATAACCATCGAACATATAGAAGACACGGGAGAGAGAGGTGAGGGGTTTGGGTTTGTTTTCTTAACCGACAGGGTGGGGTTTCTATTTTGGGGATTTGCCAATTAAAACCGACAAAGGAAAAATTTCGGGGTTTTTCTTTCCGGCAAATACTACTCAACACGTTGCAAATAACTAAAACTCAATGTATATATATATATATATATATATATATATATATATATATATATATATATTATATATATATATATAATAACAATAATTATTTTAATTTTAATAAGAACTTCATAATATTTAATAGATAAATAGAAAAGTATGACAAATAAAATCCACACTCCAACCCTAAATAAAATATAAAAATCCGACACATAATTAACTTAATAAATATAATTAGTTTTTAATAAACGCTTTTAAAGACAAGTCTGTTACATGCTACTTATCAAGAAGTGTTACCCTGAAGTGTTACATATCAAAAAGTGTTACCTTGAAGGGTTGAAATGTTACATATAGAAAAAGTGTTATCTTAAAGTGTTACATGAGTAATGTGTTACCGTCGAATTGTTACCTACGAAAAAGTGTTACCGTCAAAGTGTTACATATGAAAAAGTGTTACCGTCAAAGTGTTACCGTCAAAGTGTTACATATGAAAAAGTGTTACCGTCAAAGTGTTACCTATCAAAAGTGTTACCTATCAAAAGTATTACATATCAATAAATTGTTACTAAAGTGTTACCTATTTATTAATGAAAGTCGAATCTCAAAAAGTGTTACCATATAGTGTTACCTTAGATCAATTATGTAGTAGTGCATTTTGTAATTATGAGTTTTAATTTGTAAAAGCAAGGAGGACAAGATATTCTTATCACTTAAAGAGACACTGAAATTTGGATAACAATCGAAAGAGACAGGACCCATGCATAAGCTTGACTCTATTGTACCTAATAAGGAAAAAGTCTTTGAATCGTCCATCTCTAAGGGCCACAAGGAAGAATTCAATCCTTCTTTTGTAACAGGTTTAAAGCCTAATTGAACTAATCCTATATGGATGTAACGATACCCTTTTTCAACATGTTTTTGCAAGGTTTTTGCTAAAAATAATTTTATAGTATCAATAGGCTTTGTTAAATGTATATCTCGTTCTTGGGTTTTGATAATATAATATGTTTTACAAATATTATATCTACTCATTTTATAAATCTGGTCTTTATTGACCTTGGGTATTTCCCAATTGTCAATAATTTGTTCAAGGTTTTCTTTATAGTAAAGGTTTCATTTTTGACCAGCTTATTAGCTTTACTACTACTACCATGAGAAGAGGATGGAGTTCCTCTGCTCCATAGAGAACTCATAAACCAGGCTTAACACTTGGTACAAGCCCTAAAATCTACCCGCCATAGACAAGGTGTAGCCCTATGGTCTGACCGCCTCTTGTAAGACTTACTGCCTCTACAAACCTTAGAAATAGTCGGATAAAAATAGGACAAGAGCTAGTATTAAGAATGGTAAGTACTATAACCAAAATGATAAAGTTTTATAAGGAACAAAATACTACAACCCTTGGCTATGATACCAGGATAAAACCAAAGCTGCTGAACCTGAAGCGTGAACCCCAGCTCTTTCAGAACCTAATACCGACTTACAAAAAGTTATACAGTACTCTGATGGTAGTGTAAAACTTAGTTTTAACAGGAGCATTAGCTTCAGATATTCATACCATTCCTCTATTGAGAGCCTTGGACGGTCTTCTCATCTTCCTTCTGTAAACAACATGCATTACAAATGACAAATCAGTTTTCCTAGAAACAATTATCCGGAAAGGCCAAGGTATTCTACCTCAGATATACCTTCACGTTCCATCCAAAATATAGAATATAGAACGAACCCAAGTTCCACACCCAGTTTATGATGCTTCGTTAATTTCGTGCTATATTATGCTTCGTTTATGATTTTCTTAATGTTTCAGGTAGTTTCATAGCTATTTGGATGCATTTCGGAGTAACTACGGGCGAATTGGATAATAGTTGAAGTGAAAGTCGACGAATCAAGGTTGTAGAACAAGGAACTATGCTTGTGGATGTTTTATGCGAGCTTTAGTGTTGAAAGAAGTGTTCTTAGCTCCAATGAGGAGCATGTTACATATGGATTGACTTTGATTCTCACACATTTTTATTTCCTAGTTTTGAGTATTACGTTTTTCGTCTTTTTCTTCTCCATTATTATACTTTCTTCCACTTTTCAATTAATCTAAGCTTTGAGGTATTCTTAATTTCTTTCTTCTTGAATTATTTTTTCTTGCTTTTGTTCATTGTTGCTTCAATTTTGTAATTGCTCATTCATTAATTCCAATCATGAATTTTAGTTTTATTATTGAATTTGCTTTAGTTATTGCAATTATGAGTGAGTAGTCTATTTTCTAAGACAAAGTGAGAAAAGCCATGTTTATACCATGATATTTATGCTTTTTGATTCGTGTATTAGGATTTTGAGTAATTCCAATTGATGAGTTTAAATAGTTTGATTCTTGTAATTAGCTAATATCAAGAGTTAATTAATTTGCTAATAGGAATTAGAATTGAAAGATCATATTCTTAGAGGCTCCATTACAATTGGCAATTCTGAATACGTCAGCGATCGTACTGCATAGGTTGAATTGAAAGTGTTAATGCCCGACCAAAGGACTAACCATTTCTTTGAGGAAAATATTTTTAATAAGTACACCTTTGCGCGTTCTTCTTAAAATTAGTCAACTTTTCAATTAACTATGAATAAGTTAACTTTATATCTGCATTTGCTATGAATGAGTTAAATCACAATGTCATCCTATTAAAATGTGACACGTATCATAATTTTAACATCATTAATTCGTTTACAGCAGAAGTAGATATAAGGTTAACTTATTCTAAGATAATCAAAAGTTTGACTTATTTTGAGAAGATCAACTAAAGGTTGACTTATTAAAACTAATTATCCCTTTCTTTAATTACTCACCCTCTAGTTTATTTGTCATTGAATTGATTTGTATTCTTTGATTGGTATAAGCATGATGGACCGAACATATGCCCTAAACTTTTAATTTATTGATTAAACCATTATCTTGTTATTTCTTGTTTCTAGTATAAATATTGATCACATCAAAATTATTTGTTTTCCTGAGATAGTTTAATATAATCAAGAGAAAATCGATAATTCTCTCCTAGTGGGATCGACCCGTATTTGCTTATTCTCTGCTAACAACAAACACCATGCACTTACGGTACTACTTTTTAACCTCATCAATTTTGTGGCACTGTTGCCGGGGAGACGACTAGTTTCTATAGCTTTTTGATTAATTATTTGAACTATTTTTATTGTCTCATTGGAACTTCAAGTTCCAATTGAGGAAATCTCACTGCAAATTTTCTTTGATGCCCGCGTCCAAAAGAAGAGGTACTCCAGTTCCAACTGATCTTGATCTTGAGAAAATCATCCGGCAACTGAAAAAGCAACAGAAGAAGAAAAAGCAGTCTGGTAATCAGAGAAAATTCACGGAAGGTCCTTCAGAACCAATCATGCCTCCTAAGTCACTGAAATCTTATGGGGTACGGTACCTTTCCCTGGTGGCATTCTCACATGCAGGGATGGAAATGGATCGGGTTCATGACTGGTGGAGCTTCACCCGCATCCGTCAATCGCATCCATCCATTACCCGCATAAGTCATTACCCGCATCCATCCATTCGGCATCCATCGATAGAATGGGTGGTTAGCAGGTGAGAAGATATACTACAATTTTTACAAAATATTATGCCATAAGATACATACTCATTAAAATTTTTAATTAAAAAATTTAATAAAGTAAATCAACATGTGTAATTGATAATATGGATGATGGGTGAGAGTTAAGTGGGTGATGGATCGGGTGACGAGCGAAAAAAATATCACCCCATCCGACCTAAATCCATCTCCCGCTTCACTTGCTACCCGCTTAATAAAATCGAGTTAAGCGGATGATGGACGATCCATCATCCATTTTCATCCCTACCCACAGGTCTCATGATGCACGCCATAGAAGCGACAAACTTTGAGATCAATCCTGCCCTCATCAACATGATCCAACAGAACTAATTTGGAGGGCATCCAACTGAAGACCCTGCTAACCATTTACAACAATTTCAGCAACTCTGTCGTACCATCAAGCACCAAGGGGTCACTCATGATCAGTTGAAGGTTATGGTTTTAGAATTCTCTTTGAAGGATAAAGCACAAAAGTGGTTTAACGAAGTTACAGAAACAAAGTGGAGTTGTATCTAAAGCATTCCTGAGAGAGTATTATCCTCCAGCCAAAACAACGGAAATCAGGCACAAACTGGCAACATTATTATAAGAGCCTGATGAGACACTGAAGGAAGCGTGAAATAGGTTCAAGGACCTATAGAGGGAGTGCCCACACCACAACCTTGATAAGTAGTTCATTACCCAAGCATTCTACAATGGTCTCCAACTACCCCATATCAAGATCACAATTGATTTATCTACAGGGGGTGTTTTCCTAGATAAGGAGGTAGATGAAGGGTACGATTTTATGGCCAACCTCGCAACTAATGATCATAGTTCTTCTAGGAGTGCTACAAAGAAAGATCTTGATGTTGATGCATATGCACTTCTATTATCACAAGTTGCCCAGATGAGCATGAACATGGATGCACGAAAATCTTCACAGTCTAGTACTCCTCCTATGAATATTAATGCAATGTCTTATATGGCACCTATTACTTCTTCTCATTGTGAGGTGTGTGGTATTCAAGGCCACTTTGGTCATGATTGTTCCTACAGTCAACCCGACACGAGTCAAATGGAGCATACAAATCCCTTTCAACAAAGACCTCCACACAACCCATACTCTAATACATACAACCTTGGGTGGAAGGATCATCCTAACTTCTCATACCATAACAACAATAATGTTCAAAACCCTCAACATATGCCACAAGCCTCCTACCAACCACCTCATCAAAACCCACCACAACATGCTGCTAGACTATAGTACTACCAAAGAGTAACTCCTAATCCTCCTCCTAGTTTCAATAAGCCCCCTCATCAAAGTCATAAACAACAACCTCCTTAGAATGTTAGCCCTTAAGAGCCGACTCTATCTAATTTGATGAATATGATTGTTTCTATGAAGCAGAGTCATGATGAGAGCATCAAAGAGTTGAAAAACACTATAAAACATCTGAAGACTCAACTTGCTCAGGTGGCTGGGAACATTGCTCAAAGGCATCTAGGCAATTTACCAAGACAACCCACTCCGAAAGAGACTGCCAATGCTATCACTATTTGAAGTTGGTGTATGATGGTCCTTCCATGCCTTATAATGAAATGCTCCTTACCACGAAAAGAAGGTGTTGTGAAAGAAATAGTAGACGATGATATTTCAACCTCTATAGTTGAGAATCTTGTTGAGGATGACTCAAGCAAGAAATAGGAGAAGGTTACTGATTCTCCCACTATCACACCTCAACTACCATTCCCACATCGAATGCAAAAGACTAAGGTGGATAAACAACTAACTTGGTAAGTTTATGGCCATGGTAAAATATCTCGAGGTAATTGCTCCTTTCACTGATTTAATCTCTCGAATTCCTATGTATGCAAAGTTCTTAAATGATATAATCACTAGAAAGAAAGACTTTGGTGGTGTTGAGAGAGTCGCTCTAACTGAATAATGTATTGTTATTCTGCTAAACAAAATACCACCAAAAGCTTAAGGATCCTGGTAGTTTTTTCATTCTATGTCATGTAGATGCATTGTTTATTGATAAAGCTCTATGTGATTTAGGTGCTAGTGCGTTCGTCATGCCTCTATCTTTTGTAATAGGTTGAAAATGGGAGCTCTAAAATGCACAGAAATCATCTTGCATAAGACAGGTGATTATGTAAAATATTCTTTGGGTGTTTTAGAGGATGTACCTGTCAAGGTTGGAAAATTCTACATTCTTATTGATTTTGTAGTAATAGATATGGAGGAGAATAGTCAAATTCCCATTATTTTGGGTAGACCTTTCTTATGCACTGTTGGTGCTATTATCGATGTTAAGTCTGGTTGTCTTACTTTCAATGTTGGCAATGATATTGTCGATTTTAAGCTAACCAATGCTATAAAGTCTCCTATGCTTGAGAAGACTTGTTGCAGGATCGATAAACACGACAATATATATTTCATAAGATCTCAACTTATTAAAATGTGTAACAACAACATCACTGAAGCACCGGACCGAACCGGAACCGCCTGGACCAATAATGGACCGAAATCTACCTTTTTCTTGGACTGGGATCAGATTGGAAAAATTTGGATCCAGTCCGATCTGGACCGGAATTTTTTCCGTCCGGTCCGATCTTGGACCGGTTGGACCAGAATCTATATGTTTTTTAAAAAATATTTTTATTTTATTTAAATATATTTATAAATTATATATATTCAAAATATAATTTTTAATAACAATAATTTAATGTTATAAATAGTAGATTTTTAAATTTCTAATTTTCTACCTTTTGTAACATATATACTTTTTTTAATTAAATAATAGAAATTCATGTGCAACCGGTCCAAACTGGAATTTTTCGGGTTTGGACCGGACCGGACCGAAAACCCAAAATCGAGAATTTTTGTGGACCAATTCTAACGGGGTTGTGCACACCCCTAAACTAAATGCATGAAAAGCTAGAAAAAAAGAACAAACCGTTCATAAAGCCCAATGAAACATATATAACAATATTAAAAACAAAAAAAGGATACTAACAAAGCCCACTCGGCACTCAATAAACAAACTCTATTAAGCAATGGGATGTGCTATATACAACAAAAAAAGGCTAAATACAGCAAAACATATCAAAAGACTAACCTATCCTTGAGGGGGATCATTTATGACAAATGACCCCCCTAAAGGGGGGTCATCTATGACAAATGACCTCCCTAAGGGGGGGGTCATTTATCATAAATGACCCCATTTTCATAATCGCAACTCGAAAAATATAAAATATGACTTACGCGGTAAAGGAAAAAGTGTTTGTGGTGAGTGAAATTATATTCTCAAATTTGCTATGGGGTAAGTAATAATTATGCAAGTATATTATTAAAAAAATTAAAATTAACCATGGTTAAGTTAAACATAATTTTAGATGTTGTATTTAGCCTTTTTTTGCTGTATATATCACTTATGTTAAGCAATAATCAATAATCAATCACCATCATCACCTCCTTTCCAAAAAAAAAAAAAAAAACCACCATCATCACCTTTACGCTCGGTAGAAGGCAACAATAAGAAACGAAGAGGTTAGCAACAAAACCATAAACGACAAACCACGCCAACCAAAATAAAACCGAAACACCAACACTTCATCACCCAACATCATGCAACAACGTTCCACTACTAAACATACTATAGGCTTCACCAGAGACTTGCTCGAATATAACCAACATAAATTTTAATCTCCCGATACAAAGATTACTCAAAAATCCATGACTGATCAAACAAGAACATAATATCTACATGATCTACTCTAATGAACAATTCTAAAACACATAATCATGACCCAATACTGATATATACATTGAGTAACAAAAATCACAAATCATAAAATTTGAATGGAAACATATAATTTTTCCCACCCAAATTCCTAAAATACTACTAACCCGACTTAAGGATTAAAACTAATATAATCCCTGTACAAATTCTAACTATTCTAGGAAAAATTGTTAGTTACATTTCAAGCCCTCAAGTTGCTTGCATTCTTCTTCTTGAACACTGTACAATTCCATGTCATGTTGTTTAGTTCCGATTAAGATTCCCGGAGATTGAATACTGGGATGCACAATCGCTTCCGTCAAATAGAAGTTCCCGATGTCTTCAACTTTATATAAAAAAGTTGGGACGAACCAATGGTTAGATATCAGGCGATGGTCATTTTGGTGAAGATGTGGCAGGAAAAATCGGGATGAACTTATTCTCTCTTCTTTTTCTCTTCTCTCCCTCCTTTTAAATGGCCGAATTGTTTGGGGAAAAATGACAGATTTTCTTGTCAGAAATTCTAGCTCAAAGAGAATAAAATGATGGGGTTACAAAGGGTGATAAACAAGGATTAAAGGAGCACTTATTGGGGGGTTTACATGGGAGTTACAAGGAAATTAAACCAAAAGCCACTCTTCTCACTTCATGAAATCTTATTTTTGGATAACAACTTAGGAACTCAACCTCAAGGCTAAAAAGTTGCTACAACGGTCCAAACACACTAGGCGTGTTCGGCACAAGCTTTTCAAGTAGCTTTTAGTGTCTTGACTTGGTCAAAACACTAATTATAAAAAATAAGAGTGTTTGGCAAGTTAGTGGTGTAAGTAGCTTTTAATGGTACAAGTAGTGTTTTAGTAGTGTTTGTCAAAAGCTACAATTTGTAGCTTTTGGGTAGCTTTTAGTGGTGTATAAATTATATGTTAAAGTTTTATTTGAGTTTTTAACTAGTTATTCTTAAATAGCTACTTTGACAGTTTCTTTTACCGAACATCAATGTTTTACACCGCTACTTGGACATCTAATAGCTAACAGCTACACACCAACCACTAACAGCTACCAGCACAGCTAACAGCTACTCTCACAACTAAAAGCTACCACCACAGCTATTGTTGCCGAACACGCCCTAAAAATTGAAAAAATACCATAAACATAGTTCAAAGGCGCAAATTTAAATACTATAAATACATAATCTCTAACCAAATAAATTATATAAATATAACACTTTCAAAGTTGAAAAACAAGTAATAATAAATTATAAAAAGTAAAATGTTCTAATTTAAACAAAAAATAATAATTAAGCAAAAATAACTCGAAGAAATTATGAGCGAAAATTTGTGGTGCGACAGATTTGACTGATTGAGGATAATGCATGCCTTCTTGAATAATTTTTTAAGTCCACTGATACTTTTGAACCAAAATTTCCATGGTGTGAAACAATTTCATGATGTATCTCATTGTTTGTGTTGCTTGGGGACAAGCACACAATTGTTTAGTTTGGGGGAATTTGATGAGTCATTTTTGTATATAGTTTCTATGTAGCATTATTAGATCATTTTAATTCATATAATTGCATTTTAGGTGTCTTTTGCATAATTTATCTAATTTGTGCTACATATATTATGCTTCATTTGTACTTTTCTTAATATTTTAGGTAGTATCGTAGCTATTTGGATGCATTTGAAGTAAATAAGGGAGAATTAGATAATAGTTGAAGTGGAAGTCGATAAATCAAAGTTGTAGACCGAGAAGCTTTGTGAATGTTTTTATGCGAGATTTAGTGTTAAATAAAGTCTTCTTAGCAATCATGAGGAGCGCGTCACATCTTCTAACTTCGAAACGGAGTTGTAATTGATGACACATGTTCACTGTTTTGGTCATATCTTGATTTATATACATCGAATTGATGCAATTCCAATTTGGTTGGAAAGTATACTCAAATAGATTCAAATCGATAAGTCACACGCTCTGTAGTTCATTCTAGAGTAAAAGTTACAATCCTGCGAATCTGGTCGCGGGTTCCTTGTTGCGCCAATTCCCACCCGTAGCTTCGACGACAACTTCATCCACCTTGGTACTTCCCACCTGCAGGATTTCACAACCTCTAGACCTGCGGGATTGCATGACCTCTCCTTGTTTCCCTTGGTGACTTTATTCCTAATTGGCGGAATAGTCTAGTTTAATTTTTCCTACATTAGGTTCTGTAAACAAGGAGGAGGGATTGACTTTGATTCTCACAAACTTTTATTTCCTAGTTTTGAGTATTACGTTTTTCGTTTCTTTCTTCTCCATTATTAAACCTTGTTCCACTTTTCCATTAATCTAAGCTTTGAGTTATTCTTAATTTCTTTCTTCTTGAATTATTTTTCTTGCTTTTGGTTATTATTGTTGCTTCGATTTTGTAATTGCTCATCCATTAAATCCAATCATGAATTCTAAGTTTGTTATTGAATTTGCTTGAGTTATTTCAATCATGAGTGGGTAGTCTATTTTCTAGGGTAAAGTGAGAAAAGCCATATTTATACCATTATATTTATACTTTGAAATTAATTATTTGTTTCATTATTAGGGTTTTGACTTTTGAGTAATTCCAATTCACTAGTAGAAAAAGAACGATTTGTGTTACCCAATTTGCGTCGCATGAAAGGTAAAACGATGCAAAAGCCTAATTTGCGTCACATGGTGAAGAGTGCGTCGCGAAACATCGTTGCATAAGCATCAGATCGAGCCATATGCGTCGTACCCTATTGATGTGCGACACATATAGCTCATGTGTCTCGGACAATGAAGCTCATCCGACGCACATCGCTACATCCAAGTGACAAAATTTGAAGCCCTATTTGCGTCGCACTTAACTTATATGCGTTTCAAAAGGCTGATGTGGTCGGATCCCTTGGCCCATCCGACGCAGATCAGCCCAACTCAATTTTTTTAAACCCTAGCGCCTCTCCCTCACATTCTCACTATCCTCACACGCGTTCTTTTTTTTTCTAGCGCCTCTCCCTCCCTCTCAACTCAGCGCCTCTCCCTTTCCCCTCTCTCTCTCTCTCTCTCTCTCTCAACAACGATCTTGTATTTTCTTGTAATTTCGATTCAAATTTGCGTTCCTCATTTCATTCTTGTACTTCTTTCGTTGTTTCGATTCAGATTAATGCATTCATGGTTTTGTTCTTGTATTTCTTGTTTGTATGTAAAATTACTGTGTATTTCATTTTTAATTTGGATATGAGATTTTTTTTAAAATAAAATTACCAATTTGCGCCGCACATTGAACACCGTGCGACGCAGATTCTATTTTTTTGTTTGATCTGCGTCGCACATCACATACAGTCTGACGCAAATGCCTGATTTGCATCGCACCCTGTGCAATGTGCGACGCAAATTCCCCTTATAGTTTGTAGTTTGTGGACTAGGAAGAGCAATTTGCGTCGCACCGTATACAACATGCGACGCAAATAGCTATAATATATGCGCCGTTTCCGCATACGACGCGGATCAATAATAGGTCATCTGCGTCGAGACCTGTGCCGTCGGACCCATGTCCGACGCAAATAGGGGTCCCAGGTCCGACGCAAATCGACTTTTCTCTACTAGGGATTGATAATTTTCAATAGTTTGATTCTTGTAATTGGCCAATATCAAGGGTCAATTAATTTTCTAATAGGAATTAGAATTGAAAGATCATATACTTAGAGACTTCATTACAATTGACAATTCGAAATATCTTAGTGATCGTACTGGCATAAGTTGAATAGAAAGTGGTAATGCCCGATCAAAGGATTAACCATTTTTTTAGTTACTCACCTCCTAGTTTATTTTTTATTAAATTGATTTGTTTCATTAGATTGGTATAAGCATGGTGGATCGAACGTGTATCCTATACTTTTAATTTATTGATTAAACCATTATCTTGTTATTTCTTGTTTCTAGTTTAGATATTGATAATATCAAAATTTGTTTTCCTAAGAGACTTTAATATAATCAAGCGAAAATCTATAGAAATCCTCTCCCTGTTAGATTAACCCGTATTTGCTAAGTCTAAGCTAACAACAGACACCATACACTTCCGGTATTACTTTTTAACCTCATTAGTGTACGTAGATCGACGAGGGAAAGTTCCATTGCCAACAAGGAAAAAACGAGTGAAAATTTACATCAATAGTTGAAAATTTTACTTCCTCCGTTTTGAAATAAGTGAAATACTTTTGTCGAAAAGCTCTCATATAAAGAGAGAAGTGTTCCACTTATTTAAGACCGTATGAAGTATTAATTTCGAGCTGTTTAGGAAATGTATCTTGTATGTGGCCATGTGGGAATGATACTATGATAGGAGTACCATATTACTCCCTCGTCCTATCATATAGTGCTTGTTTCTCATTTTTTATTTTTTTATGGAAATTAAGATAAAGAATTGATGTTGTGGAAAACAAACTAATTTTAGGAGAAAGAATGGATTGAGAATAATGGGTGAAAGAGCATTAAATATATGACTAATTCAACCCTTGATTAAAACATAAAACGATAAACAATTTATATACAACCTTGATTAGACGGGCCATCTAACTTAATTACCTAATCCACCTAAGTGATTATTTCTTCTATAATAGACTTCATTGGTAGAGGTTATATATTATGAAGCATCTTAGCTGTAGCTTAATGACATGAGTTGATGACGCTATATGCTCTTTTTTCCCGAAAGAGTCGACAATTTGTTTGAATGATGTACTCCATATTGATTTACATTAATATTCAATATCAAGTAATATTTTGTCTCTTTTATTAGAAAAAAAAAGGTAATGTTTTGTAACTACCTGGGGGTGTTGTGTTGAAGCAATGCCAGTGAAATTACGTCAATGTCTAGTTTATTGTCAGTAGTGTTTTAATGCATTAGATGATTTCGTCGATTGCCACTATGGGTTCCAAACGATCTGCTTTCACATCTTAATGTATTGGATGCTTTTTTCGATCAACTTCTAGTTTCTTTTACAAGGGGCAAGTCACTTATTTGTTTGTTTGTAATTGGGGGTGGTTTTTCCCCCCGGACAACTAAAGTCTTAAGAAAGTTAACAAGGATTTTATAAATATAAACTGGCTAGACGTAGGACAGTTAGTAAATGTAGCTAAAGCCCGTCTTTTAGATTTAATTAATGAAAATTTAGTTCAATTCAGCTAGTATTCTCTTACAATTTAAGTTCAAGTTAGTTTAGTTCAGTTTATTTTAGATAAATTCAATTCAATTCAGTTTAATATAGTATAGTCTAGTCTAAAAAAATAAGACCTAAATAGAAGTATGATGCGCTCCTAAAGTACCATGAATAGTGCGTTCTTGAACAATATCATAATCAACTTTGACATACTTGATGTAACTGGACACTATCATAAACAATTAAAAGTGTGGATGATGATGATCAATCTCAACAAAAACAACAACAAAGATGTAACCTATACAACATGTACCAAAATTGTCATGAAAATTCTTATATGCTTCTTTTGACTGTAAATTACTATCTCGATTTCTTTTTAATCTATATAATTTGACTTTTACGCTTATCAATGTAGAGTTTTGACCATAAATATCTTTTATTACGAACAAGTTCAAATCATAAAAAGTTGATAGTTGGAAACTTTATGTTTAGACGAATCTATAAAGATCCCCCATGATTATATTTTTTCTTAGATATGAATTTCAAATGATAATCAAAGTCAAATAAGTAAATAATGTCAAAATACAAAGTGAGTATCACTAGGGGAAAAAAAAGGAAGGGCTGCGCAAGAAGGGCTGCGCTTATTCCAGAAGCGCAGCCCTACTAGTGAAGGGCTGCGCTTTTTCATAAAAGCGCAGCCCTAAATACAAGAAGGGTTGCGCTTTTGAAGAAAAACGCAGCCCTTCACTTAGTAGGGCTGCGCTTCTGGAAAAAGCGCAGCCCTTCTTTCATACAGAAGGGCTGCGCTTTTTTCACAAGCGCAGCCCTTCTTACTTGTAGGGCTGCGCTAGTAAAAAAAAGCGCAGCCCTTTATGGGCTTTAATTCGCTTTAATAATGAACAAAGAGTTTAATTAATTCGCGCGCTACCCCAAACCCAGCCCATTCTCTCCCTTCCTCAAAACATCAAAACCCTAAGTTCTCTCTCCTCCCTCTCCCTCTTCCTCAGCCGTCCTCCCTCTCCTTCTCCCTCAACCGTCCTCATTCACGCACCCTTCATTCTCTCTCCTCTCCCATTTTTTTCTCTCTCTCATCTTCTCTTCAAAAAAACAAATTTGAGTTTCAAGATCTGGGTCGTTTCACCTTTCTCTCTACTCCCATCAATGGCGAAATACGGTGAAGGAGACAAACGTTGGATAGTAGAAGACCGTCGAGACGGAACCAACGTCCACAATTGGCACTGGTCAGAAACCGATTGTCTAGAACTCAACTCTCAAATTCTCTCTCCTCTCTCCCCATCCTCACCGGCGAAGGAAATCTCTTCATCAAACTCACTAAAATCGAAGGCGAAGCACATGTCAACATTCGCAAGGGCAAGATTATTCCTGGGTACGAGCTTTCACTTTCGATTCTCTTCGAAGGCGAAGGAAATTGACGAACCAGTGACTTGTACGAGCTTTTAAGTAGATCTGAATTAAGACTTTGCTAATCTGAATGTGTAACTGTTATGATTTGTAACTGTTATTTTTTTGCTTCTTCAACCAAGATGTATGGTGGTTTTGATGAACCAGATTTTGTTTTTTCATTTTTGTTCTATTTTACTCCTTTTTTTTTCTATTTTCGTTTGTTTGTTGGCAGGAACTTCAGATCTATAATTTTAGGGTTTTTTTTTCATTTTTGTTTATTTTCTCATTTTTTGTGGAACTAATTTGATGTTCTTGTTAATTTATAATTTCGTTTTGTTGAAGTATTCATTTGATCCTTTCATCTATAGTAATTTTGTTTGTAAATTTCAGTTGTTCTTGGTATGTTTAGGAGTAAATTTAAAAAATGTAAAAAAAAAAATTATTTTTTTTTATTTTTTTATGGGTCAGTAGGGCTGCGCTTTTTAGGTAAAAGCGCAGCCCTTCAAGCTTAGAAGGGCTGCGCTTTGCTAGAGCAGTCCTACTTAAAAAGTGAAGGGCTGCTACTGAAAGGGCTGCTGTCAAAAAGCGCAGCCCTACATGCCTTTTTCAGCGCAGCCCTTCTTCATTTTTTCACTAGTGTATAAAAATGGGTGTAGTACATGATTGGGAACAAGTGATCCCGTGAAAGTAGTAACAGTTGTAGCAGCTGAGATAATGGTAGTAACAGTACTAAAAGTATAATAATAAATCAGCTTTCCATCAAATATCCCTGAATTTTCGACCCTCCAACTTTTGAAAATTCACTAAATATTCGAGATTTTTACACAAATAACATAGCTTGCCCTTTTGAACTAACAGTAGGCTAACTTCGTTAATAACTATCCTCTAATTAACCCTTAAACCTCAATTGCACCTAATTAACTAAATAACCTTAACTAAAGTACCCTAAGTCATCCTTCCTCCATTACCTTCTATTCTCTTCTTTCTCTCTCCATCAAGACACCTTCCCCTTCCACCACTCTAGCCATCAAAATCCCACCCCAACCACTTCACTGCCAACCCAAAAACAACCCCACACGACCACACCTTCAAAAGCTACAGCTTCCTTGTTGGAATAATCCTCCCAGAAGGTCTATCTGACTATGAGTTCAACTCCAAAATAGGAAGTTTAAGTTATATATATGCTTGAGACCTGCAAGTTTAGCATCAAATCCACCATTTTCGGTGTAATGTCTAAAGATAAAATCCCTTCCCTTAAGAGTATCAATGTTATGATCAGTGGCGGACCTAGAAGGGGACATGGGGGTACAGCTGTATCCCCAAATTCAAAAAAAAAAATCAGTTTAAAAAAAAAAAAAAAAAAAAATTAAAAAAAATCGCGCAGCGACAGAACTTCCAGGTTTCATTCTTTCTTTTCTCACGCAGCAAACTCCTCTCTCTCCTCTCTCTCCTCTCTCCTCTCTCCTCTCTCCTCTCTCTCTCTCACATAATAACGCAGCAGACACGCCGCCCGTCGCTGAACTCACGCCGGTCGCCGGTGCGTGCCGCGGTGGCCTATTTCGCAGAACTCAAGCCACTGATTCGCTGATTCGCAAATCGCAGCCGGCAGCTTTGTTCTTGTAATCTTGTAAGTTCTTAGTTCTTACTTCATACTTCTTAGTTCTAATTTCAGATTTTCATCTTATCTAAGTTTATATATTGTTAGATTCTTAATTTAATTGAAATATTTGGATGTAAATTGCTGAATTTGAACATTGGTGATTATTGATTAATTAGTTAGGGACTTAGGGTTTATACTTTTGTTTCTAATTTCAGATTTTTTATCTTTTCTACATTTATATATTGTTAGATTCTTAATTTAATTGAATATTTAGATGTAAATTGTTGAATTTGAACATTGTTGATGAATTAGTTAGGGTTTACTTATTGAAATTCGAATGATTTTTTGACAATTAATTTTATGAATACAATTAGGAAATGACAAATGATACACCCAAGTCAAGTAAATCTTATGTATTTTTTTAACAAAATTGGTTGTATGACTATGGATATTTTGGTTGTAAGACTTATGTATTGAACTTTTTTTATGAACTTTTTCTACTATTTTTGTGTTTGTTGTTCGTAACTCCGTATCCCCATATTCAAATTCCTGGGTCCGCCACTGGTTATGATCTCCATCACTTGGCTTAGTATCAGGAAAGTTGATGATAAAAATCTCAAGCTTTAGTTAATATGTTAGGATTGTTGTTTCGGTAATGAAACAGGTGACAGTCTTTAAGGTAAATCCGCCAAGAGTTGAGTGGGCGGCTGTTAAGGAAAGCTACAAAGGGGCAAACGTAAACTACTCTCACATAAGATGCGAGAAAACCCCTTTCGACGATCAAGTCAAATATTATTTGTGAAAGATTTAGAGAGAGAAAGTAAAGAGAGTATTTAGAATCTACTTGTAAAATAGTAGCAAATGGCTGTTTCTAGTAGTATTGTTGCTCTGACAGGATATCAAATCCTTGTCCACATGTATGGTTGTGATGAACCTGACTTAGATAGGGAAATATTGCCCTATTTTGTCCTATTAGGTGGTCGTAAGAATGTTGTCGGACCACTCATGTACCTTAATTATCTCAATCATCATATAATGATCGGGTCCTTCTATCGCACTAGCGGACATGTAACGTATGTGTCTAGGTACTACCCATACAACTTTCCCCCAGCATGCATGCATCATTGAGGGTCTTGGCCGCCAATGATGTTATGCTGAACGCAGTGAGATAATGAGTATTTGATAAGCTTCCAAATTGACATGTGAAATCTTCATGACACATTTCAGCTTTGGTAGTTACAAAATTTGAAAAGTTCATCCATAACCTTTTTTAAAATCCCCCTATATTCTTTATTAGGGTTGATTGTGTGTGCTACACTTGTCAATCATCCGGCTAGGAACTCAAACCATCTTCGACTCTGAACCACTGATTTGACCGTTATATGAAATAAATCGTCCTTTTTCCATTTTTACTCCTTTTCTTCAACTTCTTCTTCTCTGGAGTTTTCTCTGGTTTTCAGAAGGAACTCTCCCATAATTGAAGATTTCTTGCTGAATCTCTTTCTTTTCTTCATAAAATTTTCGAAATTTTTTTGAGTTACAGTTCATCCTTTTATGGGCATGGAATTTTGAGAATTTTTCAGTTTTGTGGCGTTCTTGCTCTGGGTATGTTCGACAGTTCCAAGTTCATCTTTTTTTGTCCTTTTATGGCAAAGATTCCCTCCTTATTTGTGGAATAGGCTCGAAAAGTTTGTAGATTATGTTTTTGAAAACTTTATGGAGATTTCGAAGAATTTAACCTTTTAGCAATTGTTGGGAATATCGGGCAATATTCGGGCGCTTATCTTGTTTCCAAGTATTTCTTTTTTCCCACTTTTCTTACCTACGTCTCTTACCCTTTCGTTGCTGCTACAAAGAATGTCGCACCAATCTAATAATTAAGAAACACTGAGTGATGTTCTATGACTGTGATTGATCCCTCTTTCCCTTGATTTGTTGATGGCGGACATCCATTGTCCGCTTCTAGCCTTAGAGAGCTGATGACTAAACTTTTAGCTGACATCCCCCGATCTACCGAGAGAGAACGAGAATATAGGTTAACGTTTCTTAATGACTGTATTAGCCAAAGTGGAGATAAGTGCATGTCAAGGGATTTAAGAGACCATATTTTAGCTCGAAAAACCTGTAGGCATCCCCTTAAAGATCAGATGCGGTTCCAAGACATAAAATTCTACATTTTTAAAAGAGTATGTTTGGTTAGATAGTTTAGTGGACGCTGGGGTGTGATTTTGAGGGTTTTTGTGACCGTTTGAAACATTATGTTACCGCCACTCACCCAATTGTTGTTGATCTAGGTGACGATAATGACTCCCTTGAGATTGCCATGGAAGACACAAATCAGTTGGTCTACCAGCATGCAATACTGTTGCCAGCCCTTCTCCCTACTCAGCTGATGAAGTGGACGTGACCTTTAATGTCGTCAATGAGGGACGTTCATTAATCGAGAGGGTTGTTTGGGAGAGTTCTAGTGATGCCGCTACTAATGTTGGCGTTGTCGTTGATATATCTAAGGACATTCCTGACATGGAAGAGGCAGAATTTTTTGAGTTATGGTTGCTGGCGTGTTATAGTAGCATATCCGTAGCTGTTACATAGGATGACAACGGGTGGAATGACATTGTCCACCTTGGTTGTTGTTGAACAAGACATATACTTTACAATTTTCCTAACGAATATAAGTTGGTGGTTCCTAACAAAGGCGCTCTAGTCACGGATTATCCTGACAATCAAGTAGCCATTTATGCTCACCATCTTGAATTTGGGTTAATAATTCCTCTCAATTCCACTCTTAAGAAGATTCAAAAGGTCTTTAAAGTCTGTGTAGCCTAAGTGACCCTTTAGCAGTCAGTAACTTAATAGCGTACATCTAGGTATGCTGCTTCAAAAAGTTCCCAAAGACTTTGAATCTCTTTCGCCGTCTACACTAAGTAGTTTTATTCCTTTGAATTCATGTTTATGTTTTGAACATTTTAATTTGCAATGGTCTTAGACAATTAATCACAGTCACTTAATCACATACAGTAAGACAAATCAATTCATACATGGGAGATTGGAATAGGAACAATTACTTAAGTTTTATTAAACTTAACTCAAGCCTTAATTTTTCAAATCTATCTCTTTCTAGAGGCTTGGTTAGCCAAAACTCAAGTTTAATAAAACTTTTTTCCACATTTTCTTTTAGAAAGTGATGTCTGATATGTATATGCTTAACTCTTGAATGATGCACCGGATCTTTTGAAATACTAATGGAACTTGTATTATCACAATAAATAGGAACACAATTATATATTATTCCATAGTCACAAACTTATTGTTTTATCTAAAACATTTGAGAGCAACATGCAGCAGCAGCCATATATTCTGCTTCAGCAGTGGATAAAGCAATTGTGTGTTGTTTCTCGATGCTCCAAGAAACTAAACTATGACTAAGAAATTGAACCATACCTAAGATGTTTTTCCTATTTATAAGATCTTCAGCGTAGTCAGCATCAACATATCCTCTTAACTTGAATGTATCATTTTTTGGATAGGAAAGTCCAAGATCATTTGTTCCCTTTAGATATCTAAGAATTCTCTTCACAATAGTTAGATGAGTCTCCTTGAGATTTGCTTGAAATCTAGCACACAAACCAACACTAAAAACTATGTCTCGACGACTAGAATTTTGATACAAAAGTGAACCAATCGATCATGCCTCCAATCTAGTTGAAGTTCCCATAGGAGTGTGATTTATCTTTGAATTTTGGAGGCCATATTTCTTTAATAGTTCCTTTATGTATTTTTGTTGGTGAATGATTATTCCATTTTTAGTTTGCTTAATTTGTAACCCAAGAAAGGAATTTAACTCACCCATTATACTCATCTCAAATTCATTACTCATAAGGTTTGAGAATTATTTGCATGATAATATATTAGTTGCTCCAAAAATAATGCTATCAACATATATTTGAACAAGAATTATGTCAGTTCCTTTCAATTTTAGAAACAAAGTTTTTTCCACTTTTCCTCTGTTAAAGTTATTTTCTAAAAGGACCTAGAAAATCTCTCATATCATGACCTAGGCGCTTGCTTTAGCCCATAAAGAGCCTTGTCAAGCTTGTAGACATGGGTTGGGAGATCATTGCTTTCAAATCCAGAGGGTTGTTCAACATATAAATCTTCATTTAAACAGCCATTAAGAAACGTACATTTGACATCCATTTGATACAATTTAAATCTCATACAAGCAGCAAATGCAATTAGTATTCTAATGGCCTCAAGTCTAGCAACGGAAGCAAAGGTTTCTTCATAGTCGATTCCTTCTTGTTGATTATAATCTTTTACTACACGTCTAGCTTTGTTCCTTATAATTGTTCCATACTCATCTAGTTTATTTCTAAACACCCATCTTAAGCCAATCACTTTTTGTTGTTTAGAAGAGGAAACTAGATACCATACCTTGTTTCTTTCGAACTTATTTAACTCAGCTTGCATAACAGTGATCCAATCAGAACCAGTTTGGGCTTGTTCATGATTTCTTGGTTCCATCATTGATAGGAATGCATGAAATGTACAAAAAATCGTTAAATGAGGTCTAGTTTGCGTACCTTTCGATATGTCACTTATTATGAGTTCCATTATTGGATGTGATTTTTGATGTCTCCAAGGTTTAAGTTGAAATTCCCTATAGGAACAGGTTGTTTCTTTTGAATATCATGATAAGATGAGGAGCCTTGTTCATTTGTTCCTCTTTCAGCTATTGTTGAATCAGTTCCTTTAACATTTTCTTTCTTAGCTAGAACAATAACAGCTCTATCATCTTGAGGAACAGGAACATCACTGTTATGAATGTTTTCATCTTCGTCATTCTTTTCCTCTTTTATTCCTTCTTCCTCAATTAAATCTGCATCTTTCTCATTTGATCAAACCAAGCGTATCTCAAAGTCATCAACCTGTTTGCTTGGATTAAAATTGTCAGATTCATCAAAGATTATATGAACACTTCTTCAACACACATAGTTCTTTTATTATAAACTCTATAAGATTTACTATGTGATGAATATCCTAAGAATATTGCTTCATCACACCTTGCATCAAATTTTCCACGGTTATCTTTTCCATTATTATGAACAAAACTTTTACAACCAAATATTCTGAAATTTGTAATATTGGGTTTCTTTTCCAAATAAAGCTCATAACGAGTTTTGTTAATGATAGGCCTCATCATGGCACGATTTATTATGTGACAAGCAGTATTAACATCCTCAACCCAAAAGTTTCTTGGAAGTTCACTAGAAATTAGCATAGTCCTAGCCATTTCCTCCAAAGTTCTATTTTTGCTTTCGAAAACCCCATTTTCTGGTGTTCTAAGGGCAGAGGAATTATGATCTAGGCCATGGTTTCTACTTAAGTCATCAAATTCATAATTTTCAAATTCTTTACTATGATTGGATCTAATATGCATCAGTTTGTGACCATTCAAATTTTGAACTCTTTTAGCAAAGACAAGGAACTCATCATAAGTCTCATCCTTACTAGAGAGAAAAATAACCTAAGTGTACCTAGAGTAGTCATCAACAATAACCAATACCTCTTTCCACTTAACTTTAAATTCTCATAGGACCACACAAATCCATGTGAATTAGTTCTAATGGCTTTGTGGTTCTCACAACAGTTTTAGATTTGAAAAAAGATCTAACTTGCCTTCCTTTGGCACATGCATCACAAACTTGATTAATATGAAATTTTATATATGGTAATCCCAAAACAAGATCTTTTGAACGAAGTTTGTTAAGTAATTAAAATCTATCATGTCCTAGACGCTTATGCCATAAGAGTAGATCATCTTCAATAACACTAAGGCATGTCAAGTTGTTTTTAGGGACAAGATCAAGATCCACAACATATGTGTTTCCTTGCTTGTTCCTTCCAAGATGTCATTCTTAAAGTTAATGTTAACGATCAAGCATTTTTCACTATTAAATTTAACAATGTTTCCCTTAGCACAAAATTGGAAAATACATAAGAGATTATGCTTTAAACCTTCAACTAGGAAAACATAATCAATGGAATGTGATGGTGACTTACTAACCTTATCCCATGGCAACTATGTTACCTTTCTTATTGTCACCAAAAGTCACAGTTCCACTTTCATAGATTGAGAGTGAGAGAACATTAGATTTATCTCTAGTCATGTGCTTGGAATATCCACTATCTTGTTCCCCCTTACTCTAACCTGCTAAAATCAACTAGTTGTTAGTTGTAGGAACCCCTTTTTTCGTGGGTTCCTGTTCTTGACTAGCATTTGTTTTAGCAACCCATTTCATGTTGCTTAATTTCACATTCCTGCCAATCATTCTAGTTCTTAATTGACAACGAGTTAGTAATGACCTATCCTCCCACATTACATGCAAATTTTTGTCACTAGGTAGGTCAACATATTTCTTAGGCATGTTCCTCTTCTTGTGGTTTTGAAAACCAATACCTTCTTATATTTTAGTCTGTGGTCTCTCAATCCACTTAGGAACAACTATTACTTTGCTTTTGTTCCTTGCAACAACAAGTTCCTTCTTGAGATTATAGATTTGTTCCTTTTAAAACATTTTTTTCTTTATTTAATTTTTCCATTTCAAATCTATAACCTTTCAAAGGAGTTGATGTAATATCAAAGGAACTTAAAATAGGGACAAATTCCTTTAAGTGTGAAATTTCTAAATTGATTAGATAATTTTCATTCTTCACACTCTCATATAATTCCTTGATTTTTAAGTTCTTATCAAATAAATCAAATAACCTAGTTTCAACATCCGTTCTCATTTTCTTAAGCCATTCTATATGTTCTTTACAAACTCTAATAGCTTGTTCAATTTGTTCACATTTTTCACTTTCATCACTACATTCAAGAATTGCATCATAAAGAAGATCATAAATTTCAGGCTAGTTTTAAGTTTGATTCAAGTACATGTTTGACTTACCTCAACATTTTCTTCATCTTCTTTTTCGTCAGTGTTTGCCATGAGGCAAAGATTTGTAGTTTCTTCAGTTTGTTGTGCTTCTTCCTCTTTGGTCTCTGAATCTCTCCGAACTGCTATCATAGCCTTTCGAACGTTCACTTTAGAGAAAGGTGTTCTAGTTTCCTTGTGCCTTTTAGCGAAGCGTTCCTTGTTTCTTTATTTGGTTTTGACATTTTCCCAAAGTGGACATTCCTTGATGAAGTCAGTTGCACTACCACATTTATGACAAGTAACTTTGTTAGAAAACTTTTTAGTTTTACCTTTGAAGATCCCATTCTTCATGTTCCTATACATCTTTCGAAATTTTCGGACCATGAGTGTTGCTTCCTCTTCTTCTGAGTCAGGGTCATCTTCATCATCTGCTTTGAGGGCAATGGACTTTGACTTAAAGCTTTCACCATACTCCGTATCAAGGTGGAGCTCATGAGTCATAAGTGATCCAGCAAGCTGTTGCAAGTTAAACTAAGTGAAGTCTTTTGTTTCTTGTAAAGCAACATCCTTAGTCATCCATCTATCCTTAGAAAGACTCCTAAGAACTTTCGAACATGTCCCTCTGATGAAATAAACTTACCAAGAGAAGCTAACTCATTTGTAATGTTAGTAAAACGAGTAAACATCTCTTGTATGCTTTCCTTAGCTTTCATGGAGAACAGTTTATATTGATTCATAAGTAACTCAATTTTAGATCTCTTAACTTCATTAGTTCCTTCATGGGCTACTTCTAGTAAATCCAATATTTGCTTTGCGGAGTTGCATCCTATGATCCTATTGTGTTCATGGGGTCCAAGTTCACAATGCAACAGTTTAACAGCCATAGCTTTCACTTTCATTTTTTCGAAATCAGCTTTGTCATCATATTCAGAGAAGGGTTTAGGAATTACCTTATTCTTGCCATTTGTAGTTGTGACCTCAAAATCACCAACTTTAATGACTCTCCATACTTATTAGTATTCGACCTTGATGAATATCTCCATTCTATTCTTCCAATAGGAATAGTACTTCCCATTAAACATCGGAGGCCTTTGCGTAGAGTAACCTTCCTCAAGTTTCTCGATAGTATTCATTGTTACTTGGATCTTTTTCTCAATAGAGTTTTCTATTTTTCGTGAGTTCTCGCTTTGATACCAATTGTTATTTCTCTAGGAACAATACAAGAGAGGGGTGAATTGTATGTGTAGAAATAAACGTAACTTTTTGCATAATTTTAAACTTAAACAAAGAAACAAGCTAAAGGAACACAAGGGATTTTTACGAGGAAAAACTTCTTGGGCTCAACAAGAAGAAACAATCTCGACCACTAGGGATTTTAAACTCGAATCTTTCACTAATTAGGCCAAACAACTTTGTTACAACCTAATTCTACTCATGGGCCACACCTTGAGTTCCTAAACTCAAGTTCCTGAACAACTGTTCCCTTAACAATTGTTCCTCTCACCTTCACCTGAAATTTTCTCACTTTAACTCGGTTCACTCAAAGCTTCTCTCTTACAGAACTTCACTCGAAGTCCCCTTACCCCCAAAAACCAAAATACAATTGATCAATAATAGCTTAGTGGAATATAGTAAGGTGTTGAGGAACAAATGGTTTTTGTGAGAAAATCAAGGCACTGACACTTTACTTAGTTAAACTCACTAAATCACTTAGTCAGACACAATTTGGAACTTAATTAGACACTAGTATTTATAGTGATAATAACTTAGAATGTGGGATTAAAACATGTGTTAGTGATAAAACCATTATCCCATGATGTTCCTTACTCGGAGGAACACGCTCCTCCTTAAACCCATGATCTCCATGATCACTGTTAAACGTGGGAGATAAACATGTTACTGCTCCCTTAATTTTAGCAACCACTTAAAGTAGTAATTGTAAAATCTGATTTAATTAAAAAATATATTAATTAATAAAACCAAAATAAAATCCTTTTACCAAACATATTATCTTTTAAAAATATTTTCCATAAAATCGAACAGGATATTTATTATCTGTATAAAAATATAATATTTTCCTTAAAAAGATTTTTCTTAAAATTAGATAAATAAAACGGTTACCTAAAATCTAGGCATAAATTACTCAACAAGCATAATTAAATCGTTGTACTGCTTCATCCTAAGTCTAGTTCCTTTTAATGGTTAGTTCCTTTAACTTATTATGACAGCTTAGTTCATCTGTTTCTTACAAAGGAACAAACGCTCATTCTCATTTTAAATTGTCATAGTTCCTTACCACTCTTACTCGTTCCAATACATTAGAACTAGAAAGAAAAAGCCTCGCTTTGGTCTTCTTGCTCCAATGCTTCTCTAATACCAATTCTTTGAACATCTTCACTTAGTCTTCAAAATCCAAACTTGATTTCTTCTTTGACTTAGTATTCTCGTTGTTTCATTCATTGATACCTTGAAATTCATTTACCTAAACAACTTTCTAGTCCAATACTTACTTCGCATCTTTGTTCCTTTGTCATCATCAAAACTAGGGTTCAACATCAACATAGGAGCGAGGATCCCCATACCGACCGAGGGGGGAGGATGTGGTTCGGACAAGGGCTAATGATCCCCATGTTGTCTGAGCAGGTGCCATGAGGTACTTAGTCATATTTTGACTAAGTGAGAGATGACTCGTCAAAAGAGCAGATGACCCCATGCTGACTTAGTGGGTAGGATGTCGTTCGGGTGAGGGATAATTAGCTCGAAGTTATCCTAGTGGGTAGGACGTTGTTCGGACGAAGATTGATGAACCTTATGTTGTCCGAGCGGGTACCATGAAGAACTTAGTCATATTTTGACTAAGTATGAGATGACTCGACAGAGGAGTAGAGGACCTCATGCTGACCGAGTGGGTAGAACGTCGTTCGAACGAGGTTTAATTAACCCCCGTGCTGTTCGAGCGGTTGTCATGAGGTACTTTGGTCATATTTTAACAAAGTATGAGATGACTCTTTAGAGGAGTAGAGGTCCCCATGCTGACCGAATGGGTAGGATGTTGTTCGGACGAGGGCTAATGAGCCCCATGTTGTTTAAGCGGGTGTCATGAGGTATGTAGTCATATTTTAACCAATATTGATATGACTCGACAGAGGAGTAGAGGACAGCATGCTGACCGAGTGGGTAGGATGTCGTTTAGAGGAGGGATAATGAGCCTCATGACTTGTTGTGTCATGAGGTATTCTCAATATGGATCTTTTTACCCCTCCCCGAAGGCCTTGTTCGACATTACCTAACTTTTCTTCGTTTAACTTTTAGCTTGTTAATATATTTAAACTAAAAAATTATAAAAAATATTTGGTAAATCAACGTTCATATGGTGTTAGTAAGATTACATAGTCTAATACTTCCCATGTGTGCATAATCAGGGGAAGTTCTAGCATGGGTTTGGTGGTTTCAACCAAACTCACAAATATCTGGAAAAAAAATGACTGAAAAATGGGAACTACACATTAAAAAAAATAAGAATCACATGGCGCATTTATTCAATAAATATCGTGTGGCTTGGTGGTAGAATCTGTGTATTGAAGGAAAACTCAGGGCATATTCTCTTTGACATAAAACAATTGAAAGGAACTGAAACGAACTGATTGCAACTGAACTCATTGCAAGTGAAATGAATTAAATTATCGCTACTTCCTCCGTTTCAATTTAGTTGTTAAGATCACGAACTCCTAGGCAATTTTTAGAGTGGAAAGAGAGAGAGAGAGAGAGAAAATAAAAGGGTCACATGTGATAAGAAAGTGATAGAGAGAAGTTATTATATTACCAAAATGAAAGTGTCACAACTAAATTGAAACTATCTAGAATAGAAAGTGTCAGAACTAAATTGAAACGAAGTAAGTAATAGAAATGATAATTGGAGCTGAAATGAATTGATTTGAATTGAACTGATTGCAACTAAATTGAACTGAATTGAACTAAACTGATTGTAACTAAACTGAATTGAATTGAACTGAAAATAAGTTGGGGAGAATAGACCCTCAATCGGAGGACGTGAGATCAAATCTCGGCCTGACGATACTTTCTCTTTTTTGCTTCTGTTTGTTTGGGGGAGTTTTCTTGAATCTTCCCGTTAGATAAAGCTAGATTAAGAAAAAAAATTCCTATCCCTCAAAAAAAAAAAAAAAAAAATCCTAAGTTACGCCAGCTCTAAAAATAATTCACGCACTACAGTCCATGTAGGATGAGAGTGAGAAAAAAAAAATCTTGATTTACCTAGTAGAAAATCGCTAATCTGAATAGTTGTTCCTTTATCCATAACCGCCACTAAGAGTAGCAGTCAAACAATATACACCGTCATTGGAGTTAGCGGTTCCCTTGTCATACCGCCAATAACAGTATAGCAGTTTGTATCAAGAAGAAAATTAAAAGAAAAAAACTAGCAGGAAGGCATCAAACTAATGAAACCACAAATGCATTCTAGATACAAGCTTTCCTAAAAATAACCAATTGAGAACAGAAATTGAACCCGAAAGACATTGATACCTGTTATAAATTGGTAATTATATATGCAAGCATAACAAAATCAGTCTAGTTCTACTCTTTTTCTCAATTCCGAACCAAATTTTTCTCCAACAAAACATTAGATGGGTAGTTTTATTTCTTTTATATGATGAAAATTCCAAGAAAAATTGCAACTGTTCCGGTATTGGAAACGATGACGGACTCAAGGAGTGTCCGACAATGAAAGGGGATGTCCGTGAATGATGAGCTCCAAGAGAACAAACGTGAGCTACCCTCGGGGTGGTTGTGAGGAAAGCCCCTCCGACGCTCAAGTTAGCTAGTGTCCGATAGAATGTAGAGAGAGAAAGTTTAGAGAGAGAGATAAGCTATATTTAGTATGAAAGAGAATGTACCCGTAGGAATAGTACTATTCAGCTATTTATAGGCGTACTATTCATCTGACATGGTAGGTAATCCTTTGACACGTGTATGACTACGATGAATCTGTTAGAGGGAAGACTCCCTTTGTTTTGTCCTCTTTTGTGGCCGCGACGGCAGTCCCGGCCCTTAAATAGATGATATTTAATTTGTTTGCAGTGAGCTCACGTCTCAGACTTTTGCTATCGGCCATTGTACTGTCCGTTAGCACACTTGGGTATTACCCATACATCAACCTTACCAAAAAAATTTAAAACAAATTAGATTGCTCTCTTCCATAAATCTAGTGGGGAATGACTGTGGCGTTTCATTATGTTGTGCGAAGGGTGAGGGAGAATATTCAGAAGTTTCATGGCGGCGAGCGCAGCGATTTCAGCGGGAGCAGAAGTTGCCAAAGATGAAGAGTAGAACGAGGCGGACGGGTGTGTCCCCGGAGACGTGACAGAGGGAATGTTGGGGTGGGTTCAGTTGTGAGTTTTGGAGTCGTAGACAGGGCCTGCGGATGAGATTGCTAACTTTTTTTTTTAATTAACATTAATTCATTGATTCAAAGTCATACGACATCTACCATAGAAGTCAAAACTAAACAAATACATATCAAAATGAAATAAATACAATTTCAACATATAAAATTACGATCGTTGAATAGATCTAACACTTTTGAAAACCGTTGTTTTTCACATTGTTGTCTGATGCAGCCTTCTGCAATGGGGTTTGTCGATCTTTTGTAGTTTTGAAGTAGAATCGGATTCAATTCAAGTGATCGTAAACGAAGTCTTGACATCTGTTGTAAGTCCACACAAATTTCGATCAACAAATCAACATCTTGAATTACACAAAAACCCAAAAATAAATTCTCTAAACTCTCATATCGAGAGAGATAAAACCTAATATATGGGTAGACGTAACCCAGTATATGTGTAGAAAAAGCCTCCATTAGAGGTAGACTGAAATTTATTGGAAACATAAACATGAAAAACTAGTAATAAAAGGAGAAAAGGGGCTTACCACCACCCAAAAGGAGAAATTTATTGCTACTTTGATTAGCGGTTTAATGTCTTGTCTAATCAGATTAGCGGTTTTTTCTGAGCTAAAAAAATTACGTGAAAGGTATTTTTTTTTTAAGGTAGGAAGGAAGTGTCATAACCGAACCGAAACCTCGCATAGGTCAACTCAACCCAGGTTTGCAAGCAAGGCCCCTTGGGAGTAGAGGAAATGGTAAGGGGAAATCCTCACCCCCAAAGTGCCTCTAGTGGGGTTTGATCTCGTGAGGTAGTGAGATACAAACCAAACCACTAAACCAAGTTAGCCGTGTATCCACAGCTGAGCCAGCACATGTGGTACATGTGAAGCCTAAGCACCTTAACAAAGCCCATGATGCTAAATCCTCTCTTAAGAAAATACCTGCTAAGTCTACTGCTGTTGGTCTACTTCCTACTCCCCCTACTAAGGGGACTGTTATCAAAGATGCTGCTAATCTCTCTCATGGTAAGAATGTTCCTACTGCTATCTCATGTAAAGGAAAAGAAAAAATAATTGTTTCTCAAACTTTTTGTTCTGAGGACTCCTCTGATGATGAGGCTGCTCTCACTATGCCTCTAGTCTCTCCTCCTTCTGGCTTTGGACAGGAGAAGATTGTAGGTGACACTGATTGTGCTCCTCCCATCCTCTCTCCTGTCCCCTTTCAAGTCTTTTGTGCTTCAGACTTGACTGATGAGAACTAGTACATTGCTCTGGTCTCTTCTGATAATATCAATGTTGATGGGATCTTCTCTAATGCTGCGGATGATAAAACCTTTTGCCTTGAAGATCAAGATGATAACACTCAAAATGAGTTTAATTCTCTGACTGAGAACTCATTCCATTCCATGCACTCTGATAACTCTATTATTCAGCGAATTGGAAGGATGGGTGTTGATGCAAACAACCCACTGGAGCTCTCTTCCCAGTCTGAGCCAGTTAAAAGGAGGATTGAAGACAATGAGGATGAAGATGATGCTTCATCTGCCCTGAAGAGGAAAAGGAACTAAGCCAAATTCTGCTTTGAGCATGGTAATTTTTTACCACCTTTTGTTATTATAAATAATGTCGATTTCATGTTGGAATGTACGTGGATGTGCTAGAAAGAATGGCTGGCTAGAATCTGGGGACTTTTGCTTCTCTAACAATGTCAAAAAATTTATGCTATGTGAAGTTAAGTCACAAACTCCCCCCTCCCAGGCTATAATTAAACAATGTGGTTTCCACGCTTTTGATGTAATTCCAACCATTGGCTATTCTGGTGGTATATGGTTAATGTGGAAAAGTTGTAATATCCATCCTTTTGATCTATCTATCTTAGTCAAAGCAGCTCGTTTTATATCTTGCTTAATTCATTTAGTTAGTCTTAATATTAGCTTTGTCATTATTTTCATATATGCCCCATCCAAGAAACAATTGAAAGAAGAATTCTGGGAAGAACTCATTACTTACACTTTGTCTTTATCTTTACCATATGTTATTATTGGTGATTATAATGAGATCTTAAATCCTAATGATAGAATGGAGGGTGCACATGTATCTACAGCAAGATTCTTAACTATGTCTAGTATTTTGTCTCAACTTCCGTGTGCTGAAATCCCTTTCTCAGGCCATTTTACTTGGCAAAAAAAAAAAAATCGGGGGATGGTAATATACACAAACGTTTAGACAGGGGTTTAGCTAGTATCTCGTGGATTGATCTTTTTCCCTAAGCAAAAATTAATCATCATGTTTTTACTTCCTCAGTTCATTGTCCAATTTCTCTAAGTTATCTTCCTAATAATAATACTAAAGCTCCTCCCTTTCGATTTGAAAAAATGTGGTGCCTTAGAAAGGATTATGACACCTTAGTAAAGAAACTTGGTGTATATGTACCCAGTTTATTGGTTCTCATATGTTTAGATTGGTTAAAAAATGCAAACTTTTGAAGGCCAAATCTAAAAATTGGAATAAATTCCAATTGGGTAATATCTTTCGTCAGCTAAGCAAAGTAGATGTGCAACTAAAAGAAATCCAGGATAGTATTCTTCTTAATCCTTCAGATTCGGCTCTTCATGCAAAACAAGAGATTTCCTTCATAAACGAATGGATTTACTTTCTTTCAGCAATGAGTACTGAAAACAAAAAAATTAAGACTAACTATCTTCTTCTAGGAGATACCAACTCTACATATTATCACACGCATGCTTCAATAAGAAGAAACAAAAATCAAATCAAAGGCTTAACTTCTTCTAATGGCAATATTGTGAGTAATCCTAGTGAGATTTCTCAAGACCTGACTAATGCTTTCTATGCTAGATTTTCATCTGATCTTTCAATCTCGTTTGATCCAGATTTTGATTTCTCTCTTTTAGACTGCATTATTTCAGAAGAAAATAAATTTTTTTAACTTCTCTGGTCTCTGGTGACGAGATTAAAAATGCTTCTTTTGATCTGGCCCCAAATAAATCCCCTGGTCCTGATGATTTTCCTCCTTTTTTTTCCAAAAATATTGGTCGCTAGTTGGTAATAATGTTATTAGGGTTCGTCCAAGCGTATTTTCATTATGGTAAAATGTTGAAGGAAATTAATTAACCATACTTTTTTGGCTCTAATTCCGAAAATAGATAACCCTTCTTCAGCAAATCATTTTCTCCCTATTAGTCTTTGTTCAACTATTTATAAAATCATTTCCAAAATTATTACTAATAGATTAAAAGAGGTTATGGGACAGATCATTCACCCCCTCCAAGGTGCTTTGTTACCGGATCGTCTCATTCAAGACAATATCTTGATTGCTCATGAAATTTTCCAGTCTTTTAAAACTAAAAATGGTCCAACTGGATGAATTGCCATTAAGTTGGACATGGACAAAGCGTATGATAGATTAGAATGGAGTTATCTTTTCATGACATTAGAAATTTTGGGTTTTTGTTCTCAATGGATTGAGTGGATTAGAGCATGTATTACTTCTGCCTCATTTTATGTATTAGTTAATGGCCTTTCTGGTGATAGATTTTTTCCCTCAAGAGGTATTAGACAAGGTGATCCTCTTTCTCCATATATGTTTATCTTATGTGCTGAGCTTCTTGCCAGGTTACTCTCTTCAGCTACTTCAGGCCCTACAAAGCCTATTGGTGTTCCTATTGGTAAAACTGGTAAGCGTGTCCCTTTTCTCACATTTGCAGATGATACTATAATTTTTGCCAAAGCTAACAATTATAGTTGTCTTGTTATCCGTCAAATTCTAGATAAGTATTGCTCTATGTCCGACCACCTTGTTAATTACCATAAATCCTCCTTCCAATGTTCATCTAATGTTTTGGAAGAGGATAAAGCTAGCTTTGCTTCTATTTTAGCTATGAAAGAAACTAATGATCTGGGTGATTATCTTGGTTACCCTATCATTAGTTCCAAGGTTACTGAGGAAACTTTCAGCTCGGTTAATAGTAAAACTGATAATCAGCTTTCTAAATGAAAACCCAATGCTCTTTCTCAAGTCGGGTGTTCTGTGCTTTTACAATCAAATCTATCTGCTAAGTCTAGTTATCAAATGCAAAGTTTTCTACTCCCTAAATCTATTCTTTCCAAACTTGACACAACTTATCGAAATTTCTTCTGGAATAAAGAAAATGCTAACACTTCACCCAATCTTATGGGATGGGGAAAAATTTTGTAAGCCTAAATCTACTGGTGGCCATGGCTTTCGTAAGGCTGAAGTTAGTAATCAGGCTCTTCAGATGAAGCTTTTGTGGCGAATTATCAAAGAGGATAATAACTTATGGGTCAATTTGATTCATAATATATTAAAAAAGGGAACGATCTTCTCTGTTAAGGCATCTAAATCTGCTTCTTGGCAATGGCGTAACCTCCTCAGTCTCCGTGACATCTTTAAAAAAGGTTTATGCTGGCAAATTGGTGTGGTAAAAGCATTAATTTTTGTCAGATAATTGGTCTTATCAATATCCTCTAAAGTCTATTATCACTCCTCTCTCTGGAACCGAGAATTATACTATTCAGCATTGTATTTCTTCTGCTCGTACTTGGGACTCTTGTACTCTTCTTTCTCTTGTCCCTCCCCATGTGGTCTCACATATTTGTAATATTTACATTTCCTTCAGTTGATTAAGAGGATAATCTTATTTGGGGTTTGACAGCTGATGGTGAATACACTGTTAAATCAGGGGCTATGTTGTCTCAAGGTTTTCTCCATTCTAATTTTGATAAGGTTGAGTATACATGGATTTGGAATCTTAATATCCGTCCAAAGATTAAAAAAAATTTCTGAAAAGCCTGTAATGATGGTCTCGCCTCTAAATTACGGCTTGAAAAAAGTCATATTTTTTTACCTCGGCATTGTGTTTTTTGTAACAATGCAGGTGAATCCATAGGGCATCTATGTTTTGCTTGCTCGTTTACTTTGGATATTTTTTCTCATTTCCAGGCTCGCTTTGCTTGGCCTTCTCCTCCTGCTTGTATTGATTCTATTAATCTTTCTTCTTTCCGCTCTGCGTTAGAAGCTTGTCTTAGTCTTTCTTCCAAAAAGACTATTACTATGTTTTCCTTTGTTTGATGGTTTGTGTGGTTCTTTAGAAATAAGCTTATTTTTAATGATGAGGTTGTTTCTTCCAAGAAGGCCAGTTTCATTATTAGTAATTATTCCCCTTCTTGGTCTAATGCCCTTTCCTCGGAAGAGCTGGGCTCTTTTTTAATCCCTTCCTCTAGGCCTCTCCCCTCTAGGCCTCAGTCTGGTCCTAATATGTTTTGGTCCTCCCCCCCAGTAATTTCTTTGAGCTAAATTTTGACGGGTCTAAGCTTAGCAATGGTTGTTCGGCTCTTGGTTTTGTTATTTGTAATTCTGACGGAGACCCTCTTTTGACTAGAGCTCGTTCTCTTGGTCATAATACTTCTATTCTTCATGCTGAAGCTTGGAGCTTAAAGGAAGGCATTATAGCGGCTCTGTCCCTCAATATCTCTAAACTGGTTGTGGAAGGAGATAATCTCACAGTCATTAATTTTGTTCGTAATATTTGGAAAGTCCCTTGGGAAATCAAGAATATTATCTTTGATATTAATATTTTACTGTTAAATTTTGATGTTTGTCAGGTTCAACATTGCTTTCGGGAGGCGAACAAGGTGGCGGATGCTATGGCGCATCGTGGTCATGCCTTTAGTGATTTGCAGCTTTTCACTCCTCCTTTTGAGGTTGACTTTTCTCTCCTCGTTCGCAAGGACGTTTAAGGTTGGCCTCCAATTTAGGAGGTTGCCTAAGCTTTTCTCTCCTTATCAAAAAAAAAAAAAAAAAAAGTACTACTTGGTAATTACGTAGACGATATGTCAGGAAGTATTTTCTATTTTAGCGTGAAATAGGAATTTTTTCTTAAACTAGCGTTATCTATGGGAAAATTTCAGTTTTCTTTTTCATCTTTTGATGTCTTTTACTCTCTTAGCATTTATTTATTTCTCATTTCTTTTTAGTTTCCGGGCGTTTTCCTTTCCATCTTATACTCTCAAAAAGTTTAATTATGAGGAAGTACTGAATTTTCAGTATCTAGTAAAAAAATTTATATTGGTCATGTATTGAATTACATTCTTAAAGATTTGTAGCTAAAAAAAGGCAATGCACATAGAGTGCAATACATATCAAACATGTAATTGAAAATAATATTCATCCGTTTTAAAATAGTTTTAATATATCTTTGTTCACTAATTATTAGAATAATAGGCAATCTAAATTTAAAATAAAATTAGACAAATTCAAGCCTATATTTTTCTAACAACCCATTCAATTTCACTATGACCCAACATTATCCTAGTTATCTCTTCTCTTCTTCTCTTCCTTTGTTTTCTTGATTCACGAACTACAATAGACAATTTCAAAAAATAATCTGACGGTATTACCGAACGGATTAAACTAGTTACCGAAGGGTTAAAGAATGTCATTACTGAATAGATTAAACTGGTCATGAAATAGGTTGAACTGGTACCCAAATAGATTAAACTAGTCATTATATTGACATGTTCTCTTTAGTATTGAGTTTGGACCGTACACAATTTTACATTAAAAGTATGCGGTCTCTTACAATGTAAACCCCCATAATTTTAAAGGATTTTATAAATATATTTAAGTATTCATATATACATATTTAAACCCAAATTAGTTTCGAAATAATTTGACTATTTAAAAAGGTTGACTATTTTAAAAGTCAAATGAAATTATTTTTCATGGCTTAATAAAATTGAGAACATTTTAGTTAAGCATGTTTTGATAAAAGTTTTAAGTACTAATTTATATTGAAAAAGAAGTCTAATGGAGCTGAGGAACCTAAAAATCCTAAAAGGATAAAATGGAAAAAGAGTCATGATGATGATTAAAGTCTTAAATTATTTATTTTGTTCATCATCAAATTTCATTAAACCTTATCTCTTTTTCCTAACCCCAAAAAGGAAGCCTTTATATAAATATCCTAATACCCAATAATTATTTTATCCCACACAAATTATTTTTCCTCTCTTTCACACGCCATTCACGTTTCTTTTCTCCCTCTTCGATTTTTCTCTCTCCTCTTTGTATGTCCCTTATTCCTCCTCTCAAATACTTTCTTCTTGTTCAAGTAACGAACAAGAAACATTACAAAAGTTCGAAACCACCAAGCAACCACCACGAGGGCTACTGCCGTGGACTGTCCCTTGCCGGCGCCTCCTTCCTTCTCCTCTTTGTTGGTTGTTTTCTTTTCTTCCTTCTTATGATTCCATTAAAGACTATATTTTTAATGTTTTCTATTGTTGTTAATCATGGTTATTAGTTTAAATTACTG
The DNA here is from genome assembly GCF_026745355.1 of Beta vulgaris subsp. vulgaris. Classification (NCBI taxonomy): domain Eukaryota; kingdom Viridiplantae; phylum Streptophyta; class Magnoliopsida; order Caryophyllales; family Amaranthaceae; genus Beta; species Beta vulgaris. The sequence continues at coordinate 13,693,658 of NC_079206.1, forward strand.
TTTTAATAAGTAATTTCGATTCATCTATAAGAAAATTTTCAGATTGTTATTATGATTAGATTTTTAGTTTTAATCATGAAAACATGAATTTTTAGGGTTTTAAATTGCTAGAAAATCATAGTAGCATATTAGATACTATGAGATTAACTTAGAATATGATTTTAAATATGTTATACATGTTTTAAGGAGGTTTATTAATTCTTAAAGTTGCTGTAATTTCAGAAAGGGTTTATTTATAAAGTTTTTAATTACTAGTATGGTAGTACTATGCTAGGAATTAAAAATAATTCAAGTTTGGATATATAAATCAACTTTTAAACGTTTTTAAAGGGGGTTTTAAGTACTTTAAGGCTGCTGTAATTTTTATTTAAAATTATTAATTTCGGTTATATTGATTTCTAGGCGGAGGATATCTCGTAGGGGACTTTTAAAGGATTAAAAGTGGCCTACAAGCTAGTTTACACGAGGTATGTACATAATTGCGTGGTATGTGCTTAGTATCATGTTTTAAGGAGGAATAAATTTTAGTATCATGTATAGGAACTTACTTTGTTCATACATATGTGATTTCTAGTAATTGATTTACATATTATATGCCTGTGTGCAAGCATGTGATTTGTGATTTGTGATTTATTATGAATTCTAGATTGTATGTTTGTATGGAATAATTGATGCAAACATGAAAATAAAGTTTATTTATTAATTCGCATGAGGAATTAATATATGTTATAGAGTTCAAATCATGTTATTCATGTATTCCCTGACAAGTTTTATTTTCACTATCTCATGAGTACTGTGGACCTTATTTGGTAAGTTGATAAGTTACGCCTTTTTAAAGGTAAGATTATTGTTGGCTAGGTTCAACAAATAAGAAAGTTCGGATTAAAAAGAAAAGTAAGTCTTGGATTGTAAGTTGTGATCACTTATTAAATTCTAAGATAAAAGAAGTTCGGTTATGACTGTCTGGTTATTATTTCTGTGTTGCTTGTATGTGAGTCATAACAAGTGATAAGTGGAAATTAACGTAAAGTGTAACGAGAATAGTTATAGACTTTAGACTGGTGCATGTCTAGAGTTGGACATTAAGGGTTGGAGTACATGGTGGTAGCCCATGGCTTCTCTAGGAATGGATTGATCACCATCCCTCTTTTAGTTCAAAGGTTCCTCGATATCGCGGGTCATTCTGGAATACGGAGTCGCACCCGTATTTCGTCTTCTTATGAAGGCATTAGTAGATAAGTCAACTCGTTCAAATAACTATTCCATTAAAGTATTGAAAAGATGTTTAGAGTTTAGTTCAATAGAAGTTGTCTGCAGCATGTTATATGATTATAATATTATTTATCCCAGCATGTTATTATTTAGTATCATGTTTAGGAATGCTTATGTTTGATATGTAGTACTCAACTTTGCTGATTACGTGCGTTGTTTGTGTGTGTGGTCATGGCGTTGCCTTATTGATCCTGTGATGATCCTTTATGGTGAGCAGATTCAGTATAGCATTGACATTACATGTTCGCAGATGTGCATCATTGGGAATTTGGAATGGAGAGAATGTGTAACTAGTGTAGTTTACTTTCTGCAGTTATTAAGAACATATTTTACTAACTTTATTTGAGTAGACTCATTTAGATTGTTTGAGTTCTAAGTACTTATTCATTTGTTTATTTATTTATTTATAATAAAGTTTAAAGTTTAGTTATATGTTTTCCGCTGCAAAATTCTGAATAAGCCGATACGTTATCACACGGGCGATAATGCTTTGGTAATTCTCTAAGTTTTATATTATAAAGGTATTTCTGGAAAGAGAGAATTATCGGGGTGTTACATACAAGACAAATTGATCTTTGTATATGTTTTTCCCAAGTTAGTTTGAACACTTTCATTTTTGACATGATACTAATATTATCATGTTAGTCTTTTTACTTGAACCTAAAAACCTTTAAAGATACTACTTATAACTAAAAGAATGCCTTCCATCCTTCAAAAATTTGTGTTTCTAGAATTTGTTGGTTTAGCTAGTTTAACTAATAATTTTGTTAAATAAACATTAATTGACAATTAGCTAATATTTTGTTAACTCAAACCTTAATAAACAACCTTTAATTAACTTCTAAAATTTTAAATAATAATCCCGAAAATCTTGGATTATGTGATTGACTTTGGTCAATCGAAAAACTATCCTAAGGCAACAATTATGCATGCCCAAATCATGTCTCGAAAAAATTGTGAGAAAGACCTTAATTATCTAACATCAAAAAAATTCCGAACTTATGCGGATCAATTCCTGAATCCTACACAATACATAACATATTCTTTACATGTACGTGGTACTTGACGTGTCTTGTGCTGCACATTCTGATAAGATCTATACTAATATATTAAGAGGCGTGCATAACAACGTCGATGCGCCACGTGGCACCCTCCTCTTGCCATCAGAATTTTGCCACGTGTCTGTTAACCAACAAAGTCACGTGGTCATTATTTTAAAAATAAATATGCTAAAGCTTGGGTTCGAACCCCTGACCTTATGTAAGGTTTTCAAAGAATCACCATCTCATCTAACTTCTCATAGTGATCCATGTTTCCACAGTTAATGTTATTAAACATATCCCTTGTATTCTTAAAAATAAATAAATTTGCATGTTCATTAAAATTAATTATGTATGCATGATACCATTTGAAGAGCAATGTTGACCAGTACAGTACTACCCCTAGGGAGTTTTAGTTCATGTAATCTATGTACAATAAAAAAATTTAGAAATTGTGTAGTATAGGGTTTCATCCCGAGACCTCAAGTAAATATACTAAAGTCTTAACCACTAGGCTAAGTTGTGTTTATTATTATAATCATAAAGTATTATATTAATAAATGAAATTTTTTCTTACCCGGGGCATAGCCCGGACCTAATAACTAGTTATCATATAATTAGCCTAAACATTGATAGTCGTTATATAGTCTAATAATCAAAAGTCATTGAATTTGAACCTTGGACAACTTAATATTAAAAATCAAGGGTATTCGAGTCATGGTTCTTGACTAATGACCATATACAATCATCTAGGCCTTCGTTCCTAAGCATGTATTTTCTAGCAAGGCACGCAAGTCTATTCTAGATTACTTTAGTGTTTAGCATACTTTCTTCTGCAAATGATCCTTAGCTTGGAAACTATACCATTTGACTGAAAAATGCATTTACGACAAATAAAAAAATGTGGAAGTTTTGATGTAGAACCTATCACCAATAACCAACATCATCAAAGCCAAATTTGTCATTAAGAGGCCATTCGCACACTATCAATTAACGCCTTGTAAATATAATTGTCCCTTCAGAAGTAATTTATCAATATTTAATTAGTCTAAGAGAGATTAGATCGCCATGATAAAGGATCCGTGTTGTCTATATATGCCACCCATATCATACAATGCCAAATTGCTTTTTGATAGTGCTTTATTCATTATCAAACACCACACAATGAAATATGACATGTACCCATCCCTTTTGATATTGTGATGATTGTTGTTGTTGAATGATGGTTGCTAGAGACCGTGTAATTAAGTTTGATTGATCGTTTCTTTGGAATTATGAAAATATTTATTTGGTTTAACTTTATATTTACCAATACTTGAGCTACTCCTAATTGTTTCATTTGTTTAGGTATAAGCTATATATTTTTTCCTTTTGATTTGGTGAGACTAATAACAACGGGGCTTAACCCAAAGGTCCAAGCACTTGGATAGAGGGGGAGTTATAAGGGGAATTTTCCTCCAAGTACCCTTCACTACGTGGAATTCGAACCAATTGATAAGCTATATATATCTCTTGAGCTGGACTCCTAATTTAGAGAAAACGTGTATCCGACGAGAATAAAATAAGATCTTAAACAAAGGGAAGAAATCAGAACCCAATTCGCATATATTATATGGACCCTTAGAGATGTAGATTGTGTCAAGAATTGAGCATTAGTTGCTCCACCAATTCCAAAACTAGCTAGGTTTATATTAAACTTAAGATAGACTAATCGGATTTTATATATACATAAATATTATAATATCCTTATTTAATACTATTTATGTGTCTCATTAATCTACTCACTTTTTACTTTAACACTATTCACATACGTTGACTATTATTTGTAATTTATATACCTAAGCAAAAGTATAGTCATGAATATCAACTTTTATATTTTTACATGTTCGTAATTAAAGATTTTGATAGTCAAAAATTTTGCATCATTAACAAACGTAAAAGTCAAATTGTGTAGATTTACAAATAAATAACCGTTAAAAAATTTGGAAGGTAAGTGAGCGACCATATTGAATAGTAGGGCTTAGCTTAGTAAGAATGAGTGTGTACATAATTCTACATTGAGATTACAAAAGAACATTTTGAAATAAAATATTTTTTTTATAGACATATAGTTAAGTTTGGGATAATAATTAATAAGTTCAAATAAATTAAACTTTCAGTGAATAATAAGTTTAGACAGATTGAGCTCATGATAAATTGATAATTGAGCTACGCACTGAAATTTATTGAAAGCTTTATATTGAATAGAGCTTGTCTTGGCAACCAACCGTTTGAGTCTCTTAGGGGACTCAAACGGGGGTAATTTGGTCATTTTATGCCTTGGAAATTTCACGCGCGTGTTGTTTGGTACCAATGCTAGGTTAGATTGGTACCATTATCCGAAAATTTTGATACCAAAGTAATGTTGCTTGGTACCAATCCTGATAACAATGTGATACCAATATCATGTTATAATGGTACTATTGTGTAACTTTTTGAGTGTTTGAGTCTTTTTTGGACTCAAACAATTGGTTACCAAGCCTTTCTCATATTGAATATGCAACCTCAAGTTTGAAACAAGGGACCTATACCTACTAGTGTAGTAGTGTTATCTAACATATTTCAAAACGAAACACTCGGTTAGTATTTTTTTTTTTCGTTTACCCAACCATTATCATTTTCCACACAAAGCAAGACAAAAAAGTAAATATTCGGATACATGGAGGTCACATGGATGATTTGACGGGAAAGGTAATATAGGGACAAAAGAAATGCATACAAAATATATGTTGTAGAATTATGACATTTATCGATTGATTTATTTATTTATTTATTTATTTATTTATTACAATATACTGAAATAAAAATTAAAGAGGACACATGTCACTTTTCCATAAAAATATTCCCGTCTAAATTGTAGAATTATGACATTAATCGATTTATTTATTTAATTATGAAATTTTCTTTTAAAATATATGAGATTAATTCAAAATTATATTTCTTACATATAATATGTGTTGAGTTATGCTCGGACCAACAACTAGCATACGAAACAAGTAATTCATTATTTCACACTTGTTGTCCATACAAAAATCAAAGCATTATTTGAACCAAAAAAATAGTACACCCTTCGTCTCATAATATAGTGCTTGTTTCTTTTTTATACGGTCTCCAAAATGTAACTTTGACATTTAATATCTTCAATTTCGTATTAATAAAAAAAAATTGATATTATGAAAATACACGTTGAGATAAATCTAACAAGATCACACATGAGTAGGTTTTTTTGTATATGATAATGAGAATATTTGGTCAAAATTTTTAAAGTTTGACCAATCAAAAATAAAGTAGGCACTATATTATGAGACGGAGGGAGTAATTTAATTACTTCCTCCATCTTAGAATACTCTTCACACTTTTTTTTTCCATCTATTCCACAATAAGTACTCTTTAAACTTTTATTTTTGGATATAACCCACTATTATTTTAATCCTTATACCTTTTTTTTACGAATTTTTCACCACGTACCCATGAAGTTTTATGAAATTCATGAGGTACCCCTAAGGTTTCAAAAATTCATTGATTACCCTTTAAGTTTGCATATTATGTACCAAACACCCACAATTATTTAATGGTGGTGATTATGTTAACTTAAATGACCCAAACTCAGTTGACCCATATTCTAATTCCCCTAATATCTCATATTATGCCCAATAAAGTCTTTTAAACGCAGATAAATTTTTCTAATAGGTACTTAGGTCATTAATAAAACGATTTTCATCGCATGAAAGAAAGGGATTTATATCACTAATAAAGGATATTTTGGCATAATGTGGGTTAATAGGCGAAATAGGTTGGGCTTCAAGTATTTCAGGTCATTTAAGTTAATAGAATCAACATTAATGAATTCTTGAGGATGTCTGGTACATTATATACAAACTTAAGGGGTACCGCAAGGGTACCTCATGAATTTCGTAAAACCTCAGGAGTAGCTGGAGAAAAAAAAACCTTTTTTCAATCATTTGCCTACACTCTCTCTAATCCAAATAAAATAATATCAATCCTATTGCCTACCAACTCTAAACATGACCCACAATCTCTCTCTTTAAAATAAAATACTACTATTTTTACTAACTATTAACTCCTATCATATTTACCTTTTCAATAAAATAACAATTGATAACCAAACAACAACTTATTATCTAAAATTACGTGTCTTGATAAGTGTTAAGAGTATTCTGGAAAGGATGAAGTCTAATAAAAAATTTCACAAGAGATTGCCCTGTTGGGTAATGTTGAATAGTTGATATCTTTTAGATAATTGTATTAGCTGCTTCAACTAGATGATTTAATTGACTATTTGCATAAAGGTGGTTGGTAAGTAGCTCATATCGCTACTTGATTAAATGAAAGGACCAATAAAGACATGTGCATAATCTATTACTGTATTTTTTAGTGGTTGTTTGGTATACATGAAATTAGGTAGACAATAGAAATTCCATGATTTTATTATCTGAGTAGTTGTTTGGTTGACATGAAGTAGGGAAAAACGAAAAATCATGAGAATTTGAAATTTGTAAAAAAAAAATGTAGGAATTAATTTATCTACCCTCCCCTTGGTCAATCACAATTCCTAAATAAATTCTAATAAATTACAACTTCCCTTATGGCTACCAAACAACTTAGACTAATTCCTAGAAATTTTATAAGGGAATTAAATTCCCACAAATTGTAAATTTCGACTAGAAATTAATTTCCATTGCAATCAAACAAACACTTATTGTTTATAAATGTAATTTTCAAGAACTTCCGGATATAAATGTAATATAGCCTACTCATTCTTAAACATTTAATGTCAAAAGATTGTTCCCCCAACTTTTTCAAAAAGAGTTTAATTTCTAGGTCCCGTCACTTATTTTTCAAACCAAAAAACTCAAATTAAAGAATATATTACTCCCTCCGTCCCATAATATAAGTCATGTTTCCTTATAAGGTGTCCCAAAATACAAGTCATATTTCTATTTTCAATCAATAACTATACCACAATACCCTCATGAAAATAATTTAATTTCCAAATATCCTCATAATTTTAGCTTCCAATGCACCATTATTAATGATAAAATGAAATCTTTTACCTCATTCAACTTCTCTACACATTAAACCATGCAACATTAATATTCAGTTTTTATTTTTTTTACAAAGAAAAAAACAATATAAGTTTTTCCCAATAAAAATCGATACTTTTATTGAAATAAAACAAAATTCCACTTAACCTTAATACCCGTATTAAAACATAATCATAACTTATATATGAGACGAATGAAGTAGTCAAATCCTCTAATATAAATTATCACTTCTAATTCTTTTCCCAAACCTTTATACCGAACAGCCCTTTATGTTCTCATGTTGCACCTCCTGCCACAATATATCTCCATTTGATCTAAACGATGAGAAAATCATATATAATATTAAAGCAAGAAAAAATTGTCCTATGTGGCGAGCCATTATGGATTCTGCCCTCTCATTGCACCAAGGTTTACAAAGCAAGAATTTATATACATGCCCAATGCTAAGAAAGTCTATTGAGATCCGGTGATATTAGGCAATAAAAACAGACTGCTTTTGCAAGTCCAAAATGAATCCTGTGATTGAATTCAATTAAGTTCATACATCAATCAAGCCTATACATTTTGAAAAAAAAACGATTAATTTAATTAGTAAATTAAATCTATTATGTCTATAAGTGAATCCCTAATCTAAGCTCATCAAAGCAACCACACAAAAGCCACTAACAAATCAAATGCAATCATGATATTATTTCCTCTTATATTAGGAAGATCAAATGCAATCACGTTATAATTGCCTCTTATGTTAGGAAGGTTTTTTTTTTTTTTTTTGCTGGAGCAAAAAAAAAAAAGACATTTTTTTCTGGCAAATTTAACTACAAAACAAAATGCTAAAGGCCCGTTCGTTATCGTTTTTTGTTTTCAGTTTTCAGTTTTTTTTTTTAAAACGAAAAACCAAAAACAACTAGAAAATGTGATTTTCACTTTTTAGTTATCAGTTTTCAAAATCATCTTATTCCCAATAAATTTGACTAAATTTTTATTCATTATAGGACATATATTATATGACTTTGAAAATAATAAAAAAATCAAAAAACAGAAAACTACAATAATACGGAATTGGCCCTAAATTAACGCCTAAAATAATATTGTGGTTAGATAAACACACCTATAATCACTTTGTAATCAGGAGGAAGTCATAAAAATATGCTACCTCTGTTTTTTATCATTCTCACTTTTTTGTGCACGTCTCCCAATGCATCTCTTTGAACTTAAATATCTTTCATTATATATTAGTAAAAAATTATAACGATTGAAGATTAATAATGTACTAATTAAGACGAATAAAATAAGACCCCACATGACTATATTTTTTTATAAATTGAAAACAATTGAGAAGATTCTCTCTAAGTATGAATAGTGCCAAGATTTCAAGTGAGAAAGATAAAAAAGAATAGAGGGAGTACAAATTTTAATTCAGCAAACAGAGGAGGGAGAAATGGAATGGGGTTAAAATTTTCATGAAATTGTCCTTCTTGAGATAGCAAATCAACACAATATAATGTCGAACTCCTTGAAACTTTGCAGTTTGCATATATGCATGTAAGAGATGTAAAAGTCTAAAGGAGAAACAAAAAGGTAGAAAGTAAGACATAAATTAGATTGGTAGTGTGGCAATGTTTAAAGAGCTTAAGAGCCTAAGTCATCAAGTAGTCACGAAAATGATAGATTATGAGTTTATGACATATTAAAAAAAAAAAATTTTCACTTAATCACATAATTTCCTTTTTTTTATTGTTCTTACAAAATTAGTTTGCAATTTGGGGGACAAATAAGTGGTTTATAAAGAGAGAAAATGGAATTGAATTAGGAAGGAATGATATTGTTACATAATAGGCATATGTCTAAGATATAATTTAATAGGTTCATATGTTATTGTCTTTTGATTTTAAGGGCAAAATTAATGATCTCAATAATCGATTAATATTAATAGCATGATTGAAAACAATGGCTAAAGTTTCTATTGTAAGTTGTCACTAGTAGAATAAATGCTATTTGCTGCGGTTAAAAACTGCCATATTGCTGCGGTTTTGGGCGCGCAGCAATTAAGGGGGCAGCAATAGGTATTAATTATATTGCTGCGGTTTATGGTCAAAACCGCAGCAATATGACCTGGTACAAAATTTTTTTTTTTTTTTTGCCAATTAAAGTTGAAATATTAAAACCAAACAGTTAACACATTCACTATCCATTAAATTTGCAGACAAACTGAAGATAAAATGTTTATTAATATATAAAGATGAAAAATCTAATTACATCAATATTACAAAAGAATAAAATGTAAAATAGAAAATCAAAATTAAAAAAACAATTATCAGTTTATGACTAATAAGAACAAATAATACTAAAAATTGTAACTATAACATTAAGAAACTGTAACTAAAAAAAAAAAAAAAAAAATATTACAAATAAATATGAAAATCGAAAAATAAAGATACAATCTGAAAATCTCAAAACATGAGGAACACACGAGGGAACATAATATTACAATATGAAAACTGAGAAACACACGGCAAACCACAAAGGACGAAGGGCCGACACGAACGACGAAGATGTTGAGCGACGACGAAGGGCCAACGAAGATGTTGAGCGACGAAGGGCCGACGAAGGGCCGACGAAGGAGCAACGAAGGGCCGATGAAAGAACGACGAAGGGCCGACGAACGAGCGAAAAGTCGAGCGAGCGAGGGGTCGGTGCTGGCGAAGGATGGCCGGCGAAGGAGGAGAGCTCTGAAGCACGGGTACGCTCCTGCAGGCTCGTATCAGGTCAAGGAGAGACGTACCCAGCCATGTTTAGAGGAGAGTAGGAAGAGGAGAGAGAGAGGAAGAGGAAAGGAGAGGAGAGGAGAGGAAGAAAACGGCTGATGTTGTTTAAATGACTAAGGGGAAACCCTACTAATTGGGCCGCGCGTTTTATATTGAAAAAAAATTATATTGCTGCTGTTGTTTAAGGAACCGCAGCAATAGACTTATGAAATTAATGGCGATATTAAAATATTATTTTTTAATAATATTTTAATATATTGTTGCGGTTTTAGCAAAAAACCGCAGCAATATTTCTGGTCAAAAAGTCAAATTTTTCTCAAAAATTTAACGTTGAAAGCATATTGCTGCGGTTTTTGGCCAAAACCGCAGCAATATGGTTATTTTATATTTTTTCTTTTATTTTTACGTGATATATTGCTGTGTATGGGGAAAACCGCAGCAATATTACCGCAGCAAATAGCATTTATTCTACTAGTGTGTAACATTTAATCAACATAAAAATATTTACCAAACAATAAAAACAAATTAAATATTTATAAACCCAAGTTTTAAAAAACAATCAACAACGACACTGTTCTGATCAGCTTATTTTTATTTATTACTAGAAAATATAAGTTCAGATAATGAATAATATGGCTTAATAAGTTCAGATAAGTTGTATAATGCAAAAACAAGCAAAGACAAAGTTTGACATACTCACAAACTAAATTCTAAAAGTTAAAATATGGTCTAATAAGGATTAACAAGGTGTAATAAGTTCAGATTAGTTCTTAGATAAGTTTATTTAAGTTCAAATAAAATTACATAAGCAAAATAAGTTGAAAAACATATATAAAACCAAGAATGACAATTTGGAAATTATATAACTTAAAAAAAATCTTATGTACATAAAAGATTTTATTACTTTTTCTATAGGGTGTTGGCATAAACATTATTTTGCTTCTTATGGGCAAAAAGTTTTACACTTATATAATCAAGAAAATATTTTCTCTTAATAATGTTCTACAAAAAAAAAGTATAGTTAAATGGACATGTCACTATACGTAATTCTAAAATGGGAATGTAAATATGCATTACTTTTGTGGGTAAAAATATAGCTAAACGTAATATAATACATGATAAAAAACAGAACTTTGTTCTTTTTTAATCTTTAGGCCTTTGGTGGGAGTGAGTATTAACTATTGAAGAAAAACGGGGTCAAACTCTAATCCTATGATCTAAATGATATCTATGACTTTACAAAAGATATTATCAAACACGAAATACAACCATTATATGTAACTAGATGTACCTTAAATAGTATTAAAGCTCTAGCGTATTGAGAAAATTAAAATTATTATAGCTAAGTGGGCAGTGGTCAATGGGTGGCTAAATATGGTGCAGCTGTGGTGCAAGAAGGCAAGAGAGTGGGTGAACGAAATTGCCATAAATGGGAGTGGAAGTTGGTGTATTGTCGAGTATCAGTCGTGGTGCGAATTGTGATTTTATCAGGGCCTCTAAAGGAAGTACTTAGTAGACAGATTAAAGATTTTTTTCAATTAAGTCTTTTTTTAGGATGGGTTACGTGATCCACCATGACGTAAACGATTTCAACAATTGAACACATGGGTCATAAATCAGTTTTAAAATAATTTAAATACACGAGTATTAAATTTTACATGAGTATTAAATTTTACATCACAAGTTGGAAGCTCATTACCACGATTCTTGAAGAACCTCTTAAAATCATCAATTTATAAAATGAACAAGTTCATTCCCGTGCAGTTTGCACGGGTCAAAAAAAACTAGTTACAACAAAAAGATGTCGTGAACAAAAAGCTTTCAACAAGAACTTTGGATGAACCAAACTTAATGGACTGGTCTTACGCAAACTTATGATATTTGTTTACATAAATACAAGTGATTTATTATAGGTATTAAATGGAAATCATTTGAGTTAAAATGATTTATTTCCATGATTTAATACATAAAACTATCTTTCTTTACTAACATCATTCCAATTTCCACCCCAAATTGACAATAGACGTAAATTGATCCTTGTGTATTTGTAAATCACTCGGCAAAAATCAAAATGTCAAACATATAACATGGGACAGCACCTTGGATATCTCCTGACCAGTGACTAGTTAGATCCCTATTTGGTGTTATTTGTTATAGGAAATTTTTTAAGCACCGCAATTATTTGTGGCAAAAATAGATGATTTTTTTTTTTTTGAAGAGGCCAAAATTGATTTTTATCGGAAATGAAAAAAATATAAAAATCCTCGAAGACACCAAAATAAATGATATGTACCTTGCTGCCCTTTGAAGGGTAACCAGCTCCTATGATACATGTGCAATGAGTAGTCTTCCGACATTGGAGAGGTCAACACAGAAATGATATCTCTAGGCCAGTTCAAGGATATGCAATTTCTTCCAATTTTATGGAGTGTTCACTGCTTTTAGTATCACAATTCACACAAACAATATCATTAACGAGACAAAAGCTTATTTATAGACTATAGTTAGTATAGTAATACAACTTAACTACTCATTTAAATCCTCAATGCAAATCCATTTTCCACGCAAAGCTATCCCTTTTTAATACTACTACTAGTTATTAGGTCCGGATTATGCCTCGGGTAAGAAAAAAATTCATTTATTAATATAATACTTTATGATAATAACACTAAATACAACTTAGCTTAGTGGTTAAAACTTCAATACATGTACTTGAGGTCTTGGGATCAAACCCTATACACTGATGGATTAAATGAACTAAATCTCTCTAATGAGAGCGCCACGTGGCACAGGTTTTTGTTTTCGCACGTCTTTTAATGTATTTGTATAGATATGCCAAAAGGTCATAATTTCGCTATAAATTGCTAACTATTTATACCTTTAACAATGTCTTTAGCAACATGACTAATGATAAACGTATCCTACCAAAAAAAAAGGCCCAACTAACTTTACCTTTTAAAAATACCGAACACTTTAAAATATCAATTTTTTCCTTTATTGGAATTAGCAAAGTCAAAACATAACTTTTGCCAAGAGTAACTTCAAGCTTCGTTATCTTTTTTTTTTTTTTTTTGTTTATGACCGATAATAAGCATACACAGAGCTTTAACAAGTCGATAAAGAGGCGCATGATTTTTTTGAGTTTTTTGTTTCATTGTTAAAGTTGCTCTAATTGAACATAATAAATAATGGATACTTTTATATTATCAGTAAATTGTGAGACTCATTTAATTGGTGGTGATTATGTGTGTAGTGGATATAATTTTATTGTTGTTTGATCATTCTCCAATAAAGGTATCAATTGTGAGATGATTATAGAGTGAAAAATGATTTGAAGTTCTATGTCTCAAGTGGAGTTATTGAAATCACGAAAAGTTTTGTGTGAGACTGTCTCCGTCCAAAACACGACTAAGACGAACATTAGTTTAAGTCTGATATCTATTAGTTTAACCCATAAATTTATCAGTTTAACCCGAAAATCTATCATCAGTTAAACCCACAACATCTTAGTTAAACACAAAATTCTAGCAATTCAAACCAGAATATCTACTAGTTAAAGCTCATAAGATGAAAACTGCACATTGTATCAGACTACCAGTCATTCTAAATGACTAATATGCGTCTCATGCAAGTCGTTTGTTGCAATTATCATGAAACGATTGAATATAAAAAGTGTTATAATTAATATAATATGAGACGGGAGGAAAATATATAGTGTTATCTTATGAGTAATTTATATTTTCCTCTTTATCCTCAAGCTAATCTTGTATCAGACCCTCTTACCAAACAATTTCGATTAGACCACTTGAACGTTTCATTTTCTTTCTCCACTTTTGAGTTTCTTTTTTAATAAAAGTAAACAATTTAACTTATATGGTTGCTAAATGCGACACACTTTACTAAAACACAACCCTTTAAAATATCCAACATACTTCTCTTCCTTAAAACTCCTTTCTCCCTCTACCTATTCCTCTCTCCTTTCTCCCTCTTCCTATTCCTCTTGTCGTTCAAAATTGAGCCCAAATTAACTCCCATAATTTCACCCAATTTCTGCAATTTATGATCGAAAATGGGATATTAATTAGTATTACTTCCTCCCTTCTTTTTCTATTTCGTGTGGTAAAACCCTCAATTTGCTTCGATGTAACCAAGGCCTGAATAACTTCAATTTTGAGGAGTTAAATGTTCATACTAAACGAATTGCTTCTAGATTTTCATAGAAATTTGTTATACTTCCAAGCAACTTTGTGAAGCCTCGTTCTTCTGTTTCTTCTATATTTTTTATAAAAAATCTATGTATATTTTTTGCAGGCCTATACTACTTGAAATATAACCATCTTCTATATTGAGAAATTGATGCAACTAGGGCTAGAGTTTTGCGATTTTTTGCGTTATTTCTCCAAACATTTTGTATTTTGTGCAAGTTTTAGGAAACATGTTATTCTATTTAGTGCAATCTGCAATAAACGGGTTAATCTGAATTCGTGTAATATGTAAGAAATAGGTTAATCCATTTCGTTCAGTTTGCACAAACAAATTAATTTGTTTCTGATAGATTGTACGAAATGGTGCCGAAGATTTTATTCATATTGCATGAATTGTATTAATTACGAGAAAAGTAAAACGAGTAACTTACATAAGATTGAAGTTCATTTTGATCAAAATAATCGTCCAAATATCAAGTTTAATATTAGTCAATATATCTCTTGCAATTTATATTTCTTTATGTATAGAAGAGGAGAGAATATTTTTTCAACGAGAAATTCTTTTCAGGAGAATAAAAAACTAAGGGTTTTGAGAATTGCATGTAATAAAATTGAGTTACATTTAGTAACCTCCTTAACTTATTATCTATGTGTAGTACATTTATTACCTTTTGTTTAACTAATTCACGGTTTACCTGTTAATGTCATACCTCTTTCTAATACTTTGCGTGAATCCAATACTCATCTACTAAAAATAGATAGGTAGCTTTAAGCAAACCCACGTTATAAATAATATCATCCTTATTAAATTATCTGAACTATGCTATACCTAATTGACCATTCGATGTAAAATCTAAAATGCATGCACATACATACAAATTGCACTCTCCAACTAAAAACTCTTATTCAATTTTTCTTCGGGTTTTGCTTGGTAATATTCGTTTAACGAGTAGAATATGCATCCATTTGTCATGTGCACACATTTACACATTATACCAATTGAAAAACTACCCATAAAAATGTACCAAAACCTAAATGTGTAAAATCCGTGCATATATTAATTAAGAAATAAAAGAATTTTATGTATGAATTGAATTTCAAAAAAGCAAAAAAAAAAAAATGCCATTTATTGGCCATGTACATCATTACCATTCACCACCGTCCACCCCCAAGTAAACGACCCATAATTTGAATTGCGAAAGATCATTTTTTTTGGTTAAATGTGGCTAGGTTTCAAGGATTGTAAACACAAAATATTAATTAAAAAGTGGATTATTATTACTAAGTTTATTACCATCCTCATTTTCTCTTTTTCTTTTCTTTTGTTTTTTTTTTTGGTCCTTTTAACTATTTTAGGTTGCAGTTTATGGGCCTGGATTTAGGTAATGGGCCAAGTGGGTCCAATCCAATAATAATCTTAAGTAAGGTAGACCTCAACACTGGCACTTCGAATAGAGAGACAGAGTGGGCAAGCTTGAACGACGTCGTCACATTCCCTACACACACACAAATGTCGACAAGGCAACAGCACCACTGATGCGACACGTGTCCGACACATCTTACAACTCGGTGAGCCGACTCGTTGCTCACTCACTGGGTTAACATAAGCTGACTCGGCATCCTCCGCATCCCCGGCGCAACCTAATCCACTCCCCTCCCTGTCTTGCTGCAGTGCGCCGCTTGGTCCCACCATAGCTTGTTGTAGTTGGGCCTGAAGGGACGCAGCTTGAGCCTCTTGGGCCCGGGCCTTCACTTGCCATGCTTGGGCCTCTGCACTTAATTGGGCCGCTCGGGCTTCCAACTCTGCGTTTCTCCTCGCTGCTTTTTCTACCTCCGCTTCTTTCTCTCTCATCCGTCGTGCCACAGCTTCCTCCGCTGCGCCTAGCAGTGCACGATAGTGTCTCTCCCTTTTGTCCGCTAACGTGCGCCGCAACTGCTCACCCTGAATTTCAGATTATTATAAACCAAATATCAAATATTTCATCTGTTGGCATTTATGGCACTAAATCACCATTTTCCAAATTGAAATCTTTGATTAAATTAAAACTCTTCCAGATTTATTTATTTTAAAACAAAAAAACTCACCTGTGAATGAAGGAAGTAAGAAAGTTCATCACTCTGTTGTTTGAATTGGAGGGCAAATTCTTCCGATATAAGAGAGAGCATCGTATTGGGTTGTTGTTGAATTTGTTGTTGTTGTTGTTGTTGTTGTTGTTGAAGTTGATGATTTTGGTCTCCAAATGACAATCTAAGCCCAGTTGATACAACATTAGATTGTTGATGATTTTGGAGCTGTGAAAGATCGATGAGCTGATGATTTTGATTTTGATTGTGTTGTTGTTGTTGATTTTGGAGAGAGAAATTGAATGAATTAATGGTTGTAGTAGTTGTTGTTGTTGCTGCAACTTCTCTGCTCCTTTTTCTTGGATTAACTCCAACTATTCAATCCATCACCCAATAAAAAAAAAAAAACAGCAACCCATTAATTTAAATCCAAAACTTTATCATTAACTATGAATTTGAAATAAAAATGAGCTTAGAATTAGTTGTTTTTTCATACTTAGATATATATTTAAAAAACTGAAAAAAAAAAATAAAAAAACCAACCTCCATTATTGTTAAAAAGCATATGGGATTGCTCAATAAATCCAGAACCAACACCTCCACCAGGCTGAGGTTGCAATGAATAATCGTTGCTTTCTTGGTTATTTCTGCATTCATATTTCCCAAAATCAATCATTCACAAAAAAACACCAACTTATTCAATAAAAGATGCAATCTTTAAATTCATGGAAAAACAGGGGAAGTGAAAAAAAAAAACCTGTTTAAGAAGAGAATATTTGAAGGGTATTGAGCTTGAACTGCCATAACCTTAGAAATGAGATAGAGAGATAGAATGTATTATGTATATGTGTGTGATGAAGATAAATATGAGAATTATAAAGAAAGGAATAATAAGGGGAAGAGTTATAAAAAGATAGAGAGAAGAGTATGGAGCAATGTGGGGAAGACAAATAAAGAGAGAAGAGAGAGAAAGATGTGGAAATTAAGGCATACACAGAAGATGCATGAAATTATGTGAGGGAGGAGGGATCAGAAATATTGGAAGAAAATGCCAGGAGAAAAAGGGAGTGCAATATTATCAAGATGCTACCCTTAAAGGCGGACTCTTCAATGACCCTAAACAAATTATTATTTCTTGCCTTGTTTTTTATTTCGTAAAAACGAGTGATAATAATGCGTAGTAGTAATATAGACGGAATTTGATTTGAGGTTTTGTATTATCACAGTAATATCATAACCAATTAACATTGCATAGATGGTGTTTATGGGTTTTTTTAAAGGGAAAAATTGTATGCAGTACTAAGGATTATATATAAGAAGCTAAAAATGGAAATAAGTTTATTAATTGATCATTTATCACATCGGTTGATCCAAAAAAAAAAATTCATAAATTCATAACTTATTTCCATTTTAAATAGTGTATTTATGTCTTATATGCAATATAACATAAACCTTTTTTTAATTATTAATTAATATTTTTTTTACTATTAGAAAAAATTAAAAAAAAAAAAGGTAAGATTTTGATGGAGGGAAACAAGAGTTAATGAGTTGTGACTTTGTGTCTGTACATGAGAAAGAAAGAAAGGCAAAGATTAAAGCAAAGAAATTTCCCATCTTCTCGACTTTGTTTTCACCTACTTTATTTTTAAAAAAAAAAACAAATAGAAAAAAATTATTTTATTTGTGGAATTTTTGGTGGGAAGAGATGTGTAAGTTTTTCCTTGTGCTATCATATGATGCGGTTGAAACGAATCAGTCCTTTTTAGAGAGAGAAAGAAAAGTTTAAAAATAAGATGAGAGAGAAAGTTTTTATTTATTTTTTGGTTGGGTTGGGTATTCTCGTGTGGGGAGACGATGGAGATAGAAATGGCTTTTCTTGAGGAAGGAGTCTCGTGTTTGTTACCATTATTAAAGGAAAACATATTGAAGTAGTAAGTGGTAAGTAGTGGTACCATTTGTGATTATCTTCTTACTTACTTTAAGTAGTAAACCTGGTTTTTTTTTAAAAAAAATATTATTAATTATTGTTAGGTTTAATTTAAGATTAGTCAACTAGTCTAATTTGGTAGGAGGATGTGAAGAAAGACTGAGTTGCAGAGCACCTCATTGTTTTGCATTATCTCCAATTTCAAACTTGGTGTGATTCAAAACTAAACAAATAAGTTTTCAATGGAGTTTGTTTGAATTTTGTTTTACTATATTGTACAAGGGTTTTCGTTATACGTCAGTCGTTACCCTAGGAAATTTGTATAAGCATTAGATATCTATCTACAGAAGTGTTATTTATTTTAACTAGTCTTATATGCACGTGATGCGTGTTAAAATAAATAAAAGGTCAATTGTGTAATAATATATACGAAAAAATATTCATAAAGTTCATTATATATATGTTTTTTTAAAAATCAATAAATCAATGATGAGGTAAATATTTTGTTAATTGAGGGATGATGTAAATATTTTTATTAATTGAGGGTATAATAGTAAAAGATGATGAATTTGTATTTTATTATTTCAACGTATAAAAGGTTTATCATTTTTGGTGTCCCCCTCCTCTTCCCTTATAATACAATACTATACTCCAAGTGTTAATTCATTGATATTATGATCACATGAGTATGGAGTATTTCCACATTTTACTTCTTGTACATAACTTTTAAGGTTTCACTAAATAAGGCTTGACCTAGTGGTAAAGCCGTAAAAGGTTTGGCCTCATGACTTCAACGTCATGGGATCAAATCCCATTAGGGGCTTTTTAGGGTGAGGTTTCCCTTACCATCCTCCCTCACTCCAAGAAATCCGACCTGCAAATCTGACTAGTTAAATTTGTGCAAAATACCAGTTCAGTAGGGTATTTCATTTTACCTAATTCAAAAAATATATATATATAACTTTTAAGGTTTCAATTAACATTTCACTATATGTATAAGTTTTATTATTGTTAATTGCTCTACTTGTTAATTTTGAAGGAGAAAGTAGTTTCGTGTATGGTTTTGATGTTATTAGTAGACTTGGAAAATTAGTTTTTCTAACATCAAGTAACCGAATCTCATGCATAGATCATTAGATTGATATATATCATGCCAAAATTAAATAATTCCTCTTGATCGGTAAATCTCTATTATATAAGTCAAGGGAGGAGGTGTGGTGTCATCTTTTGAAGTGACTAAAATACCCTTAATGATCTAATTAATGGAATGAAAAATTTACAAAAGCAAATCATTTAAAAATTCTCATTCCAACTTGTCATTTAAAACAAGTTTAAAATGGTATATGCATCAAATACTTCAATCAAAAATTAAATTGACGAAATATTTATACCTTATAAAAAAAGATGGCATACATAACGTGCACTTAAAAAGTTTGAACATTCACTACCTTTAATACTCTTTAATTCAGTTAAACCAACTCATTATTTTTGTTCTTTCTGTTCAATATTCATTCACAAAAAAATTAATGTTAATAATCACTCACAACCTTTTTATTTTTTTACATTAGCGAATCAATATATTTAAATTCATCTAATTGTTGAATTTTTCACATTTAAGTTTAATCATAAATAAAGTACGAATGAAGTATCTAATAAAATAACAAATTTTGAAATTAACGCACGCATCGCGTGCATATGAAAGCTAGTTCCACAAATGCAAAGAGGCCTTGTGGACCAAATATGACAATTAGAACCTCAAGCATGATTCCTTCACTCATTCCATGAAACAACAAATTGGATGTCCACAATTAGGATCAATATGTTTTATTTCTTATGACGACTAATTTACAATTACCTAGTATATACTTCGTGCCTATTCTCCTCAACTTATTTTCAGTTTAGTTCAATTTTGTTAAGTTCAATAATTCTGTTCAATAATTCAGTTCAGTTTAATCCAGTTCAATTCAGTTCAACTCTAGACAATAATTTACTCTCACATATCATTATTTATTTCAGTTCAATTCAATTCAAGTCAATTCAGTTCAGTTATTTTACACCGAAGAGAACATACCCTTCATCGAGTAAATTGACAATATTTATTAGCTACTTAACTTTGACTCTATTTTCTCACTATCATAGAAATAAAAACATAGTGAAGTGAGATACTATTATATTCGTTTCGTTTTAATGTATTTTTTCAAAATATCAACCTTTTATATTTTTGCTTATGCGCAATTAACAATGATTTGTTTACAATATAACCCTTATATATTAAATTCATTTGAAACGAATATAATATGTAAGGGTTCTATTTTTCCTTATGCGCAATGAACCAAATCAGATGGAGGGATTAAATGGTTGATATATGTAAGAGTTATTGTAAACAAATCGTTATTGATAAGGTAAAAGGATTACTAGTTGGCATAGTATTTGGTTACAAAGAAGAGATGCAAGCTAGGGGTGCTTATCGAGCGAGCCGAGTCCGAATAGCACTGGGCTCGGCTCGAGCTCGTTTATAATTTCCCAGGCTCGGCTCGGCTCGTGAGCTCGCCGAGCTTGGGAGAGCCGAGCTCGAGCTCGGCTCGTGATGGAAATTTGGGGCTCGAGCTAGGCTCGCGAGCTCGTTTAGGCTCCGCTCGCGAGCTCGTTTAGGCTCGGCTCGCGAGCTCGCTTAGGCTCGGTTCGCAAGCTCGTTTAGGCTCGACTAATGAGCTCGGCTTGGCTCGAAGTAGGTGAGCTTGTTCACTCACCCATCATATGCTTTTATAACTTGATTTCCCTCTTAGCATTGCTAAGATTTCAATGTGGGACTTCATGGTTTGTTAAAGAAAAACAAACTTACTATCCCCATTTCAATGTGGAACTTTATGTTTTGTTTAAGATAAACAAACTCATTCTACATATGCTTATATAACTTGGAATCCCTCTTAGCATTGCTAAAATTTCAATGTGGGACTCCATGTTTTGTTAAGAAAACAAACTCATTATACCCTTGTTTTGTTTACATATGCTTTTATAACTTGGAATCCCTCATAGCATTGTTAAAATTTCAATGTGGGACTCCATGTTTTGCTAAAGAAAAAATTATCAAATATTTTAAGGATTAAATAATCAACTATTTAAAATTATACTTCATTCCCTCTATGAAGAAAATAAAGTATAGTTTTTGTTTCCCAACCAAGGAGATACAAAATTAAACTTTAAGTTGAAGTAAGGAATAGTAGCTATTTATAAAGAAAATAAGGTTTATCCTTGTTTTCTTAACCAATGTGGGACTTTAGTGCCTAGTGGAGTAGAGGTGAAGTTGGATCACAATTTAAAATATATAATTTGTGATCTAAATTAAAATATAAATTATTATTAAATTTTTTTAATATAAATTTTTTTTTAATAAGAATATTTTTTTTAATATAAAATAATAAACGAGCTGCTCACGAGCTTTACGAGCCGAGCTTTGCCTAGCTCGGCTCGGCTCGTTTAAGTCTCGAGCCGAGCCCGAGCTCGAGTCGAGCTTTGACCGAGCCGAGCCCGAGCTGCTCGCGAGCTTGTCAGGCTCATTATCACCCCTAGATGCAACCAGGTTTGACATATGATAATTACTGTTGTTACCAAATACTATAATCTTAAATTTGATAAACTCTTTCTCCTTTGTAAAATATAGTACTACTCATTATGTTTCTATTTACTAGTTAATTACATTTTCTTTTAGTAATTTTCATAATAAGTTGCAATTATTTGAATATAAATTGCAAATGTCACTTTTAGCGAAATACTTCAATCTGGTATTTCCGTTGTGAGGTAATGTCAAACCAATACTCATAAAATATTTTAAATATTAAAAATACCTGAAGTCCACAATTTTTTGCTTTAAAAGAAGGATTTGTAAATCTTCTCATATAACTAGATCTTGCATATCTCACGAGACCAGGTATTGAGAGAATTAAAAGTAACCCCTTATGGCCTTATAGCCTCAACTGATGGAAATAGTGAATGATCAGTTTGAAAATTTGACCGTTGATAATTAGTCCTCTTATTGTGGGGCCAAACTCCAAAAAGCGCGGGGAATTTGTGCGCGGATACCCATACCCACGGTATGAATGGGGTCGCCTTTCAGTTTATAAATTTCTTTCGCGTGTTATTTATTTTAAAAAAATATTTCGCGTGTTAAATCATATGTTTAGCCGCCCATAATTCTTGCTAATCTACTATGACGTAGACCAAGTAATTGCCTTTCTTTTTGAGAAAAAAAAAAAGGGAAACTGCTGGAATCAATTTAACTAAAAGAAAATTCAATCTAATTAGTTATGTTCTATTTATTATTGTTTTCTTAACTTTTAATTTTTTATAAAACTTAAAATTTTAAATACGAAACTAGAGGATGTGGTTTACAATAATCAAATTTATCAATTTCTAATAAGTTTGACTAATTTTTTATAGACCTGGTTTGTGGGGGGTATAATAATCATGATCAACATAGGTCGGGTTTGTGGCTCCGACCCGAAAATGCGCGGATTTTGGGCACAATTTTTAGGCCCACGGTCGTGCCCGACCACTTTTTTGGGCAAAAAACGGAGCAATGGAACTTTAAATATGAAAAAACAAGTTAATCTTTTGTCTGGCCCTAAAAGCCCGCATGGTCTAGCATAAATTAGCGGCTTTTGACGCGGGAATTTCGACCCGAGACTTTTGCCCATAATGGGTTACTTTTTTGGCCAAAGCCTAGCTCGGGCCTGCCCATGATCACCTCTAATTTTTTCTTATAATCTTCCTCATACACGTGGGTCTACTATGAGTATTATTATACACCCAAGACTATTTTATTTGCTCATTTGAAACTCTCATTATGTTCCTTAGGAGCTCCCCATTGAGCAAAAATTCGCCTTGGGTGTATCCATGCACATGATAAACTTGGGTATATGATGAAAGCACCCTTTTTTTTTTTATCATTTATAGGATATTTATCGTATGACTTTTAAATACAAAAGACCAAAATAGCTGAAAAATCGTTGTGATACTAAAAGAGCACTTAATACATGTATAATTTGAATTAGATTATTATACCCCCCAAAAAAATAAAGGAAAAAGATAAATAGAGTGTATTTAAGAATCAACCAAATGTTTGGTTCTACATAGAGCTGATCATGGACAGGATGGCCCGCTAGGCTCACCCATTCGGGCAACGAAATTGGTCGGGCTTGGATATCTTTTAATTTCTAAAAGATTGAAAAATTTGAAGCCCGCCTGTTGACGTTAATGTGCGGGTAGCGAAATAAAAAATACCTAACTGACAAGCCCCCCTAACCCCACTTTTAAATATTATAATTTTTCATGAAGTATATTAAATATTACTATCATTATAATTTACAATTATTGACATGCATTTAAGGATAATTTGAGTTCCATTATTTTGTATTTCATCCGGTTATATTTCAAATTCAAATTTCACTCATGTGTCTTCTCTTTCACTTTCATCAATATCTTCTTTCATATTTTTTAAATACTCATTGACAATTGAAGATTACATAATTTTTTAATATTAATTTTTTTTGACTTAAGAGTTTCATTTTTTCTTGAGATTTGTATAAATTTCGCTTATTAGACAATTATGTTGATGCATGTCTTCTCTCTTGAAAAGGTCTTTTGAAGCACCTTTATCGGGGGGCCCCATACACTATTAAAAGGTCTGACAGGTAAACTAAATATGTTTGTTGGACAAAAGTTTTTGAATAAGCTTGACTTATTTCCCGTTCAAACCTGATCATGACTAGTTCTACGGTGTTGGGTTAAATTGGATATGCAAAATATCAAAGTACAAGAGAATGTTTTGCTCCTTTACTCATTTTTAATTGTCATTTTACTCATTCTATCCCATTTTCAATGAGTAATGAGTAAATAAAATAGATCTTGGTTTACATTTGCCTTGTATAAAAAAAAAAAAATCAAATTTTGAGTTGGGTTCATTTCAGGTAAAAGGTCCATGCATGTCTAGTCAAAATTTCACATCAGTTGGGTACACCAATGTATATGTAATTTCACAAGTTTAGAGCATGTCTAAATATGTTAGAATCATATATGATTTGATATATAAATAATTGATGATCTAATAAAATCTAATTAATTTGCTCATGTTTGAAAATTCGAATCTCCGAAGATGGTTTTCGTTATATGATTCACACCTCGACTTCCTTTTTTCTACGTCCTTTACATTTAGAATACAACGAATCTACAATGCACGCTCTTGAGAATTGATGACTTTGATTCCGTCTACACCAAAAAGAATAACTTTGATTCCTTTTATTGAGAATGATAAGTGATATCTTAATAGTATCACCTTATGAGAGAATAGATCAAAAACTCACTTGATTATATACCTCATTCGTCTCGTATTAATTGCAATAATTTGCCTTACATGGCTCACTTTGATCATATTTTTTAACTGATACTCCCTCTGTTTTTATATCGTTCTCACTTAGAATCTTGACACTATTCATACTCAGAGGGAATCTTCTCATTTTTTTTCAATTTATAAGAAAAAATATAGTCACGAGGGGTCTTGTTTGGTTCGTCTCAATCAGTACATTATTAATATTTAATCTTTATAACTAGTTTTTAGACCCGGGCTACGCCCCAGGTAATTATATCTTTTATTTATTAATATTTTACTTTGAAATATTAACATCAAATATCACTTGGTTTAGTGGTTTAAGACATTAATATATGTGCTTGTGATCTCGGGATCGAATCTTACATAATGCATTTTCTATTTTTTTAGTGTATGTGGATTACATAGCATAAAATTCTCCAAGCGAAGGCGCCACGTGGCATCGTTCCGTGCTTAGGAACGCCTTTTAATATATTAGTATAGATTTTTACTAATATATAATGAAAGATATTTAATTTCAAAGATGTTTATTGGAATATGCGCACAGGAAAGTGAGAAAGATAAATAACAGAGGGAGTAATCTTCAATTTATTTCAATGTATTTATTATCAGATATCAACTTTTCATAGTTTTTACTAATGGATAATTGGATATATTAATCGATAAAATTAAAGCATTGGCAAATGTGTTAATTAAATAGGTGTGATTAACTAATATGGTGCAGACTGGGTATATATATAAAGGAATTGAGCTAAAATATTGATTTTTTTTTTTTAAAATTGCATATTAAATTTACGATCCGTTTGGTAGTTGGTTATACATGATGGTAATGAGAATGAATTTGTATGTAAATTTGTGAAGAAAATCATTGTTAATTGCCATCGTAATGTTGATATATCCTAAAATGTCTATTTTTCTTCTTGAATTTTCATTCTCATCCAATACCACATTGTTAGATGGTAATGAAAATTAGGGGTGATCAGGTTACTTTCTCGTGGAGAAAAAACAAAAACTTGAGGGTTGAAATTTCCTCCCCATGGAGATTTTGAGGCTGCTTTCGTTGTAACTTACACTTAAAATTCATTCCCATTACCACAATTCATTAACGATTACCAAATGGACGCTGAAGTACTTATAAAATTAATTAATTAATAATTAAAGAATTTATTTTGAGTGAGAATCATTAATATTCACGTTGCCATTAGGTTGAATTCATTATCTGTCTACCTGAGTTTGTTTTATGTTTAGATGATTTGAGTCAAGTTTGGGTCATCAGTTTAAAATCATATCAGGTTTCATGATTATTTTCAGGTCTTCAATTTTAAGTGCAAATCGGGTTTTATGTTGGCATATACCTACGTCCTACAAGGCTACAGTAGTGGTGGAAGTTCAGTTGACGTAATTTAATCTGATCTGAACACAATTTTTTTTTTTTTCAATTTAAATCCAAACCTATTAGAGTTTGAGTCCAAATAAACCAATCTAATTCGAATTTTCAGACAATAGATTGGATCCGATTTGAATTATCCATTTTCTAAGATATGTTTTTCGATGAAATAAATTTAGAGCGGTCATCAAAATAAAATGTTTGATAATAGAAGTAACTCATATAATCACATAAACATTCATTAATAAACTAATAACAACTAATAATTTATTATAAACTCATAATTTACTACAACAGAATATTCAACAACAGCATAACAAGCATGTTCAACTATATAGCAGGTTTAACTCTACAGCAGCAAGTTAGGGTTTCAACTTTTAGGGGAAGTAAAAGCATGCCGAACCATCTAGGCCTTGTTTTTTAACAAATCAATAAGAATCTAATCCCAATATTTTTCGAGTCCAATCCAAATAATTAATTCAATTTGGATTGAATTTCCATATTTATACGAATAACTTTAACCCTAACTACAATAATATATTATGCCCCAAATATTATTGTTCAGTGATGAATATTCTTATTCCTTGATTAGCTTATAACCACTAATAAATTACAGCTTGTTTAGTCACCAATATTAGAAGAAAAAATGTGAGAGGCAAAATCAAATCAGATTCACCAAATCCTTGTGAAAAATGAAGTGGAGGTGGAGCATCACACCATTAATTACGCAAGATGAAAATGAAAAGAGCGCTCCTATGTCCTATCCTCCCTAACCCCCACCAAAAACAAGTAAAAATAAAATATAACAAAACAAAAACAAAAACAAAAACAAAAACAAAAACAAAAGGTTTAATTAGTTGAGAAAGAAAGAAAGAAGGGATTGAATTTCTCAAGAAAAGTTAAGTTTGGTACTGGTGATCTCCCCAAAACCAAGAAGGAGATTGGAAACTTTAATTAATGAAACTGACATACAAAGAAAGAAACCCACCAAACAGAACACAAGAAATCAATTTTTATAGAGTACTATAATAACCAACGCAAATTAATAAAATATAAAGTGAAACAATAAGGGAGGCAATAGGCTACAAAATTGGCATGGTATCATGCAAAATGTCTTCTTGGATGACCCACCATTACAGAAGCAGCTTCGTTCGTCTCTCCTCACCAGTCACCTCCTTATTCAACCAAAAAAAGCCCTGCACGGCAACACTACTCAATACTCATTTGTTTTTGATGCCTAGCTCACCCATGCATTTCTTTTATGTATATCCTTTTCATACTCTTATCATAATATTCATTTTAAGATCATATACATGACCAACCCTATAATTTCTTGTCACAAGAAAGTTATTACATACCATGATAAGCATGAAATGTAAATTAAAACCCATATCAAATATTGAATGAGAGGTTGTTTATTGATATTGAGGATATTTTATTAGGGCATTTGTTTTAGAGCGATCTTTGACGTTAAATAACAATTATTTCTACTTTATGAGTTTTATATTTTAAAAGATATGATAATGAACGACCTATAATTAGTCATATATACATAATATATCATGGTTTTGTTTATTTCACAACTCACAACAAAAAATTAAAACGTATGTTTGATTTAGAATAGAACTGAAATATATTTAAGGGTTATGCTATATGCAGCCCTTAGGGTAAGGGCTGCATATAAGACATAAATACATTGCTTAAAATGGAATTTAGTTGTAAATTTATGAGAAAAGTTTGCATTAAATCTATGTAATAAATGATCAGTTAATGCTTGTTTTTTTTTTTTCCATTTTTAGCTTCTTATATCAACCCTTAGGGTTGCATTTAGCTTTTTTCTATATTTAAATATAAAACGAGTAATATGGTAACGAAACTTGAAACCACCTTAGCTTTTAAAAGTGCCAATAACCATCCAAGTAACCAAACAAACTTAGATAAATTGCTATTGCATGCCCTTAACATTCCTTTGAGAATCATGTCCTAGGTTCCATCCCAAATTTTAGCAGTTCAGCTCCTCGATCAGTCTGATACAAAATTATACCTACCCAAAGATGCAAGTCGTTTGTGAAAGATGGGAGTACATAAAGATGGTACATGAGCTACGTGGGTGAGATACACTTAATTTAATTTTGCCTTTGCTCTGTTGATAGTGCATGTGGAGATGTTTCCTTTTACTCCTACTTTGTATTCCAATTCGTGGATTGTAAATTTGTGACAAGTTTATATTATGTACTTTTACTTCTCCTAGTCAATTATATGGCGTTTTACACTTTTACCTATATACTTCAATCTTAACTTGTTCAAAAATATGTATTAAATAACCCCTTGAGGTAAAGTTTTAACACTAAAATTACTATCATACAATGAATCTGATTGCTTAATATTGTCGCCTCTTCCATGCATGAGTATATCTTAAAAAGATATAGCAATATAGCATGCCCTCGACTTTATTTCTATATGTCACACTTGATCAACATTGAAAGTAATAGTAAATTCTTACTAACAACAAACTTGCTTCGAAAATAATAAAGAATATTTTTTTATCAAGGCCATTATGTAAGACTTAGGAGTTCTCTCTTTTAATTACTCCTTGTCTTTCTTGATTGTCTATGCAACTCTAGACGACTACATAATGTTGGGATTGTCAAAAGGAAGACTATCTTAATTTTTGTACTACTATTCTTTATTTAGCCTCAAAATTAGAGACTCATACATCTACTTATTAGATAATAAGTTACTCCTTAAAAATAAATAATTAAAAAATTATTAAAATTGTCGGAAAAAACTTTGTACACCCTATGGGTAAACTACCTACTAGAGGTAGACTTTAATAACTAGTGGAGTCAGCAGAGTCCAACTCCTCAGAATTACTAATTTTATTATTGTCTATTTTTAATAAATAGATAACCCATAAAATAGATAAAGTTTTTCCTCATAATCTAAGCACTCATCAATTTCCTTTAAGCTTTGTGTAGTACTTTGTAGAAAATGTAGCTTCTTCAACACGATCATGCCAAATTGCTCAAACATAATTAAAAAGAGGAATTTCTCGGCTGGTGTGGCGTGAGTTGGCCCATCAATTCAATGTGGTGAGTTGAGCCAGCTTTAAACTCTTTTCGTGACAATGGGTTTTGCATTAGTTTTTTGTAGTAGTATTATTGTAAACCATGCATCTAACTTCAGTTAAAAAAAGCTAATATCAACTATGACAAAAAACTAATATCAATTGTTTAGTGGGTTAACTTATGTGGAGTCTATACGAGAGAGAGGCAGTTCAACTCAATCGTGTTCTCGATAAAATAAATTTTTTATGGTACCTAATGTCTATTGTTTAGTATTAGTACATCGGCCCTGATTCATAAACAATATATTCAATGAATTTTGGGGTGGAGGATCTCGAACTCATCTCAATATCCATCTATATTCAAGGAGTATTAAAATGCGTTCTTTTTATCTTAATAATCCTGAGCTGAACTGAACTTATCTAAACTGAATTGAACTTATTGAACCTGATTAGAACTTATTGGACCTGATTAGAACTTATTGGACCTGATTGAAACTTATTGACTTGATTGGAACTTATTAGACCTAATTGGAACTTATTTGATCTTAGGAACTTATTTGACCTTATGTAACAAAAAATTTGATGAATAGCATAAATATTACCCCTAACATAAATACTACCCCTCAAAATTTATTACAAAATAATAATCATTAAAATTTATCCTTCAATATTATATTCCCTCCATTTAACAATATAATGCACACACGATTTTTGAAGTCGAACTTTGACCGCTAATTACTTTCAATTTTTGTTGATAGAAAATTTTAAAAATCAATATTATTATAGCATTTTTCAAGATGAATCTAACGGTATAAATAATTTTTATTTGTCGTATTTGAGAGATATTTATGGTCAAAGCAAATTTTCGTAAAGCGTGAATGCCTTATATTTTGAAACAGAGGGAGGAGTAGTATTTATTACTTATCTCTTAGTATTAACATTTCAACAAAAAAAAAAAATACTATTTATATGCTTGTCTATACACAACTTTCACCACTAATATACTCCATTCGTTTCATTTTAATTGTTACACTGTGATATTTTACACTATTCACATATTTCACTGTGACCATCATTTGTGATTTATATGCGGATGAAAATATAGTCATGTGGGATCCTGTTAGATTCATCATAACATGTATTTTATTAATATGTACTTTTTATAATTTTTACAAATATAAAACTAAAGATATATGTCCTCAAAATTTTGTATTGACATGCGTGAAAAGTGTAAGTGAACCATTTAAAAGAAACGGAGGGAGTATGTAATAGCGTTGCTTTAATATCATAAAGCACTAGTAGGAAATCAATTAATAAATATTTATTTTTAATGCTATTAGTAATGAAAACATATTATATCTAGTTATTTAGAGACGAATTGCAAAAATATTTTTATTATGATGATTATTATTGTTAGCCTTATTTGAACATGATTATAATATTTTTAATTATAACATAATCAGCCAATAGTGATATGAATAATAAAATAATAGATAATAATGCAAATATAATACTTCCTCTGTATTTTTTTTTATCTTTCTTACTTTGACTTTGCATGTTTGTCAATGCACTTATTCTACATTAAATATCTTTCATTACATATTAGTAAAAATTATAATAATTAAATATTAATAAAGTACTCCTTGAGACGAATTAAACAAGACCCCACATGACTATATTTTCTCTTATATCTTGAGAAAAATCTAAAAGATTCTATCTAATTGTCAATAGTGTCAAGATTCTTAGTGAGAAAGATAAAAAAAATACAACACCGTTAGTCATTAACCCCTAATCCCCTACTCTAACCCTAATTAGCTACCATAAACCTAAGCCAAACCTGCCCTAACCTTAATTCCTAATCTAATACCCTAACCCTAACCACCCCTCCCACTCCCCCTTACCCCAGCCCCCACTCCCTCACCCCTTACCCCAACAGCCTTCACTCCCCCACCCCCAACCCCCATCATCCCCAACCCACTCCCCCACCCTTACTCCCCCACCATCCCTCCTCCCACCTCTGAAATCCCCTCCCCTTCCCCTATAGAATCGCGCTCAGCATCATAATTCATCGTCATCTTCCTCTTCGTCGTCTTCGGTTTCTTCTTCGTATGGATTTGAAAGGGCCGCATTAAACTCCACCTTAGCCGCCACCATAATTGTCGTCATCTTCTTCATCTTCAGGTTCTTCTTTGTACAGATCTGAAAGGGAGGGGGTTGCAGGTCTAAAAAAGGGATGGGGAAGGGGGTGACGGGTCTGAAAGGGAGGGGGAAGAGGTTGCCGGGGGGTGCAGGCTGGTGGGGCGTTGCAGAACTTTAGAGGGAGGGGGTCGTGGGGGATGCGGGCTGGGGGCAGTGAGGGGTTGCGGGTGCGGCAGTAGGGGGCCAGAGGGGGCTGCGGGTTGGTATGGCTAAGGGGTGGTGGGGGCTGGGGTGGGCTGGGTAAGGGGTGGTGGGGGGGGGTGACAGGTTAAGTGGGGGGCTAGGGTTGTGGGGTAAAGGGTGGAGGAGGTGGTGGTTAGGATTAGGGAATTAGATTAGGGGGTTAGGATTAAGGTTTGACTTAGGTTTTAGGATAGTTAATTAGGATTAGGAGGGATTAGAGGTCAATGATTAACGAAAGTGTAACACCGTTAGTCAAAACGGTAAGTTAATGTATTTTTAAAAAAATGGAGGGTATCTATATGGAGAATTTTGAAACTCGAAAGGGTATATGGTGCAAAAAAATATTTGTCAGGGGTATATATATGGTGAAAAAACCGTTATTTTTTTTGGTAATTAAGTAAGTAGATTGATTAAATAGAACATTTATAACCTAAACTATCGTAAAGGAGGCAAACCAAATAGGTTGTACTCCCTTACCCTTTAGGACAATGAGAATCAACAGATTCAAACACTACCATACAACCAATTACAAACTAGCAAACCACTACTGATCTCTTCTTGTTACTTTCTGTGGCATAAAAGCTAATACTCTAGCTCTAATGACGTTTTTAATTTGTTTAACACTAGCATTAATGTTAGGAGCACATTGATCCCAATATACAGAAGTTTAACCTTGCCAAATGACATAAACTAGTGCATTCAAGCAAGTTAAGATACCATTCTTCTGAAACTTTAATCTTCTGCCGTGTTTCATATTCTTGATCAGTTGCTGCAAATCTTCTGTTATTTATCTGAATTGAAGCTATCTCTTGATGATTCTCAAACACCTAACACTAAAAGGACAAGAAAAGAAGAGATGTTAATGATTCTCAGTACTTTTGGTGCATAAAAGGCATTTATCATCTCTACTTATCTCATACAAAGCCAATTTTTCTGTAGTTTGCAGCTTGCCTTGAATTGCCAGCCAGATTATATGAATCTGTGCTTAGGAACTCCTAGCCTGTTCCATACCACCTTGTTCCAATTAAAATCAACTTATGCACCCTTCAGTTTAGCATACACATCTTGAACTGAATATCTGCTCATGTTGTTGATCTCAGTTTGTGTGTACACCCTTTTCAAATTTTCTTTCACTTCACAGATTTTCTTCCAATACCAACTAGTATAGAAATGAGGTACATAGGACCACCAATCATCTTGCTTAAGGTAGACTGAGCTAATCCACCTAAGCCACACACTATCCTGCTTATGTCGCAAATAAGTACATGCACCCAAGTGCATGTAGAGCATGGTGCACCCTTTTCTAAACTACTCCGTTTTATCATTTTTAGAGTCTATAATTTTAAAAAATTATTTTATTTGCTTCCTTAAATTTTGCAACTAAAGATTCCTTTTTTAAATTTGAATTTTAAAGGTATATATTCTTTTACCTTAAGTGTAGATGTTCATTTATTATAGGTTCTTTTCATTATAACCTTCGTTCTTTTATAAATATAAATTTACACGTTCTTTAATTGTAAGTCATGTGTTCTTTTTTTAACGTAGAAAAGTTGTTGAAAAAAATTCATGTTCTTTTATATAAACGGTATGTTCTTTTTGGGTGCACAATGAGCATGGTGCACCCTAGTGCATAATCCACGCTTCGTGCTTATGTGACACAGCCCATACATATTTACCAATGAATGCATTGTTCCACAACTCAACATCCCTGAAACCTAGTCTTCTTGCGGATCTAGGACTACATAATCTCTCCCAAGCAATGGCACCAAGTTTATGACTATAAAATTGACCACTTCACAAGAAAGATCTACAGTTTTTATTGATTTCCTACATCACCTTCGTAGGAAGTACAAAGATTTGTGCCTAATACATGTGGATACTTAGCAATACTGAGTTCAGGAGCTGTATTCTTGTTGTGTATGATATATTTCTAGAACTCCACATTTTAATTCTCATTGTCATCTTTTCTGTGAGAACTTCACATTATGCATTAGAAATTCTCTTAGCACAGATTGATACTCCTAAGTACCTGAATGACAAGGTTTGCTATGAAAATCTAGAAGCATCAACTATTCTTTGTATATCTGTGTGATTCATACCACAAGGATACATGGCATATTTACCAACATCTGCTTTCAAAGAAGAAGTATCTGAAAAGAGTTTGAAAGCCTTCAATAGTAAGTATACAGAAGCAAAATCTCTCTTGCATCATAGTATGAGATCATCTGCAAAGCATAGATGAGTCAACTTCATTTCTTTGCACCTCGGATCATTAGTTATGTAAAAGCTTCAGGAAATTCAAGGGCTAATAACATCTCTCTCAGAAATTCCCAAGTCAAAGTGTCATAAGCTTTTTACAAGTCTATTTTCAATAGACAACTAGGCTTCACCTTCTTTCTTCCATAATGCTTTACCAAATCTTGAAGCACCATGATTTTATGGACAATGTACAAAACCAGTTTAATTTTCCATAATCAAATCTTAGAGAACTTGTCTCATTCTGCCACAAATAACTTTAGTAACACATTTGTATATTGTGTTACAGCAAGCTATTGGTATGAAATTAGACATATTATGTGGACATTTTGTTTTTGGTACCAGTGTCAAGATTATATGATTCATCTCCTTCAATAACCTGCCACCTTGAAGAGCATCCAAAACAGCACCAATCACCTCATCACCCACTATATGCCAAGCATCCCAGTAAAAGAATGTGCCAAAACCATCAGCACCTGGTGCTTTACAACTAGGAATAGAAAAGAGAGCCTTCTTTACTTCAGCTTCAGTAAGAGGGGCATTCAAAATACTCAGATGATCTGCATTGATTCTGGATCGTCCCGAATAAGCTGGACATCAACCTGCCTTCTTGTCCTAGCATCCCTAATCAAGAGCTTTTCATAATAGGGTAGAAAAGCTTTTGATACTCCCA
Organism: Beta vulgaris subsp. vulgaris; assembly: GCF_026745355.1. Classification (NCBI taxonomy): domain Eukaryota; kingdom Viridiplantae; phylum Streptophyta; class Magnoliopsida; order Caryophyllales; family Amaranthaceae; genus Beta; species Beta vulgaris. The sequence goes on from NC_079206.1 coordinate 13,728,183, forward strand.
CAGAAGTATCCTGCCTTCTTCCAGCAGCATAAAAAATATCATACACTTCATTCTGCAGCCTCCTTGCCTTGATACTTTGATGAAAGAGTGAAGTATTTTCATCACCATCCTTGATCCAGCCATAATGTTTAGCTTTTTGAGCTAAGAACTCAACATAACTTTTTGATGAAAGTGACAGTCTTTGACTGCATTAATTTCAGCATCAACAAGTTGTAGATCACCGGGATTTTCATGCATTCTTTTCTGTGCTTCCAACATAATATGGTGAGCTTTAACTTCAGTAGCTTAATTTTAGAATAATCCTACCTTTATGCCCCATCTTCTCAAAAAGAGTCTTTTTACCTCTAACCTGTTTAATAGGTTAGATTTTTTTTCCTTTAATTTCTCCTCCCATCTCACAACCTTGTTTCATGGAAGCCCCTCCATCACCACCACATCCCCACCCCACCCCACCTTTGAAATAAACTGGCCCCGATCCTCACCATCCACGACCACTTGAACCAAACCCCATCTACCCCCAAGCAAAACTTATCCCCTCACCACCCACATTCACCTGAACTAAACCCCACCACACCTTCATTGCCACCCCGAAATCCTACCCCCTTCCACCCCACCCCCACTAGACCGAAACCCCACCCCACCTTACCATGACACCCACCACTTCAAACCGCAACCCAACCCACTAGTCAGAATTCTCAACTGTAAGGACCCACCACACCACCATAAAGACCTACCATCCTCAACCGTCACAACCTCTCTTAAGTCGACAACACCATCACCATCCCATTCTATTCACCTTCACTTATCTCCTTCTTCATTCAGATGAACTGTCTAAACCACCACCACCACCACACGGCCAGCTGAACCACCAGCACAATCAAACAAACATGCAACATGCAATAGTGGGATGTTAGGGAAAATGAAAAGAAAATAAAGCTTGGAAGAGATGGGTGGATGGTACAGTGGAGATGAGATGATGGCGATGATAGAGTAATAAGGAAAGGAGATGGTGGCGTGGTAATGTGGAGAGGAAATGGTGGTGATGACTGGTGAGTGGTGAGAGGAGAGAGAGAAAGGAGAGAAAGAAAGGGGTGAGAGGGGGTTTATTTTGTTTATTTTTAAAAAATTAAAAAAAAAACAATCACAAGGTGACACGTGGCAAGTCACCTTCTAAAACAAGTTACCGATTTCAGAAATCAATAAAAGGCTCATTTTGAGAAGATGGGGCATAAAGGTAGGGTTATTCTAAAATTAAGTTAATGAGGGATTATTATGAGAAGACCGCCAAAAGGTGGGATTATTCTTTTCCATTTTCATATTATTTAAGCTTGATTTACAAGAGGTGGGTAGCTATTCAAAAGAAATAAAGAAAATAGGTAGTTGATAATTTTTCTATATGATAAAATAGATAAACAACTAAGGCGGTGATGATAAGGTCGCCTAGCTTTTTTTTATTTGAGGGGAAACAAACTCATATCATTAACTCATGGGAAAAATGTCTGAAAGTACATAGAGAGCTACCTTGGCAGGGCAATGATTTTCCCAAGTTTGCTCAACACCAAAGGGAACCAACCTTGCGAGATGATGGGCAACAAAATTCTCAACTCTCTTAACATGTGACCACCTAACAGACTCAAAACAACAACTAAGAGATAAAATATCTTCTAAAACACTATCAAAATCGGAATTAAAAACTACATCTTTGGAAAGATGGTTCACTAACACTTGACTATCATACTCTAGAATGATGTTGTCAAAACCATGACACCTTGCAAGTTTGATGGCAAAAAGAAATGCTTTTCTCTCTGCTATATCCTATGGCCACCAAGCTCGAACCCTGCGAGTTGCCGCAAAGAGAACATCACCTTTGTCATCCCTCGTCACTACACCCATTCCGACTCACCCCTCTGTCACCAAGGGAAATCGACATTCATCTTCACAACGCCCATAAGAGGAGCGCTCCAAGAATTCGAGTTGCTAGGATGACGGGGAACATTAACAGCATAAATTTGTTTAGTGTAGGTGTTATGCTCCAGCACAAGCCGCTCGACACGAGCTAAAATCACAACATTCGGAGTTGTCGTACCTTCGAACACTTTGGTGTTTCGTTCAAGCCATATAGACCATGCCAATATTGATGTACGCTGCCTTAACTTCACGTCATGCCACTTCATCAACAAATCAAACCAACCCTCCCTAACTTCTTCCACTAACTGTTGGCATCCACTCTATTCTTGTAGTTCACTAACACGCGAGTAAGATATTGCAGCATGGGTGCTCGTCTCGCTCTTAGCATCACACCACAAATATGTTGCCTCAGTCATCAGTTTGCGATGTCGAAGCAGCGCACGAGTTGGAGGGGTATCCCCACATTGTTGCCACAAGAAGTGCTTAACTCTTGGAGACACTTCCACGCCCCAAATCTCCATCCATGCAACATGAAAATTATCTAAGTCCCCTCCCTTGCCAAGCATATACGCTGTGTTCGTCGAGTATAAGCCATCCTTCGAGAATACCCAAGTTAACGAGTCTTTAGGGGCTTGTATACTTAGGACGGATTGATAAAATGCTTCGTTGGTCTTTTTCATGAAAATGCAAGGAGATTACTTCAAAATTCCCTTCCATCGCCGACATATTAATAAGCTCGCTCACATGAGTAACCTCTGCCACTTGTGGACTTGTGATGAACCTCCCTTCCTCTACAACTACCCAAAGTGGCACCACATCACCAATGTGCCATAACACCCCCTCATTTACCAGCGCTTTTGCACTTTTATATACTACTCTAAGAATAACATCTTGCACACCCCAAAGAAGCATTAAGAAAGGATCTATTTGGGTAGTACTATTTGGCCTACATCACACTCCCCATCAAAGATTCGAGAAGCTGAACTAGCCTCCATGCTTGGCTGCCAAGTAAAGCATCATTAAAAACCCTAGAATCCTTGAACCCCATGCCTCCCAAAAATTTAGGAGAACATATAGCTTCCTAGTTCCCCTAGTGGATTTTTCGAGTTGATCCTGTTTGACCCCAAAAAAATTCGGCCATGGCCAAGCCAATTTTGTCAACAATCGAACTAGGAAGTTTATAGACTCTCATCACTAGTGGAAAAAAACCTTATCTGTCACTTAGTAACAGATGTAAAACCGCATCCGAAAATCAACATAAAAAATGGGAGGAAAAGCTAAGAGGACAATATGATGCAGTCCTTTTGTGGACCGCATAAGATTTTAGAAACTGATGTGGTTCTTTGTGGACCGCATCAAATTTCAGTCCATAAATCAAAAAAAAAATGTGCGGCCCAAAGAAAATATAGCCCACGATAGAAAAGAATGCGCAGCCCAAACACCTAAATCTCATCCGGTCCTTCTTATTTCTAACCCTCCTTCTTTTTCTCTCAGACCTAAAACCTAAGCCCCTCTTTCATTTCTCTCTATTCTCCAAACCTAACTCTCATCTAAACCTCCTTCCTCCTTCCTCCTTGCTCCTCCCTCCTCCCTCCTCAATGTAATTCGCGCCGCCTTCAACGTAATTCCAGATCTTCATTTTCAGAGAATTTCAACGAACGACAACGACAACAAAGAGAATTTCGCGCCGCCTTCAACGTTATTCCAGATCTTCATTTTCATAGAATTTCAATGTAATTTCAGAGAATTTCGCGCCGCCTTCATCCTTCGCCGTCTTCATTTTGCAAATCTTCGTGTAATTCTAGATCTAGTTAGATTTTGTTTTAGAGTTTTCGTTCGTAGTTCTTTTTTCTTTCATTTACTTTAATTTACGTTTGTTAGTTAGATATGTTTTTTTTTTTTGTAATTTTCGTTCATTTTCTGCAATTTATGTTTTTAGTTAGATTTAGTTCTTTTTTAAAAAAATTCGTTCATTTTCTGTAATTTATGATTTTAGTTAGATTTAGTTAATTTTTTTTTAATTTTCGTTCATTTTTTTAAATTTTTCGTTCCTTTTCTATAATTTATATTTTTTAGTTAGATCTAGTTTGGTTTTTTTTTTTGTAATTTTCGTTAATTTTTGGTTCTGAAATTCCAAACCTTCCTCAATTGATTTTTGTAATTTTTTCTGTTCGTAATTTTCTGCAATTTCTGCAATTTTCGTTCTTAATTTTCATTGTTGAACTGGAATTGTGTATGCAGTTATGGTATATATATGTTTTTTTGTATACAAATCTGTTTTTTTTAATATATTGTATATATATGTTTTTTGTATACAAATCTGTTTTTTTTAATATATTGAACCTATTGTACATGTTATTGTTATTGTATACAAACCTTCCTCATTTTTTATACATGTTACTGCTGTTAGTATATTATCGGTGAGACATGAGACATGGAAGTGGTTGCAGACCTGCAAGCTGCAGGTCTGCACCTTTTTTTTGGATAAAAAATTTACCAATCTGATGCGGTTCTAAGCTAAAACCACATCACTAAATAATTTACTGATTCGGTTTTGGACCGGATCAGTAAATAATTGGGATATGTTGTGAGCCTATTTGATGCGTACCAAAACTGCATCAGTAAGCTCGATATTGACCGCATTAGATGGACTTTTTCTACTAGTGCATCAAATAGGTTGGGATAGCTTGAATGATTGATTTCAGGAGTATTTCTTTTACAGCTCGATCGAGACAAGAGTTTCTCTTTACATCCCTACAATTTCTTACAGAAGCGATCCATGAGAGCTTCAAACATAACTTTTTTAGACCTTGCCACAACTGTAGGTAAGCCTAAATATTTGCTGTGAGAGCACCCATCAACTCTTCTTGGATGTCAGTATTAAGACCTTTGCTGAAAGACACCTACGACTTTTCATAGTTAATTTTTTTTGCCCGGATGCTTGTTCATACTGGTTGAGGATATCAACAATAGTATTGCATTCCTGTCTGTTGGCTCTAGCAAAAAGAATATTGTCAACTGCAAAAAGAAGATGAGAAATTTTCGGGCCTTTACGGCTCACCTTAGCTCCATGGAACTTTCTCCTCCTCAACATGTCTCTGATATGAGAGAAACTAGAATAAATAGGTAGGGTATAGAGGGGATTCCCCTGTTTGAGGCCCCTAGATGGGGCCACAACTCCACATACTCTTCCATTCAGGACGAAAGAGTATGACACAGATGAAACACATGACATCCCCAGATTGACCCATCTATCATCGAAGCCCATATATAGTAAGCAGTAGTTTTTGGAGAAAATCCCACTCAACTCTATCATATGCCTTGCTCATGTCAAGCTTCAATGTGATTGTATCTCGGCGTCCTTTACTTCTTCTCTTCATAGTATGAAATAACTCGAGGGTAATAAGAGCATTATCAATAATCAGGCGCCCAGGCACAAAATCACTCTGATTCTCCGTCATTACTACATGAGTAAGAAAAATTTTCAATCGCATCACTAGAGTTTTAATCACTAGTTTATACAAGACATTGCATAAACTGATAGGTCTAAACTCTACCATAGAAGTTGGGAACTTAGCTTTAGGGATAAGAACTATATTAGTATTATTAACATGATTTGAAGATGATAAACCATGTAAAAATATTACTAACATAGTCAGTTACATCATTCCTAACAATATGCCAAGATCTCTGATAAAAAATAGCGTGCATACCGTCGGGCCACCGGGCCTTACACAAGTGCATTTGAAGTAATGGTGTATGAATTTCCTCCTTGGAATATAGCTTCATAAGACTTGCGTTGAAAACATGGGTAACCGAGCATGGCACATGCTTTAGCACTTCTTGTAGTTGTAACGGAGAAGGGCAATCCGATGTAAAAACTTTCGCGTAGTAGCTTTCATTCACCTCCTCAAATTTTTCATCATCCTGTTGCCACATAGCTGCATCATCGAATAGTCCGTCAATCCGATTTCTGCGCTTGCGCTGAGAAGCTTTATGGTGAAAGTAACTAGCAGTATTTCTGTCACCATCTGTAACGCCCGACAATTCCCTCTTTTTTAAAGTACCTTTTTCAATATAAAACTTGGAGAATTATCAAAGCATTATCGCCTGTGTGATAACGTATCGGCTTATTCAAATTTTGCAACGGACAACATAATAAATAAACTTTAGATCCCTCAAAAAAAAATTCAAATTTAAAAATAAAACTTAGTCAACCCAAAAAGTCACCTCAAAAGTCAAACAAACAAAGTCAAAGCCAAAGCCAAACTCAAAAGTCAAACTCAACGACAAGAGTTAACTACGAAAATTAAAAGTCAAGTAAAACAATCTACACAAGCTCCTCAATCCCGTACCCATGATCCATCATCTTGAAACCTGTAGAGGGACGATGCACTATTGATCCCTAGAGACTGATCACCAAGATGGGTCATCACAAGATCAATAAGGCTTAGCCATGATCAACACACACACACACATAATAAAGCACGTAATCAGCAAAGCTGAGTAGTACATAGAAAATAAATAAACAGTCCTAACATGATACTAAAAATAATAAACAGGAATAATAAAGGACATAATAACCTTGTAGACAACTTTTACTGAACTGAACTTCAAAACTAATAATTTAATTACTTTAGTTGGAATAGTCAATGGAATTAGTTGTCTAAACCAAAACCAGTCTTCCCTTTAGAAGATGAAATACGGAAGCGACTCCGTATTCCCATGATATATTGTATCGAGAAACCTTTAAAATATAGGACACAGTGATCAATTCGGTCCCAAGAAAAGTCATGGGCTACCACCATGTACTCTAACTTATAGTTGTCCAACACTTTAGACGTGCACAAGTCTAAAGCTATTGTTATCCACGTTTCACTTCACATGATTAATAATTTATTTACTTGTTATGACTCACAAGTAGGACATATAATATAATCATCAACAATCATAAACTTCCATTTTTATGTTAGGATCAGAGAAGGTGATCAACAACTTAACAACCCAAGATTAATTTCAACTTTAATTCATAACCTTCCTTTATTTGTTGAACCAAGTCAACAACCAACCAACCTTTCATAGGTATAATAATTCAGCTTACCAAATAAGGCCCTCGATCCTCATAAAGTAATTAAATAATCCAAAGGGAACAACATGATTCAATCATGATCCAATGCCAGCATAAATATTAATCCCTCATGTGAATTAATAAACAAAGTTCCCAAATCCCATATGCTTGCATCAATCTTCCATACAAACATATTATAAAATCATAACCAACATGTTTCACACAACGACATAAAACATGCAAATCCAATCTTTAATAGGAATCACATATGAAATAATAATAGTTCCCTATACATGATACTACATAATTCTCATCCTTAGGATCATGATACTAATCCAATCAACATATAGGTATGTATGTACCTTGTGTAGATAAATTGAGAGGCTACTTTCACAACCTTAAAAGTCGCCTAAAGAGAATTCTCTGCCTAAAATAACCAATATAAATCCACAATCAATCCCTTATAAATTTACAGCAATAATAAAATACTTTAAACCCTTCTTAAAAGTGTGTAAATCTTTTTCCATTAAACCTCCTAGCATAGTACTACTACACTAGTTGTTAAAAACTCTCAAAACTCGTGTTTTAAAATCATGAAAATCCATCATCAACACCCTCTTTAAATTTCCAGCAGCATATAACATATTAAAACTCTTTCTAAACATACATAAACGTATATTTTTTAAGCCGAAAAAACAAACTAGGGAGGATCCCAAGACAAGGGCCACCCTAAAGCATCCTTTCGGATGATCAAAGAAAATGACACATCAGAAATTTCAAACTAGTAAGTAAGGTTATGTGTTGCATGCCCACGGTGCGCCATCCAATCTGCAGCAGCATTAGCTTCCCAGAAGATATGGCTGAACCGGACCTCTTCAAAAGCTTTCAACTCTTGCTCTGAGTTTTCAATAAGAGAGGAGATAGACCAAGGAATCTTTCAAACTCTTTTAATCATTGACTGGAGAACAACCAAATTATCACCTTCCACCATTAATTTTTTAATACCAAGGGAGATAGCACCCCTAATGCCTTCCCTAAGACCCCAAGCTTCCACCACTATGATGGACTGAGAAGGATCCAACGACTTCGCTCCACAGAGCACCACTACACCAGAAAAATTCTAATGACAAAACCAAAAGATGCTTGACCATCTTTCAACTTGGAACCATCAAAATTCAACTTGAAAAAAATCATCATTAGGCACAGACCACGCAAAATTCTTACGACTCTCCATACTTGTGCGCGGCAAATCATGACTAGTACCTGGCTGAAGGCAGAGACTAGGCTCTTTACTAATAGAATGAATAAAGGCTTTCACCATTTCACACACCTTTCGAGGAGAAAAACTTTCTTCTCGGAAAGAGATACTATTTTTAGCAAAACAAATAAACCACCAAGCAATGGTAGCAACTTGAAGTACCTGACAAAAAATGTTAGTATAAAGATAGAAAAGATAATCATTAAAACACATATATTCACTCTTTTGAGAGAAAGCATGAATAATATTCTCACCAGTTAAAATCTCAAACATATCACTACAAAATGGGAAATTGGCAAAAATATGGGAAGTATCATCTGAATGAAAATTACAAAAAACACACTCCAAAGGAAGGAAAACATGACTTATTTCTAATCTTTTTTTTTTTGTAGGAAGCCCATCCTAGATGATTTTCCATAAGAAGAATTAAATCTTCAGAGGAACTTTGAGTTTCCACATCCAACAATTTTTATTAGGAGGAACATGAGCCGAGCTCCCATTTTGAATTAGAGCCACCCCAGTCTTCACCGAATACTCGCCATCAACTGAGTGCCCCCAAACTATTTTATCTAAAATAGCATCAGAAGGAAGGAATATACCAGAAATGGAAGTTACAATATCTGCAGAGACATACTGAAGTAGAAGTTGAATATTCCAAGAATGACCTTCATTAATGAAGAAATTAACATAAATAGCTCTCGACCCCAAAATAGGAGGAAAAATACTTGCTATTGGAAAAGAGTAAAGCCAATTGTCAAACCAAAAAGAAACTGAAGCTCCATTACCAATAGACCATCTCAAACCTATTCTAAAAATATGCCGAAGATTCATCAATTTTTGCCATTGTTAGGAGACATTAGATTTCATGATATAAGAAAACCTATTACTTGAGCACTGAAAAGCTGATTTATGGCAGTTAACTAATTGACCAAACATGGAGCAATAGCTATTGAAGATATTTCTAATTGAAATACAACTATTGACATTGGCTTTAGCAAAAATCATAGTATCATCTACAAAAGTTAGAAACGGGATCTTATCTCTAGATAGATCTAAAGTAACATCTACGGTTTTGGAACCAGAAACACTAGCTTGATGAAGTTGCCTAGCTAGCAGTTCATCATAGAGAATAAAAATATAGGGAAATAGCGGGTCCCCTTGATGAATACCTCTAGAGGGCAAAAACTTCACCTGGGATGCCATTAACAAGGACAGAAAACGAGACTGTTGTTATACATTGAACCATCCAATTAATCCATTTTTCACAAAAACCTTTTTAAACACTGCAAAAAATAAAATTCCATTCCAAATGATCATAAGCTTTTTCATATCTAATTTAATAGCTAACCAACCATACATAAACATATTTAAAATCATAAGAATACTCAATTTCATAAACTATAATATACTACTATGATTTTCCAATCTATAAAACCCTAAAAATCCATGCTTTGATAACTAAAAATCCAATAACATAATAAGTAAATCTGAATTTTTTATTTCTTCAATACATAAATTATATAATCTTATATTCATAATTAAATCATCAAATAATAACTTTTAAACATAAACATATCATAACAAACCCTAAAAATATATTCTTTGCATTAAAATAAAAACTTGAGGAGGAAGAAATTAACCAAAGAAAAGGAAAGAAGGAAATAAGGATCGACGACAGCACAACGGGAAGGACCGACGGCAATACATCGGCGGTAACGAGGACTGTTGGTCGGCAGACGAGGAACTGGTGGTCGGCCGGCGAGGAAGAGAGAGAGAGAGAGAGAGAGAGAGAGAGAGGAATAAAAGGTGAGAGAGAAAAAGGAGGAGGGAGGCCGAAATGTTTGGGAAAAAGGAGGAGAGAGAAAATAAACTTGTGTGGGAAAAATTTCGGTTTATGGGAATTTTTATAGTTTCCCCTTGTAGGCTTAGGAAAAGGTGATTGGCTCAAACTAGGGTTTAATGATTGATGAATTTAGTATTTGGGTTCATCATACTCAATTACGAATCCTTTCTCAAATCCAAAAAGTGTTTTAAGCTTTTCAAATATTTTTCAAAGCATGTCTAGACAAAATGTTTAACTTCGTTAAATCATTAAAATAATTTATTTGACTTTCAAATAGTCAACCTTTGAATAAATAAATCATTTAAATACTAAAATATATTTAAATATAAATAACTATATGTTAAAATATCTTTATAAAATTCATAAATTTACGGGGGATTACTCCATCTTTGACCTCAAGCACCCTAGAGCAAAGGTACCAGTAAGCCTCATGTTTGTGGTGAAGATCATCTAAAACACTTTTCAATCTTCCACACTCTGCACAACTAGCTGCCGAAATATGTTGTTCCTGGGCAATTTTCAAAGCTTTTTCGGTCACCTCAATCTGCTTACCCAATTTGTCATACTTCCCTCTCACTAGTGGAAAAAACCTTCTATGTCACTTAGTAACAGATGCAGTTTTTGTAAAACCGCATCCGAAAATCAACATTAATAATGGGAAGGAAAGTCGGGAGGAAAATCTGATGCGGTGTTCTTGTGGACCGCCTCAGATTACGAAAACTGATGCGATTTTTTTAAAATCTGATGTGGTTTGGTGGAGCGCATCAGATTTTCGTACTATTTTAAAGCTAAACTTTCCTCGCGTGGCCCATGTTCGTGCGTGGCCTATGTTCCGTGCGTGACCCATGTTAACAAACCCGTTCCTCCCTTATGAATCCCAACCCACCTAATTTTACAAACTCTCTTCCCCGTCATAACCCGTTCTCTGTCATAACCCTAAAACTCTTCTCCTCTTCCCCCTTTCACTTCACAGAACGACAACCTCTCCTCTCACAAACCCTAAAACTCTTCTCCTCTTCCCCCTCTCATCAACTCCCTCCATCAAAAATTCGTCATCAACAACGTTATTTTCATTATCAACAACCAGATCTTGAGTTATGCCCTCGTTTTCACCATCGATTTCATCATCCACGACCACCACTTGTCTCTCCTCTCGTCGCTTATCAGAAATTCGCTCATCAACAACCACCGCTACGAACCGTCTTCGATCTCAACGCTCCTCCGTCGCTCGTCGCTGTCAGTGGCGTTCTCCTCCGTCGTTTTGGAAGGTACTCCTATCCATAGTCAGTGGCGTTCTCTTATGTCGCTCGTCGCTGTCAACAACCATCGCCACGAACCGTCCCTAGATCTAGGGTCGGGTTTTTTTTTTGTTTTCAATTTTCATTTTCGTCCCACTTTCTTATTTTCGGTTCTAATTAGGTTAGTTTGAAGTTTATAATTTCATTTCTGAATTTTTATTTTCATTGTTATTTTAAGATTTTTTTCTAGATCTAGGTTTCACTTTATTTTTATTTTTAAATTTCGATATTTTGTTCGATTTTTTTGGTTATATTCTTGTATAAGTTTTTGGTGGTTTTTTATTCACTTTTATGTATAATTTCGTTTTTTCAATTTAGTATTTTTATTTGGTTATATTCTTGCGCAATTATGAAGATGGTGCACGTATATCTTATATAATATACTTGGTGGTATTATGAAGATGGCGCAATTATGAAGTATTTTTTTGCTAATTCTATGGAAATGTTCAAATATATATTTTTTCCTTGGCTTTTGTTATTATATTTGCTTATGTTTGCACGTAGACCTGGAGGCTGGAACTACATACAAAGTACTGTACACAGTGCTTTGCATGCAGTATTTTTTTTAATATTCAAAGTGAAAAACTGATACGGTCATGTGAAGAACCGCATCAGTTAAGTCAGTTAACTGATTCGATTTTGGACCGGATCAGTTAATTTGTATAATCTGTTGCGGGTCCATCTGATGCGGACCAAAACCGCATCAGTAAGCCCGGTTTTGACCGCATCAGATGGACTTTTTTCTACTAGTATCTACTCCATACCTTAAGCTTACTCCCCACCATGTGGAGTTTATGGAGCTCCAAGCCATCTATAGTCTCACTCCATGCTTTTCGCTTGCTCACATGTATCATAAAAAGGTCAAGTCGTTTCAAATTTGAAGGATCGATTTTTCCTTCTTGTTCTATGAGTGTGTTGCTCCATTTTAAGAAGTATGGGCGTGTTGTTCGACTATAACGTAGCAGATGCTGAACATTAGCTTGGGGGAAAAGAGTAGCCCAATCCGGAGATGCAATGACTCTATCAAGCCATTCTCGAACACAAGTTTCCACACTCCTTCCCCTATCCCAAGTCCACCATTGCTCCACATATCCAAGGTCCCGAAGCATTCATCTATTTAACACTTCATGGAAATTCTTCATTTCGTGCCCTTCTCTATCAGAGCCCCCCTGCTTCTCATCATGAGCCAGGATTTCATTAAAGTTTCCTCCTAACAAAATAGGAATGGTAGATTCTTCACAAATTTGATGAATGAGATCCCAAGTGCGATACTTGTTACCTAAATCTACCCATCCATATACACCAACAAACCTCCAAGTGATACCTCCTTTCGTGACATCTCCACAAATATGATGGCTAGAGGAAGAAATAAGATCAAAATGTACCCTATCTTCCTGCCAATACAAACATAAACCTCCCGATCTACATGTACTAGCTACTCCAATAAAACTGGAATAGCCAATGTGATCCTTAGCCTTCTCTGCAACTGCTTTACTGATCATAGTTTTAGAGATAAACACTAGATCAGGGGCATCAAGAGTACTCATCTCCGGAGTCGTCGAACTATCCATGGTTTGCCCATAACCCTGCAGTTCCAACATAAAAGATTCATAATGCCGGGAAGGGTTGGTTGTAATAGCCATCATGATTGCTTTAAAGGGATTTAACATGCTACTCATTATAACAAGATGCATCTTTCTTTTAGGGAGCTTATTTCCTTACTTACTCCACAGTTAGGCGTACTTGGTTAGGAGTAATCTATGGATGGGTGACCTCTTGGGAAGTTTCTCATGGTGCACATGAGTGAGGATAAAATGCGTCGGAAGAACTTGTGTTTGTTATTGAGGAAACTTGTTGGCCATAGATGCGCATTGGTGACGATATACTAGAGTCCGGATGGATCGGATGTTATAAATGGTATCAGAGCAATCCTGCGACCGCATTTTGGGGTGACCCTAAGGCCCTAAGGATGAATATTAGGGTTCCTCAACGCCTAGTGGGGGACGAGTTTAGGGCTGGATTGTCATAAGGAGCGACCTATAGGTCGTCAGACCGAATATCTAGAGTCTCTGGTGATCAATCTTTAGGCTGGGGCTACCCGCAAGCCGTATGCCGAATATGTAGAGTCCTCAGGCGCAACGAGGGCGTTGCTATTGAGGGTATATGTAATACCCCTCATGATTGCTTTAAAGGGATTTAATGTAATCCTCCGTAAATTTATGGATTGGATAAATATATTTTAGTATACATATAATATAATTTAGCTTTAATATAATTTATTTCTTTAAAAGGTTGACTATTTGAAAGTCAAATGAATTATTTTAAGGATTTAAGGAAGTTAAAATATTTTGTTTAAACATGCTTTGAAAAAAAATTTGAAATACTTTTTGAATTTGAAAAAGGATCCTAAATGGGCTTGAGGAACCCAAACACTAGCTGGATTAGGAAAACGGACTTCTAGTTGTGTTAAGAGTTTCAATCATCAATTATACTCATCATTAAACTCTATTTAAAGCCCAATTGTCTTTTCCAAAGCCCACAAGGAAAACACATATATAAATACATTAAACCCAAATTTTTCCCCACACATAATTTTCTCTCTCCTCACTTTCCACATAGAAACCAACGCCTACTTAATTCCCTCTTCCTCTCTCACATTTTTTTCTCCTTTCTTTCTTCTCTTCCAAGAAACGATTTCTTCTTCAACAAGAAACCTTCCTTCCTCAATCAAACCACCGCCAACCACCGTGCAAGCTACCGCCTACTACCACATCCCATAACCGATGCCCCTTTGTCTTTTCTTCCCTTTGTTTTAGTTTGATTACTTTTCTTCCTCCTCAAGTTTTATTTAAAGATTATATTTTAAGATTTGTTTTTAGTTTAATTATGTTTAGAAGATTTAATTATAAATCTAACATTAAATAATTTATGTATTGAAGAAATAAAAATTCAGATTTAATTGTTATGTTTAGATTGGATTATTTTTAGAGTGTCAGAGATTGGAAAATTATAGTAGTACGTTATATACTATGGAACTGATTATGCTTATAAGTTTAAGTATGTTTAAGTATGTTTAAGTATGTTTAAAGGGAGTTTTAATAAACTATATCTTGCTGGAATTTTAAAAAGGATATGTTAATGGAGTTTTAAGGATTTTGACGACTAGTATAGTAGTGCTATGCTAGGAAGTATTAGTAATTAAAGTTTTAATGATGAAAATAACTTTTAAATATTTTTAAAGGAGGTTTAAAGTATTTTGAGGTTTCTTGAAATTATTTGAGTATTGATTATAAATTTTTATTGGTTGTTTTAGGCGGAGAATTCTCTCTAGGCGACTTTTAAGGTTGTTAAAGTGACCTATCAATTTGTGTACACAAGGTACGTATATACATATGTGTTGATTGATGTAGTATCATGATTTTAAGAAAGAAAGTTATGTAGTATCATGTATAGGAACTATGTGAGTTTATATATGATTGCTATTATGTTGAACTTTGCATGTTTATGCCGTTGTCGAACATGTCGAATATGAGATTTATATCATGTTTGTATGAAAGATTGATGCAAGCATGTTGGTTGGAAACTTTATTTTATTAATTCACATGGGGGAATTAATATATTTATTGGTATGGATTGTGATTGTTCCTTTTTATTATTATTTCATTACTCTAAGAGGACCGGGGGCCTTATTTGGTAAGTTGATATTTTTTTACCTTTGAAAGCTAAGTTGGTTATTGGCTAGGTTCAACAAATTAGGAAGATTGGACAATCAGGAGTTGGGGTACATGGTGAGCGTGCCATGGCTTTTTTTGGGTTCA
This sequence comes from Beta vulgaris subsp. vulgaris, assembly GCF_026745355.1. Lineage (NCBI taxonomy): Eukaryota > Viridiplantae > Streptophyta > Magnoliopsida > Caryophyllales > Amaranthaceae > Beta > Beta vulgaris. The sequence goes on from NC_079206.1 coordinate 13,743,376, forward strand.
GATTGATCACCATTCCTATTTTTATTTAAAAGGTTCCTCGATATCATAGGTCATGGGAATACGGAGTCGCGCCCTTATTTCGTTTTCCAAAGGGAAGATTGGTTTTAGTTAGACAACTCGGTCCTGGGACTATTCCATTTAAAGGTTAGTTCAGTAAACGTTATCTGCAAGTTATACAGTTATTTATTTATCCCTGGTTACTTTTTATTAGTATCATGTTAGGATTGTTATTTATTTATTATGTAGTACTCAGCTTAGCTGATTACGTGCTTTGTTTGTGTGTGTTGATCATGACTTTGCGTTATTGATACTGCGATGATCCATTCTTGGTGAGCAGTTTCTCTAGTGCATTAATTGTCATTTACATGTGTAAAGATGATGCATCATGGGATTCGAGAATGAAGAGGTTGTGTAGCTTGTTGATAAATTAGCGTACTTAGTTAATACATTTATTATTTAGTTTGGTTTGAAATTAACGTGAACGTTGTTGGTTGGTTTTAAAGTTAACTTGGTTATTTATTAAATTTCTATTCTAAAAGTTAGTTATATGTTTTCCGCTGTAAAATTCTGAATAAACCGATACGTTATCACACGGGCGATAATGCTTTGATGATTCTCTAAGTTTTATATTGAAAAGTATTTTTGGAAAAGAGAGAATTACCGGGGTGTTATATTTAACATGCTACTCATTCTAACAAGATGCATCTTTCTTTTAGGCAGCTTATATTCCTTAATTACTCCACAATTAAGCGTGCTTGGCTGGGAGTATTCCAGGGATGGATAACCTCCTGGGAAGTTTCTCGGGGTGCACATGGGTAAGGACAAAATGCACCGGAAGAACTTGTGTTGGTTATTGAGGACAGTTGGTCCTGGATGCGCATTGGTGACGATAGACTCGACTCCAGATGGGTCGGGTGTTACATTGGTTCTCGCCAACCTCCGCCTCGACAGAATGCACACAACTGCCATCATAAAACTCATTACTCTTAGTTTTGTTACGTCAATTGAAATCTTCAACTAACAGATTTGTCCCATCCTATCCCATCAAAATCCACCTAAAGAAGTTCTCCAATCCCTCCACCAAGAATCCGATTTCTCCTCTCAATCATGCTATCCATAGGGAGGTTATACATTTGGACCCAAAATGGGCAATGGGTTAGGGTGATGTTCGGTGGTTGAGCACCTCCATCAATCTTGTTGAGAAGCACCAAGTTATTATCGAAGGTTCGAGTTTTCTCCAGCCAATACCTTGTTTTTGTCCCGCAACGTCGCAAATTGAACAACAAAGAGATCATTCTCTATTGCCCTAAATAATCCTCCTTTTGAGATCGACATATTTGATTCAACGTCTTCTTCATAGCTTCAAAAATATATGATCGATTAGTCAAAACTTTGCCTACCAACGATAAGTAAATCCCTGTGTCATCTAAGTTATCGGGTTTGTCATCAAACTTCACAATTGTACTTTCAGCTTCGGTAATTGTTAGAGTTGCGCACTTTGATGTGATTTCATCAGCCATGGGGCTGTCCACCAATCTCACGAGAGATTTGAGAACCGGATCGAGACTCCTTGTCAGAAACCTAACACTATTCCTCAAACCCTGGCGTCGCACTAGAGAGGAGACTCTAAATTGAATTGGGTCTTTTAGTTGTTAAAGACATGTTCGGTCGCCTAGCTAATTCTCAATTAGTTTCAACTTAATCAACAAATGAGTATAATTTTTTTTTTGTATGTGATATCAACTCATGCTTTCTTTTTCCATTAGAGAAGTATTTTTCTATGTTTGTTCAAGTATGACCAATCTTAAATTACAACCACTCTATGATATTAGTGTATGAATCAATATGAACTGAACTATTGTTATAGGATCGGAGTATACACCAAGAAATTAACAATACCAATAATATACGTTGGCTTTTGTGTGTAGGACTAACCAATATTAGTATTATATGTATCATAAGTAGTTGATTGAACAATAATAGTATGAAATAGAATTGTTAGAATTAATAGAGAATGATTACAGATGTAAATAAAACTAATTCGTACAATTAGTTTTTTTTTAGCCAACATTCATATACTTAGTTAAAATTAAATTTAACAATAAAGTAAAAATAATATATCAGAAGAAAAAAAGCTTCAAATTACCAAAATGAAAATTACTTCCGACTTTTAAAATAAATGAAATGCTCCTCTGTTTTATATGAGAGCTTTTTGATAGTGGCGTAAATAAAAGGCTTCTCTCTTTTTATGTGAAAGTTTTCTTAGAGTAACGTTTCATATATTTCAGAATGGGGAAAATATAATTTTTTTCCATATGAAACTATTAACCTCAACTTAAATATCTAAAACAAAATATAAGTTTAGAAATATTATTATTAGGAAGCGTATTATAATGTAATAAAAAAATTCAAAAATATTATTATTATTGAGCATATCATAATGTAATAAAAAAATTCAAAATCAGAGACGTTACAAGTTAGTCAATCACACAATAAAAGATAAATTATAATGACAATTTTTCTCTCTATTTTACGCAAAGTTTATATCTTATTTGAGAATTTATCAAACTAATTTTTTTCACTAATATTATATAAGTATTCCTTCCATTTCTTTTTACTTTACTCACTTTACTTTTGGGAGAATCAATGAGGAAGTCTAAGAGAAAGAAACTGAAATGTAAGAAAGAGAAATAGAAAAAGGTGGGGTGAGAAACCTTAAAATGGGTTATTATTTTAAAAAGTGCACCACCTGTGTAGAAAAAAAGAAAATAGAACAATAGTGTTTAGATTAAAAAGAAACAGACGAAAAATAAAAATATGTAGCCCTTCCCCCTAAGTTTCATAAAAAGAAAAAAAAGTAATTTTATCCCTTGCAAGTTCCATATAAAAGCAACATTATTTGAAGTAGCTATTAGTATTTGGATTAAGGATATGCTCGGCAAAAGTAGGTGTTAGTTGTGTACTAGCCGTTAGTTGTAAGATGTTTGGTGTTAGAGTTTGACTGTAAAAATTGCTTTTATGATATAAATGTTCCGTAAAACTAGCTGCTAGTTTAGAAACAAAAATAAATTATATTTAATTTTCAAAAGCTACCTCTACACCTTAAACTAATATATATAATCTTTCGAAAATACTAGTTCAAACACCAAATGCTACTCCAAACTAGATGTGATCAAATGACAGTCCGAGTCCGGCCGCCCAAAAAAATCCAGCTCCTACACTAGGCCATTCGGGCTAATTATTTGTGCCCAAAACCCACTTTTTCGAGACAAGAACGGTCTTTTGTGGCCAAAATCGGGTCAGATAAATATTTAGACTAAAAAGTTATTTTCAAGCTGGGCACATGCAAACCTTGATCAGCTCTACTTCAAACGCTACTTCATCAAACACTAATTTTCACCACTATTAGAGTTTTGACTTAGTCTAAACACAACTCCATGCCTACATCAGCTATTGCCTAACCAACTCTGATCATGGCGAAAAGTAGTATTTGGTGGAATAATGTTTGAAGAAACTTTTGGAATAAAGCTCAAGGGCGGGGCAAATATGAGCAAAAATAATGAGGGCCCTTTACAATTTCATTAATTGGGCCCTTCATTTGTAGTTCAAAAAAGATAAAAGTATAGATTCGTAATTACAGCTGGCTAATGACGACTATTTTCAAAAGGTTAAACAACAAAACTTTGATGGATTTCATGTTCTCGTTATTCCTTCTCTTATGCTTTTACTACTAATCTAAATGTTTTCTTTTGTCTAATCTTCAAACAATTAAAAATATATATATTGGGGACCTTATATTTTGGGGGTCCTATTACATCACCATAATTGCATGGGTTAAGAACCACCCCTAGTAAAACTAGGCATCTAACTTTTGAAATAGCTTTTAACGATTTAATATAGTTTACTTTTTGCGGTCGTCAATATTGTTGTTTGAATGTTGTATCTTTTACTTATCACATAACATATATTATACTTAGTATTTTCGGACATATTATTTCATGTCGTATTCTCATCTTAAATTAATTTATATAAAATTCTGAAATATGCCACTGATATTTTTAAGGGATATGCCGCTATTTATTATGTGTTGTTGTTTTTAGAATTCAACCAAGCAACCATTCATGCTCCTCTTTTTTTATGTACTTTAAAAAATATTTATATCTTTCAACTTTAAATACTTCTATGAGCTATCTTGTATTCTGATTTCCAAAAAAAATGTGCATCCCTGCATCATTGTTCTTGAGAATTCAACCTAAGCCTCCGTGCTATTGTTTATCTCATATTTATAATTTCTATTTTTATCATATATTTTATATGAGCATTTGTCTTGTTTCCGGGTACATAGCACCATTTTCCTTCCACAACCCACTACTTTAAACTTTTCTACCTTTACTCACACCACAAAGCAAATTAAGAATACGTTACTCCAAGTCTTTTTAATTTTAATTTTTTTCAGTGCTTTAAGTTTCTCTCCTCCCTCCTTTTTTGGTCGGTTAATTTGTCAAATTTTTAGGGCCCCCCAAAAGTAATGCACACCCTATTCCCCTAGTGCTTCTTTTTTTTTTTTACAGTAGAAAGAGCCAAAGAGGAAGGGAATTACTTGATGCTTTATTAGGTTTTGACTTCTTTTGGAACCTAATATATCTTTTCTCCTATTGCCATTTAACAAGGGAATAAAGAAGGAACATTTGGGACACGTTATTATTCAAAACTAGTTATTAGGCCCGGGCTATGCCCCGGGTAAGAAAAATTTCATTTATTAATATTGTACTTTGATATAATATCACTAATTACAACTTGGTCTAGTGGTTAAAAGTTTAGTACATGAACTTGAGGTCACGAGATCAAAACCTATACCATGCAATTTCTAATTTTTTTTATTGTACATGGATTACATGAACTACAACTCCCTAGGGAGAGCGCCACGTGGCACCGTTTCTGGTTTGCGCACGCCTTTTAATATATTAGTATAGATATATAAAACAAGCGAATTTTTTTTTTTTGTGTTTGCACCCGGTTCACCCTTCGGGCAACATCCGGATCGAGGTCAAGTTCGGGGTGGTTAGGTTTCATTCCTCTCTCAAAGGTGTTGCGGGGATTCGAACACGGGTCCGTCCTAGCCAGTCCCATCACCACTGGGCTAACACTTACTTAGTATAAAACAAGCGAAATTGTTCAAGTGTTAATGTCATAAATTAGTAAAGTTATTTGAGCTAATAGAACAAGTAAAATTATATACACCGCTATCTTATCTAACCTAATACTAGTATAACATAACTATTGTCAAGAAAACAAAATAGTGAGCTATTACCTTCACAACATTGATTACGCCTTTCATTCTACTATTAGTCTTGTCCATGATGCATCTTCATTATTGGGTGGTTCATACTTAACATTAATATCCATTATAAAATGCCGGCCAAAAAAAAAGTGATTGAAATTATGATCTTAGCTATCTATATGACTATATGGTGAGCTTGCAATATAACATTACCATTCACCACTAACTATTTCGTTTGTTTTAAAAAGAAAGTCCCTATCCAAAAGGTAGGTAATGTATTGATATCCATTCAAAGTGCATACAACTTGACATCAGGCAATCTATAGGGAAGCATTTGATTATCGTAATGATAACTAAATCGCTTTGAATTTATGGAGTAGTACTCCATTCTAAACTTATTGACACTCATGTAAACTTGTTGGTACCAAATATTAAGTAACGTTAGCAAATTTACTACTATGCTTTTTTAAAGCTATCTAAACTCATTATAAAAACTTATATGGACCTAATGTTATTACATGTATTTCTTTTTTTTTTGAAAAAAGGGGTTACTCTATTGAAAAAATAGATTTAAAAGAAGAGTAGCTATAGATTGTAAATTGTGATTATATTATTAAAAAAGTTTACTAATGCTATAAAGTGTAGTTTTAAATATAATAAATTAATATAAGAGATAGTGACTATATAAAAAAAAACTGTCACAATTAGGGAATGGTATATTATTAGTATGATTATGGATTGTAAAAGGTGACTATACGAAAAGAAGGGTGATTATGTTACATGAACAGCTTAAGTCTACACTAATATTAATATGGAGTAGATCCATACAAAACTAACTCGAATTCATTACCATTTTTATGATGACTATGGTAAGAATATATATACACTACTATCTTGTCTAATAGTTAGCTTAAACTTATTGATAATAAAATTGTCTTCCTCATGCATTAACTTACTTTGGGCTTCCCCTCCAAAAAAAAAAACTTACTTTGGGCTACCTTCTTATAACAAATGTTTTTGAGGGATTATAACACTTTATAAAGTAGGAGATGGATTTTTTTCCCATCATATTTTTCGGTTTCACCGACACAATTGGGGAGGGGGAAGGGGGTGTACTTCCTGATTTCAAAAGCTAGCAAAGAATAATGATCACTTTTACGCATCTTGTACATGAGATTTCTTTCATATTATCGATCTAACACTTAAGGGGTAAAAAAAGACTAAATCCTTATCTTACTTCTATTTTGTCGTTGTATATGGAATCAAGGCAAACCAAGGTTGTAAAAGAAGATAATTTATGAATGTCATATTTAATTACTCTTAGAAGTCTTTCCTCAATAAGTGTACAACGTACTCATAAAGAGCATGTTCTTCCTTCTTTGGTGCTCGCACATGCGCCAAAAGAAAGATAGGTTCCAGTTTAAAGTATGTAAATTGTACAGAAATATTAAATCTTCCCAAACATTATATTAGATATTGTTTAAGAAAGTAATGTAAACTACAATTAGAGATCCTTTCTGCTAAATTGGTGAAATGTAATTTGAGTCTGCCACATCGTCATGACCCTATTCATTCACTTTTTTTTTTTTTTTTTTTTTTACTTTAAGATTAATGCGGAAGCGATTCACAAAACAACAATAAGAAAAATATAAAGGAACAAAAAATATAATGCAATAACAAACATAAATTTAACGTGGAAAGCAGTTATTTAACTAGTTAATAACTGATTTCGCTTCCTCCTCCCTCGTTGTTTCCCGCACCCCATTCCCTCGTTGCTCCCTTACCCGCGTTTCTCCTTCCCCGGTGTTCCACCACCTCGTTTCCTTGCTTCCGTCGTTCGTCGTTCCCCTCCTCCTTGCGTCTTTCATCGTCCCCTCCTCCTCTCCCTCACGTCCTTCGTCGTCTCCTCCTCCTTGCGTCCTTCGTCCCCTCCCTCGTGTCTCCCCTTCTCCCCTTTTTGTCGGTTCCCCCTCCCCCATGCCCCCTCCCCTGTGAGTTAGTATCTCCTTTCCTTTCCCTTCTTCTTCTTCTTGGTGTAGCTTATTTTTCTTCACTGTTCTTGGTGTAGCTTTGTTCCCTTCCCCCTCCCCGGTGTAGCGTAGTTCCCTTCCCCTTCCCCAATTCCCGTTGGCTTCGGCTTTGAAAATGAATCTCGTGATCGGTTTCTTGGTTATTTAATATTTTTTTTGTGGTTTAGCCTTAGTTCAGTTTCTTCCAGATCCAATTACCCTTGCTTTTTTGTATATGGTTGTGCTTGGGTGTTAGTTACTGGTGATAGGTGTGCAGTACAAAGTTCTTGGTTTCCTATGACAAAGGAAGATCTAGAGAACCTGGTTAATAAAGCCAATGAACTTGGGGTTGGCCATGGTTTGGTTTATGCCGCTTTGAGAAGTTGAGTGTTGGGTAAGATGAAAGGAGTTTTCAATTTAGATCTGTTGTGCGTTGATTTTTTCGTTTAGAGATTGCAAGGTTGAATCTTTGGATCCGTAAGTTGGGCGGCTCCATCAATCTAATCAACCCCAAGTTCTCGTGATGGCTTCGGACGTCATCACCCTTAAAAAATGTATCTTGTGTGAGGCCCTCCAATTTGATTTGGGCATGTTCGAACTCCACGTATTTTGAGTTTCAGTTTAGTGATGCTAAACTCTGAATACACTTGCAGCAGGATTAGAAGTCACCAAAGGACGTGACTTCATTGTTAGTTGAATCAGTAGAATCCCAAGAAGATGTTTCTCTTCAACGACCTTGGGATTTAACGTCTAGTATATATTAGGATCTACTATATGTAATGTGACAATCTATCATCGTCAAGGTTTCATATCTCAAAAGGTTGTCTCTCATATTAGGTCTTTCTCGTCAAGAAATATAACCCAACCCCTCCCACCATCGCTCACGGCAAGTTTTATTTGGACTACACAAGTAATATATTGTTTTTTCTTCATAAAACATGTACAAGCAAATGAAGCCCACGTTAGTTTCAGTTGGTTTTGTTTGGTTGTATTAACATTAGGTTGAATGCAAATTTTCTCGATGTAAAAAACACAATTGCACTAGTGGAAAAAACCTTATATGTCACTTCGTAACAGATGCGGTTTTAGTAAAATCGCATCTGAAAATAAACATAAAAAATAGGAGGAAAAGCTGGGAGGACAATTTGATGCGGTCCACAACAAATTACAAAATTTGATGCGGTTTTTTTTAAATCTGATGCGGTTGGTGGACCGCATCAGATTTTCCTACTTTTTTAAAATCTCGCGTAGCCCATGTTCTTGGCATGCGTGGCCCAATTTCCGTGGCCTAATGACTCCGAGCCCAATCTCCTCATAACTCTCTCATAACCGGATAACCTTCCCTCTCTCTCATAACCCTCTAACCCTAAAACAACCACCAAAACGGCGACCTCTCCCTCTCCCTCACAAACTTTAAAACTACCACCTAAACGTCGCCTTCTCCTTTCACAAAAAATTCGTCATTTTCATCATCTCCCATAAAAAATTTATCATTTTCATCATCAAAAATTTGTCATTTTCGTCAACCCAGATCTCGTCTCTCCTCTCATCACTCATCAAAAGTTTGTCAATTGAAATCTCGTCTCTCTCCGTCGCTCGTCTATCTTCATCGCTCGTCGCTTTCCGTTGGTCGTCGTTCATCGCTGTCATCAAGTTCGTTGCTCGTGATGAGTGAGAATTTGGTCTCACTCATATGCATATTTTGGCAAGATTTACATGATAATTTTGAATCTAAAAGCGCTTTTTCCTTTAATTTCCTCATTTTCATCCTCTTAACGGTGCATGCTAGGTAGATGAAATTTCATGGTTCTTTCCCCTCTCCTTTGACCACTAACTATTGTTTGATGTGTTTGTATGTGAGGAAGAAGGCAAAAGGAAAAAGGAGTGGGAGCTCCTTGTAAAAGAGGAGCGGGCGCTCCTGCAAGTCCCTGTACATGCAAAGCAAACCAGAAAGTTGGAGCTAGGAGGGAGCTACCAAGGAGCTGGAGCTCCTAGCATGAGAAGCAAAGGAGCAGGCGCTCTCAAGGAAACAGGAGCGGACGCTCCTTTATGCATTGAGGATGGCAAAGGAGATCAGAGACTTTGGAGCTACCAAGGAGCTCCCATTGAGCAAGCGCTCCTTGGGGCGCATTTAACAAGGAGTGGGCGCTCCTCTATATTGAGGAGCGGACGCTCCTCACCTGCTGGGCAACTACCTTGTTGGCAGTAGGGATGGAGCTACCCAGGAGCTACCCTTGAGCTCCCGCTCCATTGCCTCATTTTGTTAGGAGCGGGCGCTCCTACTTAACAAGGAGCGGGCACTCCTTGTTATTTTCGCGACAATTTTTATGTTAATCGCTGTTTTTAGCCTCGTTTTTGTGGGGATATAAATACTTTTTTCACTTAATGACATTTTAACTTATATTCCAGTAAATCATTTTTAGAGTTCTTAGCTTAATCTAGTGAGAGAAAGTGAAGTTCTAGAGAGAGAAAGTAGATTTCCATGGTTTTGTAGCTTGGATTATGACAAAAATTGTGGTTTTTATGCAAGATCTTCATTTCTTCTTCATGGTTTAAGTAATATCTTAATCGGTCAATAGTTAATTAGTTGGGGGTTGGGGTGAAAACCCAACCATGATTGATTTTGGTATTTGAACAAGAAGTTAGGGGTTCGTTTGGATTTCTTAATCGATCAATAGCATAACTATTATCTACTTGCATTCTAGGATTAGGATGTTTGTTGATTGATACTTTAGTCAAGTTGAGAGAGGAGACTAGAGTTGATGTTTATGTTATTTTCTTACTTAATTGCTCATGAAAGTGAGAATTGAGTGAGGGTTGTTGCTTGATCCTCCCCCCTATACTTCGCGCTTCTTATTTCCTAAATCATGATTGGATGGTGTTTACCCCCTTCCCCCAATGTTTTTATCAATCAATTTCTTGCCTAATCATTTAGCATTTTCTTAAGACCTTAGTTAATTACTTAATCTAGTTCTTAGTTTAACAAACCAAACCTTTTGCTAAATCTTCGTCTTAGCTTGCAACAATTAGCAACATTAGTGTTCTTCTTGCTTTTACCTGCGGATTCGACCCTTACTTATCACTTTACTTAGTCTAGTGATTTAGTTAGGTTTGTTTGATTTTAGGAAGCTAGTGAAGACCTAGTTTTTCCTATGTCAGCTCGTCGCTCTCATCAATGCCGTCGCGTCCGTCGCTCCTCTCATTTCTCTTCGTGTTTCGTCTTTTTCCAGATCTTGGTTTATAATTTTTTAAGTTTATAATTTCATTTCTGAATTTTTATTTTCATTGTTATTTTAATTTTTTTTTTTCTAGATATGGGTTTTAATTTTCCATGAGAAGTAAAAAAAGTAAATGGTCCTCATAAATATTTCAAATGAAGGGACGGGAATAGTAAGACTTTTCAGGTAAACATTTTGGGCAATGTTAAAGAGCGTTCTCAATCTGTTTTTCCATCAACACTGGAAACACAAAAACCATTTATCCCTGGATGTTGATTGCTACGAGTCCGTGTGTTATTACGGGGAAATTCAATTTTAGGGCAGTGATCTTTTCACGCCACGCTTATCAGATAAGTTGGATCAAATTGTTACCAGTTTTCGTTCCTACAGGCAGAACCTTTGAACCACGCTCGATGTCTGCCTAAATTTTTAAAACCTAATTGACAAGCACTACATAATAAATAATAAACCCAATTTGGGCATAGTTTTCTAATTCAATATAAAGCTATAGTTGCTCAAATTATATGAATATAATTTGTAGTGTGTGCTATATTTTTGTAGAATTTCATGATTAAATGATAATGGTATATATAGCTTATATATGAAACGTTGTTTAAAGAAACAAATACAAATTGATATATTTCAATTATAAGATAACAATTATCATGATGCAAGATATTAAAATGATTGTGAAAGTTATTAATGAATAAACGGTTTATTTCTTTTTAGAATCCATTTACAATATTTTCTTGAACCCTTTCGAGTTTCGACTACTCCTATTCTAAGCTAAAATCAAACTTGAATAATAATGTTCACTGTTTTAATTATGTTATCTCAACTAGCTAGAATTTTCCATGAGAAGTGAAAAAAAGTAAATGGTCCTCAGAAATATTTCAAATGAAGGGACGGGAATACTAAGACGTTTTGGGTCAACATTCTGGGTAATATTCAAGAGCGTTCTCAATCTGTTTTTCCATCAACACTGGAAACACAGAAACCGTGTATCCCTGGATGTTGATTGCTACGAGTCTGTGTGTTATTATTGGGCAAATTCAATTTTAGGACAGTGATTTTTTCACGCCACGGTTATCAGATAAGTTAGATTAAATTGTTACCAATTTTCGTTCCTACAGGTAGAACCTTTGAACCACGCTCGCTGTCTGCCTAAGTTTTTAAAAGCTAATTGACAAGCACTACATAATAAATAATACATAAATAATAAACCCAATTTGGGCATAGTTTTCTACTTCAATATAAAGCTATAGTTGCTCAAATTATATGAATATAATTTGTAGTGTGTGCTATATTTTTGTACAATTTCATGATTAAATGATAGGATATAATATAGCTTATATACGAAACGTTGTTTAAAGAAACAAATACAAATTGATATATTTCAATTATAAGATAACAATTATCATGATGCAAGATATTAAAAAATTGTGAAAGTTATTAATGAATAAACGGTTTTTATTTTTTAGAATCCATTTACAATATTTTCTTGAACCCTTTCGAGTTTCGACTACTCCTATTCTAAGCTAAAATCAAACTTGAATAATAATGTTCACTGTTTTAATTATGTTATCTCAACTAGCTAGAATTTTCCATGAGAAGTGAAAAAAATAAAGGTCCTCAGAAATATTTCAAATGAAGGGACGGGAATAGTAAGACGTTTTGGGTCAACATTCTGGGTAATATTCAAGAGCGTTCTCAATCTGTTTTTCCATCAACACTGGAAACACAGAAACCGTGTATCCCTGGATGTTGATTGCTACGAGTCTGTGTGTTATTATTGGGCAAATTCAATTTTAGGACAGTGATTTTTTCACGCCACGGTTATCAGATAAGTTAGATTAAATTGTTACCAGTTTTCGTTCCTACAGGCAGAACCTTTGAACCACGCTCGCTGTCTGCCTAAGTTTCTAAAACCTAATTGACAAGCACTACATAATAAATAATACATAAATAATAAACCCAATTTGGGCATAGTTTTCTACTTCAATATAAAGCTATAGTTGCTCAAATTATATGAATATAATTTGTAGTGTGTGCTATATTTTTGTACAATTTCATGATTAAATGATAATGGTATATATATAGCTTATATACGAAACGTTGTTTAAAGAAACAAATACAAATTGATATATTTCAATTATAAGATAACAATTATCATGATGCAAGATATTAAAATAATTGTGAAAGTTATTAATGAATAAACGGTTTATTTCTTTTTAGAATCCATTTACAATATTTTCTTAAATCCTTTCGAGTTTCGACTACTCCTATTCTAAGCTAAAATCAAACTTGAATAATAATGTTCACTGTTTTAATTATTATATCAGCTAGCTAAAATTTTCCATGAGAAGTAAAAAAAAGTAAATGGTCCTCATATATATTTCAAATGAAGGGACGGGAATAGTAAGACTTTTTGGGTCAACATTCTGGGTAATATTCAAGAGCTTTCTCAATCTGTTTTTCCATCAACACTGGAAACACAGAAACCGTATATCCCTGGATGTTGATTGCTACGAGTCTGTATGTTATTATTGGGCAAATTCAATTTTAGGGCAGTGATTTTTTCACGCCACGGTTATCAGATAAGTTAGATTAAATTGTTACCAATTTTCGTTCCTACAGGTAGAACCTTTGAACCACGCTCGCTGTCTGCCTAAGTTTTTAAAAGCTAATTGACAAGCACTACATAATAAATAACACATAAATAATAAACCCAATTTGGGAATAGTTTTCTACTTCAATATAAAGCTATAGTTGCTCAAATTATATGAATATAATTTGTAGTGTGTCCTATATTTTTGTACAATTTCATGATTAATTGAATAATGGTATATATAGCTTATATATGAAACGTTGTTTAAAGAAACAAATACAAATTGATATATTTCAATTATAAGATAACAATTATCATGATGCAAGATATTAAAATGATTGTGAAAGTTATTAATGAATAAACGGTTTATTTCTTTTTAGAATCCATTTACAATATTTTCTTGAACCCTTTCGAGTTTCGACTACTCCTATTCTAAGCTAAAATCAAACTTGAATAATAATGTTCACTGTTTTAATTATGTTATCTCACTAGCTAGAATTTTCCATGAGAAGTGAAAAAAAAGTAAATGGTCCTCAGAAATATTTCAAATGAAGGGACGGGAATAGTAAGACGTTTTGGGTCAACATTCTGGTAATATTCAAGAGCGTTCTCAATCTGTTTTTCCATCAACACTGGAAACACAGAAACCGTGTATCCCTGGATGTTGATTGCTACGAGTCTGTGTGTTATTATTGGGCAAATTCAATTTTAGGACAGTGATTTTTTCACGCCACGGTTATCAGATAAGTTAGATTAAATTGTTACCGTTTTCGTTCCTACAGGCAGAACCTTTGAACCACGCTCGCTGTCTGCCTAAGTTTCTAAAACCTAATTGACAAGCACTACATAATAAATAATACATAAATAATAAACCCAATTTGGGCATAGTTTTCTACTTCAATATAAAGCTATAGTTGCTCAAATTATATGAATATAATTTGTAGTGTGTGCTATATTTTTGTACAATTTCATGATTAAATGATAATGGTATATATAGCTTATATACGAAACGTTATTTAAAGAAACAAATACAAATTGATATATTTCAATTATAAGATAACAATTATCATGATGCAAGATATTAAAATAATTGTGAAAGTTATTAATGAATAAACGGTTTATTTCTTTTTAGAATCCATTTACAATATTTTCTTAAATCCTTTCGAGTTTCGACTACTCCTATTCTAAGCTAAAATTAAACTTGAATAATAATGTTCACTGTTTTAATTATTATATAGCTAGCTAAATTTTCCATGAGAAGTAAAAAAAAGTAAATGGTCCTCATATATATTTCAAATGAAGGGACGGGAATAGTAAGACTTTTTGGGTCAACATTCTGGGTAATATTCAAGAGCTTTCTCAATCTGTTTTTCCATCAACACTGGAAACACAGAAACCGTATATCCCTGGATGTTGATTGCTACGAGTCTGTATGTTATTATTGGGCAAATTCAATTTTAGGGCAGTGATTTTTTCACGCCACGGTTATCAGATAAGTTAGATTTAATTGTTACCAATTTTCGTTCCTACAGAGAACCTTTAACCACGCTCGCTGTCTGCCTAAGTTTTTAAAAGCTAATTGACAAGCACTACATAATAAATAATACATAAATAATAAACCCAATTTGGGCATAGTTTTCTACTTCAATATAAAGCTATAGTTGCTCAAATTATATGAATATAATTTGTAGTGTGTCCTATATTTTTGTACAATTTCATGATTAATTGAATAATGGTATATATAGCTTATATATGAAACGTTGTTTAAAGAAACAAATACAAATTGATATATTTCAATTATAAGATAACAATTATCATGATGCAAGATATTAAAATGATTGTGAAAGTTATTAATGAATAAACGGTTTATTTCTTTTTAGAATCCATTTACAATATTTTCTTGAACCCTTTCGAGTTTCGACTACTCCTATTCTAAGCTAAAATCAAACTTGAATAATAATGTTCACTGTTTTAATTATATAATATATCAGCTAGCTAGAATTTTCCATGAGAAGTAAAAAAAAGTAAATGGTCCTCAGTAATATTTCAAATGAAGGGACGGGAATAGTAAGACTTTTTGGGTCAACATTCTGGCCAATATTCAAGAGCGTTCTCAATCTGTTTTTCCATCAACACTGGAAACACAGAAACCGTGTATCCCTGGATGTTGATTGCTACGAGTCTGTTTGTTATTATGGGGCAAATTCAATTTTAGGACAGTGATCTTTTCACGCCACGCTTATCAGATAAGTTAGATTAAATTGTTACCAGTTTTCGTTCCTATAGGCAGACCATGCTCGATGTCTGCCTAAGTTTTTAAAACCTAATTGACAAGCACTACATAATAAATAATACATAAATAGTTTTTATTCCTACAGGCAGAACCTTTGAACCACGCTCGATGTCTGCCTAAGTTTTTAAAACCTAATTGACAAGCACTACATAAAATAATACATAAATAATAAACCCAATTTGGGCATAGTTTTCTAATTCAATATAAAGCTATAGTTGCTCAAATTATATGAATATAATTTGTAGTGTGTGCTATATTTTTGTACAATTTCATGATTAAATGATAATGGTATATATAGCTTATATATGAAACGTTGTTTAAAGAAACAAATACAAATTGATATATTTCAATTATAAGATAACAATTATCATGATGCAAGATATTAAAATGATTGTGAAAGTTATTAATGAATAAACGGTTTATTTCTTTTTAGAATCCATTTACAATATTTTCTTGAACCCTTTCGAGTTTCGACTACTCCTATTCTAAGCTAAAATCAAACTTTAATTATATTATCGCAGCTAGCTAGAATTTTCCATGAGAAGTAAAAAAAAGTAAATGGTCCTCAGAAATATTTCAAATGAAGGGACGGGAATAGTAAGGTTGAAAGAATTATTTATGAAATTAAAGCTAAGAAGGTGGGGAGGGTAATATAATTTAAGAGAGCAAAGCAAAGCATCATCTTTAATTTGTTACACTACTATTTTGGCATATGGCATGATTGGCATCTCTCTCTTTCTCCACCTTGTCCACTGATGATATAATGTCAGTCACAAGAAGTTTGCAGTAGGAAATACAAAAAATAATTAAATTTATAAATAAATTATAAATCATTATAAATACAAAAAAAGAGACCTCAAAATGAGGGTAAGAAGGATGCAAAAACATCACAGTGTGGGAGGTGGTGGGTCTCTTTGTGTTTTGCAGCAAAAGAATCAAAGTCTCCCAGCAGTCTAGCACCCAGCAAGCAACTGCATGCACGCACAACTGTGAAATCCGCCCTTTCAGTTTTCATTGTTGTCACACGGACCCTTACGAGTGTGGACCCCATATAAACCTGATTTTGTGCTCCTTTCATTTGTTACATACTCTTACATACTTCATCTGTTTTTATTTAGTTGAAACAATTTCTATTTTTAAGTATTTTTTATTGGATAATGTTATATTAGCCATTAGGGCTATATATAAGCACTAAATATATTTTTTTAAATGGAAACAATTTAAGAATTCAAGACACATTTTCACATCAACTGAGGTAATAAATGCTTGATTCAATATTTTATTTCCATTTTAACCATCTTATACATAGCCCTTACATAGCCCTAAAGGATATGTATATCATTTTCCTTTTTTATTAGTTGCAACATTTCCTATTTTAGGAAAGCTTTTGGGATATTTGACTATATTACCCTTACTTCACCTACTCTTTTGAACCTGATCAATACTAGTAGCAGGGGCAAGTGGGTCAATTATACTCTCTTTTCTCATTTCTTAAAGTTTGTTTAAAAGGTGAATGTTGCAACTAAATAAAAACAGAGGCAGTATTATAAATATTTTTGGCAATTAGCGGATAGTTGATAGTTGTTAGCTGATTGTATTAGTTGTTAGCTAATTAGCTGATAACTAATTGTATTAGCTAGTAGCTGATTGTATTAGTTGATTTAACTAGATGATTATATTAGTTATTTATATAAAAGGTGTTTGATAGGTAGCTTATAGCTAATTGCTCATTAATAGTATAAAATGACCAATAAGGACAACATAATTTTCACTCTTATGCTTTTTGTTGTTTATAAAATAAATATGTTAGGTAAATATATATATATAGGAGAAAATCATTATCTAATTTTTTAAGATATTTAAATTTATGAGTTGATAATTTGCAAACATATTATTAGACACATGGGCATAATCCATTAATGTAATTATATATTATAATATATATGTTTGATGAATATATATAAAAAATAAGACATACTAATAAATATTAATTTAAATCACATCAATAAAATTCAAAACTAATCAATATTTTAAATACGGGGGGATTTTAATTTCTTTCCTATAAATCCTATTCTTTTTCTTTCTTGTATGTTGTATATTTTAATTACTTTTTACGTATTGCTTTATGAATAGCTTGCATATCCATACCTAAAAATAATACGATCCACTAATATAATTAAGGAAATTTTGCCAAATTTTTTTTTAAAAAGTTCAATCTTGTGAGAAAAAACCTTTTAAAGTATTTTTTGCCAAAAAATCACAAACTTAATTTTTATTGCAAGATGAAACCTATTTTCATTTTTCGGTGTGATTTTTGAGATGCTTAGGGATGGTGCTACAATTAATAGAAATAGGGGGTTAAACAAAGATAGAAGGGTTAGTGACGGAATTGAGAAAAATCACACCGAAAATGGGAATAAATTTCTTATTGCAAGAAAATGTAAGTTTATGGTTTTTCTTTTTACAAAGAATGCTTTAAAAAGTTTTTTTACAAAATTGAACTTTTAAAAGTTTTTTTTAAATAAGTTTTCCTATAATTAAATATCTATCACATATAAGTATTACATATAATGCAAGCCAACTGCTCACTAGTTAAACGTCACCAAAATTAATTGCTTACAAAAAAATAGAATATGAATGAACATACACAATAGAGATCACCAAAATTAATTGGTTTCTAATCCAAAACCAATCAAACAGTAGAATGGAGAAGTAGCAAAGAATGCAGAGAAAGAAAAATAAATAAAGACTCATGACGACTCAATCAAATCTATAAGAAGAAAAAAGATATTAACAACTGTTACCACCATTTTTAGATGTATAACAGCATTTATTATGGTACATTGTATTAGACCTTAAAAGGTTTAATTTCACCTCAATATGAAGGCTCAACTAGAGTATAAAGCCCATTGGATGAAGTCGACATAAGTCAAAGTCAATAGAAGAATGTCATCAAGATCATCAGGAGATGGAAGTCAAGAATAGCGAAGATACAGGTGGATAAAGAGTAATCATGAGACGGATCCACATAAAGAAGAACATGAAAAGCTACGATTATTCAGCACCAGAAGGTGGTTGAGATTTGAATCAAAGATGATTCAAACCGCGTGGGTTTATAAATAGAAGAAGGATCATCAAGCAAAGGGCTATCAATCAAACATCACACAACAACTTGCATTTACTCTTTTCTTAGCGTAGCCTAGCCTTAGTCTAGCCAACCCCCTTTTGGGATTATAGTTTAATCCATTAGATTTAGAACATGTTCTAGCGCCAAGTTCTGTAATTCTTTGATTGAAGCAAGAAACCATGGAGGTAACAATCTTCGTGCTTTCCCTTTAGTTGTCCAGCCTGGCTTATCCTCATATGTGTTGTAAAATCTTTCTTAAAGTTCGTGGTATATATGCGAATGTTTTGCTTTAATTAAAAGATTAATTTTTGCTTGCTCTATTTATTGCATTTTTCCTGAATTTAATAGGCGTTGTAGTTTAATCATTAATTAAATTGCAACAAAGTACGTTAGTAAGGTTTTATCTAATTAAAAATCGGTAACTCTCAGGGACTAAGCGTCTTGTGGCATTCAATATCAAACTATTACTGGATGTGCATTGACTTGTTTGCAAGATCAACAAACTGAATTTGCACCAACAACAACTCTAATAAAGATAATGAGATGCGGTAGAAGGAATTTAGCTTTTCCATAGTTAAACAAGAGTAGAATGGAGAAGCAGCAAAACAACAGACAAATTAACGGTTTGAAATTTGTGAAATATGTTAGGTTTAGGGATATCTAGGTTAGGGTAGTAATTTTAAAGAACTTTAGGACATAAATGTAATTTTTCCTCTCATTCTCAAACCTCTAATATCAAAAAGCGACTCCCTCAATTTTTTCAAAAAGAGATTTTTGAGCCCAAAAAGCTATTTCAAACCTCTAATTGGTCTTGTTTGGCAATTAGCGGATAATTGTTAGTTGTTAGTTGATATTATTAGCTGATAGTTATTAGCTAATTGTATTACCATATTTGACTAGCTGATTGTATTAGTTGTTTGTATAAAGGTGTTTGGTAAGTAATTGATTGTTGATTGCTATATTATTGTGTAAAATGACCAATAAGGACATGTGCATAATGTATTATAGTACCTTTTATCATCCATTAATTTAATTTTTAACAACTTTAGGACATAATTAAATGTTGTTGTTCCACTCATTCCCAAACCTCCAATGTCAAAAAGCTCCTCCCTCAATTATTTCAAAAAGAACTTTTTGAACTCAATAAGCTAATTGAAACCTCTTTTACCAAACACTCAATTTAGAAAATTGACTAGTCAAATCCTCCAATATGAGCTCAAATCTCTAATTTTACCTCAAACCTCTCTTTAACAAACAAGACACATGGGGTGTTTGGCAATTAGAATTTTGACGCAAAAAAGAGAGTTTTAGACCACTTTTAGAATTCTGACTAGTCAAAAACTCCAAAAGGGGTGTTTGGTGAAAGAGAGTTTTATAGAGAGTTTTGGAATAAAAACTCTCAAAATGAAAAAGCTCCTAATAGGGACTTTTTCTTTAGAGGATTAGGTAAAAATATGTTCAATGACTTTTTTGCCTCTAATAATAATATTAGATATATGTATTAAAATGTCTATAAATATCATTTCACACAAACAAATGGTAATAAGCTGCTTTTAGCAATTAGTTAATTGTTACCAAATAAATTTATAAAAAAAAATTGTCAAATCAATAATCAAATCTGCTGGACAAAAAATTAAAACTCTAACAGCAAACTCTAAACTCTAACAACTAAACTCTATTTGCCAAACAAGATCATTTTACCACACATCCAAGTTAGAGGATTGACTAGTCAAATCCTCTCATATGGGCTCAAACCTCTGATATTTACCCTAAATATCTCTTTACCAAACAGGACGGTAATATTACTAGAACACTATGTTACAAATTATATATATTCTATAACAATTTACATTGGAGGAGAATTCTATTCATTATCTCATACTCATGTTTACAATTTATATATTCATTGATACATATACATACTTCGTCCTTTGTTTAAAGATTACAACACTTCAGATTTCAAACTTGGCAATGTATATAATTTATTAATTTTCACCATTAACAATATATTAATATAAAGTATATAAAAAATATTGTGAAAATCTAAATTAAAATAAATCAATAATATATAAAAGATCTTTGCTAGAAACTTATATGTAAACTTTATTTTTGGAAAATCTATGTTATATAAAAAAATGTGGTAAGAAACTACGTTTTTAGAGCAAAAGTTTTCTAAGAAGATACCTTTGGCCAGATTCCGACCATTGACCAACTTTTTTCCCTTTTTACAGACTTCTCACTAAATATCCTCGAACAATTTCGTTTTTCACAAAATACCCTCTAACCTTTAATAAATCACCTCATACCCCTTCATTTCTTTCAATGCACCTTAAACCCTTAGGGAATGTTTGGTTTGGGGTTTTTATGAAAGGGTAAGAGAATCAAATAGGTTGATTCCCTTACTTGTTTGTTAACACGTTTTAATCATTCCATTTACCCTCCTCATTACCCCAAAGTCCTCTACTTTCATTACCCATCCCCCCCCCCCCCAAGGTTTCACTTACCCTTTCCCTTCTCTACTCCATGGTCACCTTGACCAATGGTTGACCACCACTCCAACCACCAACCCAGGCACTGTACCACCACCCGAACCACGGACCCACCATTATAACCACCGTCACCACTACAACAACCACTGACCCACCATCCTAGCCACTGCCACTACCATCTCCGCTACCCTAACTGCCACGCTGCCGCCATAAGCAATTGCCAACACAAACCACCGGAAAAAAAAATCCACCATACCACATGCATCCATAAACCCATCACCACTTCCACCCAAACAATACAACCGCCCAAAAATCCACCAACACTTGAAAATCCATAAGCCTAAAAACTTGAAAGAAAAAATTCAAGAGTAAGAATGGATGAATACTTCTTCTTATCAATAATTATGGCTTTAAAGGTCAGATTCGGCCATGAAAACTTCAGATCTGAAGTTTTAATGGTCGAATTTGACCTTTAAAATCTCAAATTTCTCCTTCAACGGTGGTAGAAAAGAAGAGAAAGAAGAGGGGCAACGATTACTTGGCAGTGGTGATTGGTGGCGGTAATTTTGATGTAGTGGTGGATGGTGGTTATCGACATCAGTGAGCTGGCAGCGGCGAGGGAAGGGGGTAACGTGAGGTGGAGGTGGTTCTTGGAGAGAGAGGGCAGAAGAACATGGTGGAGGAATGGTGAGAAGCTGAATAGGAGTTTTTTTATCCCAAACAACCTTTTTAATCAAAGGATTTTCCTTTTCATTCTCCTTGTTTCTATTTCTTATACCTTTTTCTTTTCCTCTATCTAAACCAAACACCCCCTTAATGAATAGCAATCGTTAGCTTTTCTACTCATTAATACTCAACTTTAATTAACCTCTATTGACCCGTTGACCTAATTGACAATCATTAAAACACCTTTTATGATCCCTTTCTTATCTTTTCCTCCATACATCTCTTTCTTTTTTGGGCCAAAAATGTGGTGTTCAATTGGTGGTATATTATGGTAAATAACTCCAACAAATAGGGGTTAGATATGGTTTGGTAACAATATTAGGAGGTTAATAACTAAAATTTTGGATATCATTTAGTCATTAAGGACGTGTGGGAAATTTGAAAAGTTGGAGGCGATATTTGGTGAAAAATCTATTTTTTCCCTTTCCTTTTTCCGCCATTTTCAGCCAACATTTTCATTATATTCTTATAAGAAATTTGGTTGTTTGGCAAATTTTAGTAGAAATGTATGGAAAAAAAAGCACTAAAGGAAAATCATCAATGCCAAGAAATGTGGTTAACAACCTATGTTTAGCCGAAATGATAGTTTCTTACAATATTTTTACTTTTCGCACAACATTTTTTAATAAGGCAGGTTTTCACAGAAACTAATTATTTTCATTGTACATAAGAACATTTGTAATTATTACTTACTCTGTCCTTTTTACTTGCACAAATTTTGAGAAATCTCGTGTAA
The DNA here is from genome assembly GCF_026745355.1 of Beta vulgaris subsp. vulgaris. Taxonomy (NCBI): domain Eukaryota; kingdom Viridiplantae; phylum Streptophyta; class Magnoliopsida; order Caryophyllales; family Amaranthaceae; genus Beta; species Beta vulgaris. The sequence continues at coordinate 13,765,863 of NC_079206.1, forward strand.
ATAAGAATAAAGAGAGAAGGTTTAAAGGTTTGTTTACTTCAACTTACGTTATTTTATTTTAACTTATTGAAGGCAAAACAAGTTTAGTTTTGATTAGTTCACATAAATTTAGTCAAGTTTAAATGAGTCAGACAAAATAAGTTTAGATGAGTTTATATAATACTAAATAAATTATTTTTAGAAATAATCTTACCATACAAATATAAGACAAATTCATACAAAATAAGTTGTTTTCAAGCAATAGGTCCTAATAAAATAAGGTTAGATTTGATTAAATAATATATTTCAAGATAAAAATAGAGCCTAAGTGAGCCACGTGATCAAGGTAGAAAAGGAGAAGCCAAATAAGGTAAAATTTGTCATTTTTTCGAACTCCTAAATTAAGACCTGTTGCAAGTAAATAAATTTTTTTTATCAAAAAAGCTTTGGTTATGAATATGATTAATGTGAAATATTTGAACAACATAAAAAGGAAGTGTTTGATTTTCTAATAATGAAGGGGAGGAAATATATATGTAATATCCACATGTATGGTACTATGTTTATATGTACGTATTTTCTATAGAAAATGTGTATTTGAACAACATAAAAAGCGAAATGCATTTATTATATATTGTGAAAATATACCTTGAATCGTTATATTAACAAGCTATTTAGGATTTGGCGATTTGCGTTTTTCAGCACGGCTCGCGGCAAAACTGCGAGAGCTGACCGCGACTCGCGGCGGGAACCGCGACTCGCGGCCAGTTTCGCGACTCGCGGTTTTGCAGGGAAAGTTCGACGCGGGTTTTCATTAATTGTTTTAGACGGGTTGATTTCCTATTAAGCCCTAGGTCGTTTATTCGACTAAGATAGCCTATATAACATCTGTAGCTCTGTATTCCTCATATCATCATCAATAAAAATATTCTCTCTTTGTGTGCCGTGGATGTAGCCAAATTGGTTAACCACGTAATTCTGGTGTCTGATTTTGTTGCTTTTGAGTTCATTATTTGTTTCTCTCTCACGTCCATTATAACAAATTGGTATCAAGAGCTTTGGTATTCGATCTGTGTGAGAAAGATGTCTGGGATGAATGTCAAAATTGATAAATTTACTGGAAGGAATAGTTTTAGTTTGTGGCAAATCAAGATGCGGGCTTTACTGAAGCAACAGGGGTTGTGGGCACCGTTGGCAAAGAAGGCAACGGATTCAGTCACCGCTGAGATGGAAATTCTGGAGGAAAAGGAGCATTCAACAATTATGTTGTGTCTATCTGACGACATAATTACTGAAGTTGCGGAGCAGGAAACTGCTGCTGGTCTGTGGTTGCAGTTAGAGAGTTTATACATGACGAAATCTCTAACCAACAAGTTGCTTTTGAAGCAACGTCTGTTCAGCCTGCGTATGCAGGAAGGTACGTCTCTAAGAGATCACTAAGATAAATTAAATACTATCTTGCTAGATCTGCAAAATATTGATGTTAAAGTAGATGATGAGGATGCTGCTTTAATATCGTTGGTATTTTGCCTGTATCATATGAGAATTTTGTGGATTCTTTTATTGTTGGGAAAGATAGTCTGTCGTTAGAAGAAGTGAGATCTGCTCTCCATACTAGAGAGGTCAATCATCAGGCTTTCGGGTCTTGTACAGAGAATCAGGCATCTGGATTAGTAGTTACTGGAGGAAAGGGACAAAAGAAATCTGGTAAAAAGAAGACGAACTTTAAAAATTTGAATTCTAAGGGTCCTAAAAATACTGATATCTGTAATTACTGTAAGGAGAAGGGACACTGGAAAAATGAATGTCCTAAGAAAAAGAAACAGCAGGATAAAAATGAAAGTTTTGCTGCTCTGGCAGAAACTGGAGGTGTTTCTGAGGAACATCTGACCCTAGTAGTTAATAGCCAGTCACATTGTAGGGATGTGTGGGTTCTTGATTCTGAGGCATCGTATCATATTAGTCCATGCAGAGAGTGGTTTTCGACTTACAAGCAGATAGATGGAGGCAATGTTTCTATGGCCAACAGTGTTGCCTGCAAAGTAGTTGGCACTAGTAGAATAAATGATATTTGCTGCGGTGATATTGCTGCGGTTTTACCTATACGCAGCAATATAACACGCAAAAAGAAAAGAAAAAATAGAAAATAACCATATTGCTGCAGTTTCGTCCGAAAACCGCAGCAATATGGTTTCAACGAAAATTTTTTAAATTTTTTTTGACTAGTTAAGCAAACATTATTGTTGCAGTTTCTTGAAGAAACCGCAGCAATATGTTAAAATAGTATAAAAAATATTATTTTAATATATTGCTGTGGTTCCTCAAGAAAACCGCAGCAATATAAGTTGTTTTAAGTATAAAAAGAAATTAGGGTTTTGTTCCCCTTCTATCTCTCATAAACCGTCCTCCTTCTCTTAAACCGTCCTCCTTCTCTCCTAAACCGTCCTCCTTCTCTCCTCACTATTCTCGCTCTGCGGTTTCTCTCTCCTCTTCACACAACGACTCTCTCTCCTCACTATCCTCGCTCTCTCCTCTTCGGCGGTCCTTCTCTCTCATAAACCGTCCTTCGTGGCTCGCCTTCTTCGTCGTTCGTGGCCTTCGACGCTCGCCTTCTTCGTCCTTCGCCGGCGTTCGGCACTCGCTGGCCTTCGTGGCTCGTCTTCTTCGTCGTTCGTGGCCTTCGACGCTCGCCTTAGCTTCTTCGTCCTTCATCGGTCTTCTTCGTCAGAACCGTAGGCATCTTGCCAGGAAGTTGGTGGGCTCAGTACGGTCGGACGAACCAGAGTTAGCAGAGGATCCAGACTTTGATCGAAGATGGCTTCGTGTCGTTCGACCTAAATCGTGCTTTTATTTTTTTTTTTCGTTTTTAGTTATCGATTTGTAATTTAGGCTCTCCTTCCTCTGCCTTCGTTTTTTATGTAATTTTAGTTTCAGCAGTTTTTTTTTCGTTTTTTTTTTTTTTTTTTTTTTCGTTTTTAGTTTTGTAATTTAGGTTAACAATTTTTTTTTTCTGTTTTTTTGATTTCAGCATTCTAGATTTACATTTTTTTTCCTTTTTTTTGTTGAATGGAGATTTGATATTTTTAGGTTAGTGTTATAGATGCAGTAGATCTGTTAGTCAAATTTTTTTATGTTATATAATATATTTGTTTTTTTTTTTGTGAGAGCAGATTTGATCTGGTTTGTGTTTTAGTTAAGTGTTTTTTTTATATACTCTAAAGGTTGTTTGTTTCTATCTCTTCCATATACTTTTGGGAGCTGTGAGTTTCGATAAATTTGGAATGAAATCTACAAAAATTATATAAGAAAAAAATATCGAATTTTTTTTTTTGAAATGTGGAACATATTGCTGCGGTTTTTGTTAAAAACCGCAGCAATAGGATCTATTTAAAAAGTAATATTGCTGCAGTTTCAGGCCCAAAACCGCAGCAATATTACTTTTATTATTGTTAATTAATAATATTGTTGCGGTTTTGGGCCAGAAACCGCAACAATATTACGTGTTAAATAGATAAAAAAATTATAATATTGCTGCGGTTTGGACTAAAAACCGCAGCAATATTGGTAGATATTGCTGCGGTTTTAAACCGCAGCAATATTATTAATACCTATTGCTGCCCCCTTAATTGTTGCGGGCCCAAAACCGCATCAATAGGGCACTTTTTAACCGCAACAAATAGCCTTTATTCTACTAGTGTGGAATAGGCTCTATCAAGGTGAGGACTCATGATGGTACATTCTGTACATTGAATGAAGTTAGGCATGTTCCATTAATGACAAAGAATCTGATATCTTTGAGTCTTCTAAATAGCAAGGGTCTCAGTTTTCAAGATGAAGGTGGAGTTATGAGTGTCTATAAGGGTTTAAAGGTGGTTATGAAAGGTATTAAACATGGTACCTTATATATTCTTCACGGTTCTACTGTGACAGGTTCTGCTGCTGTTGCATCATCTGAGTTTCACAAGGAGGAGTTGACCAAGTTGTGGCATATGAGACTTGGGCACATGGGTGAAAGGGGGATGCAAATTCTGTCAAAGAGGGATCTTCTATGTGGGCACAAGGTGCAAAATCTAGAGTTTTGTGAACACTGTATGTTTGGGAAGCTTCATCACAGCAAGTTCCGAAAGGCAGTTCATACAACTAAAGGTACTCTTAATTATATCCATTCTGATTGTTGGGGACCTTCCTGAGTTGCATCTATTGGAGGTCACAGGTATTTTGTGTCAATGATTGATGATTATTCAAGAATGACTTGGGTGATTGTGATGAAGCATTAAAGTGAGGCTTTCAAGAATTTCAAATAGTGGAAGGCTTTAGTGGAAAATCAAGTTGAAAGGAAGGTCAAAAGGTTGCAAACTGATAATGGTCTGGAGTTCTGTTGGTTTGAGTTCGATGAGTTCTGCGAAAATGAAGGGATTGCTCGCCATTATACTGTTAGAAATACGCCAAACAGAATGGGGTTGCAGAACGCATGAATCAGACACTGTTGGAGAGAGAAAGGTGCATGCTCTCAAATGTTGGGATGGCTAGGATGTTTTGGGCAGAAGCTATAAGTACAGCTTGCTATCTTATCAACCGGGAACCCCATACAGGTATTGACTGTAAGACACCTTATGAGGTGTGGTGTGGTAAGCCTGCAGATTATTCTTTGCTGAGAGTTTTTGGTTCTATTGTCTATTATCATGTAAATGAGGGAAAATTAGAACCTAGAGCTAAGAAGGGTGTACTTGTGGGTTTTGGGAGTGGAGTTAAGGGGTATATAGTATGGTCACCTTCCGAAAATCGTGTCAAACTTAGTAGAAATGTAATATTCGATGAAAATTCCATGCTTAACTCTCCTGTGAAGTCTATTGTGGTGTCCATCAGTAGTGATGTTGATAGACAGGTGGAGCTACAAGTCACTCAGGCTGAGAGTGAATCACAGCACCAAGGTGGCGAAGATCAACATGGTGCTACTGAAGAAGAGTCTTCTAGCTATCAGTCATCTGAAATACATCAACCAAGCATAGCACTTGAGAGAGCTAGAAGAGTTGGTGTGGGGCCTCCAAAGAGGTATGGTTTTTGAAGACAGTGGCCTATGCACTTCAGGGTTGCTGAGGAGGTGGATGTTGAAAATAATGAGCCATCCACCTATAAAGAAGCTGTTTCTGGAAGTGAGTCTACTTTATGGCTTGCTGCAATGGGGGATGAGATGGAGTCCCTAGATAAGAATCAGACTTAGGAGTTAGTCAAACGTCCTAAGGAGAGGAAGATTGTACATGCAAATGGGTTTAAGAAGAAAGAAGGGTCTTCACTACTGAGGGGGTCAAGTATAAAGATGGGGTTGTTGCAAGAGGGTTCACACAAAGGGAAGGGGTAGATTATAAAGAGATTTTCTCACCTGTAGTCAGACATACTTCCATCAGGGTGCTACTAGCAATAGTTGCACATCAGGATCTTGAACTTGAGCAACTAGATGTAAAATCAGCTTTTCTACATGGGGAGTTGGAAGAGGAGATTTATATGACACAACCAGATGGCTTCCAAGTTCCGGGAAAAGAAGACTTCGTTTGCAGATTGAAGAAGTCCTTGTATGGACTAAAGCAGTCTCCTAGGCAGTGGTATAAGGTTTGACAGCTACATGATTGAGTTAGGCTACAACAGAAGTGAGTATGATTGTGTGTGTACCATACAAGCTGGTGATGGTTCTTTCATATATATGTTCTGTATGTAGATGATATGCTTATAGCTGCTAAGGCAAGTCTGATATTTAGAGGTTGAAGGGTCTTCTCAGTGCTGAGTTTGAGATGAAAGATTTGGGTGCTGCAAAGAAGATTTTGGGGATGGAGATCTATAGGGAAAGAGGTCAGAAGAAACTTTTCTTGTCACAGAAAGGTTATATTCAGAAGATTTGTCAAGGTTTTGGCTACAACAACTAAGCCTATAGATACTCCAAGTGCTTCCAATAATCACTTGTATGTGGCTTTTGCACCCAAGACTGCTGAGGAGTACATGAGTCGGGTTCCTTATGCTAGTGCCGTAGGTAGTTTGATGTACGCTATGGTTTGCACTAGGCCGGATCTTGCACATGCAGTCAGTGTAGTTAGTAGGTTCATGGGTGATCCTGGTAAGGAGCATTGGCAGGCGGTCAAGAGGATTTTTCGGTACCTAAGAGGTACATCTGAGTTGGTCTCATTTATGGGAATGATACTCAGTGTTTAGTCACTAGTTATTCGGATTCTGATTATGCTGGAGATGTTGACAGTAGGAGGTCAATGACTGGTTATGTTTTTACTCTTGGTGGTTCTGTCGTTAGTTGGAAGGCAACTTTGCAGGCTACAGTTACTCTGTCTACTACTGAAGCAGAATACATGGCATTGACAGCCGCTGCTAAAGAGGGGATATGGCTAAAGGGGATAGTTAGTGATCTTGGTCTACATCATGATCAAGCTACTGTGTACTGTGACAGTCTGAGTGCAATATGCTTAGCTAAGGATCAACAAGTCCATCATGAGAGGACTAAGCATATTAATGTGAGATACCATTTTCTGAGGAGTGAGACTAGGATTAAGGTGAAGAAGGTAGGAACTGCTGATAATCCTGCTGATATGTTCACCAAGCCGGTTCCGCAGAGTAAGTTTCAACATTGCTTGGACTTACTCAATGTTCGTGATTGTTAGTTGCCCTCATGGGGAAATTCTGGGGTCCTTAGGGACTAATCTGGTCTGGTTGTCATTTGGGACAAATCTGTTTGAAGAGAGATTCTGCGTGTTGTGATCAATGCATCTGTTTTGGGGTTTTATGATGAGAGGATTCAAGTCAAGGTGGATATTTGTGAAATATGCCTTGAATCGTTATATTAACAAGCTATCTAGGATTTGGCGATTCGCGTATTTCAGCACGGATCGCGGCAAAACTGCGAGAGCTGACTGCGACTCGTGGCCAGCACCGCGACTCGCGGCGGGAACCGCGACTCGTGGCCAGTTCCGCGACTCGCGATTTTGCTAGGAAAGTTCGACGCGGGTTTTCATTAATTGTTTTTGACGGGTTGTTTTCCTATTAAGCCCTAGGTCGTTTATTCGACTAAGATAGCCTATATAAAATCTGTAACTCTGTATTCCTCATATCATCATCAATAAAAATATTCTCTCTCTGCCGTAGAGGTAGCCAAATTGGTGAACCACGTAATTCTGGTGTCTGATTTTGTTGCTTTTGAGTTCATTATTTGTTTCTCTCTCACGTCCGTTATAACATATATTGTGTTTTGACTTTTGTGTATATGTATGTATTTATGTATTATGTATACAATACAGAAATCATAACTTGATCTGACTTTGGGTATGGAGGTCAGAGGATAGAGGTTCTCAGTTCGAAACTTTGCCAATCAATATTTTTGCTTTACTCCGGCAGCAAGTACCACATTTCATAATTAATATTGTACTCCCAAGTATTAATGCTCCATATTATTAGGTCGCAGGCTGTATAGCATACGTGTTAATAGTTGCGAAAACGTATATAATTGGTGGTTACTGGTTAGTATTTTGCAATAATTTTTGTTCTTTGTCATGGTCTTGATTTTCATTAATGCATGAAATCCTCAGATCAGTGTGCGTGATCAATTGATCACTGTGATGTACTGATGTGGGTCAATTGTTGCATGTAGGACTGCAACTGCAAGCGAACAAAGTAACATGTAACAACACTAATACACTATGTTTCCTAAACTACTCTTAACAACCCCACCTTTTCCATCCCACGACTTTCTTACTATTGTCTGATACGCCACCACCACAACACCGAGCACCACCAAACTTAAACCCCACCACAGCCAAACACAAACGTACCAATACAATTAACAAGATTAACGTACCAATGTTTAATATACCACTTTCTTTAAACTTCTTATTTATTTTTGAGGGGTACGTCTTCTAAAAGAATTTCGCTTTTAACTTGAATAATCTCCAAATCTATAATAGTATATAGGGTATGTTCTTTATTACTTGCTTTTTCAAAGAGGTGATCAATGACCAAATCGGATTGAGTTTTTTATACAAAAAAACATGCCCAACCCATGACCGAGGTGCTTTTCAAGCCAAAATAGGCCTTTTCAGGATAGATAGGCTTTGACCAAAAATCTGGGTTGCCTATACTTGTTTTTTTTTTTTTTTTTTTTTTGTGGCTAGTGAGCCTAGACACTCTTGATTAGCTCTACCTATTCAAATCTAATACGTACTTATTTAAACTAATTAATGAAACTTCATCTAAATTAGACCTATTAAACTTAAAATTTCTTTTTTCTAGATGAAGATAACATAAGTAGATTGCATGCAGATATGAAAGGGAATCAAAATTTGAGCAATAATGTTAATTGTTGAGACTTAAACAGTAAAAATTAAACAAAACACGCCATATTGAGCGAACTTAGAATGACAACAAGAAGTTAAGTAGTGCGAAGCAAACAAACTCCACTTTAAAATCTGAAAGTATCAGAAGAGTAAATTGAAAGAGGAGCCACAAAAAGCAGAGTGTCATGAAACAAACGCAACCATACACCAAATGCATAGTTTTCATAGTTATATGCAATCAGTGGTCCCCTAATACAAGTTATACAACGGATCATCGGCTCAGGTACCACGATAATAAAACTGCACCTGCATGTACACATCACCATCAGCATCATCAATCAAACAAAAATCCTGATCTTTATTATTCTCCCTCCTAGTCTTCACCCAATTTAATTTAAAAGCACTTCTTCAATATATATATATATACACAAATTATCTACAAAGACTGCCTAACTTTAATATTAAAGTTAGACCAGTCAGGCCCAATTCTAATAAAGAAGCCCAATCTTTTTCAACACAGCTACGAATCACAACCTCTTTCTCTCTGCTCATCTCACGTCTTTCTCACTCCTTTCTCAGTTTCTCCTCCTATTTTACCTCATTCTCAGTTTCTCTCTGCTCGAAAATTTGAAAGGATTTTTGGTATTTGTTCAATTAGGGTTTCTGGATACAGAATTAGAAGGATGATGAAGGTGTGTTCGACATTCAGACGAAATTCGAGGTTTGGTTTTTGTTAATTTCGATCTTGTTTCTTCCATTTCATTTTTAGATCTGTTTGTTTCTTAAATGTGATTTTCATCTTTTTTGCAGATAATTTCTCTCTCTTCTTTTTCTCTTTTTTATTTGTGAGTTTGATCCTGCATTTCGTTGAATAAGTTGAATATGAGATTATGATTTAGTTAATTATACAAACTCTTGTGGAGTGGTTTTAAATGCTTGAATTGAATTTCGAGTTTCAGTTACTTCCTAATGACGCAATTTTAGTAACATTTGTTTGTTAATTTCAGTTTTTCTTTTAGATGAACATTTGCGAGTTGAATTCTTTCATTCATGGTGATTTTATGGAATTGTGATAATTTAAGTAGTTGAAATCTGTATGATTTTGATCCTGCATTTTGTCCATAACGTTGTATTTGTAATGATGATTTGGTTAATTTTTGAGAATCTTTTGGAGTGGTTTTGTTGATTCTTATACTCCACGCTTAAATAAAATATCTTGGATTAAATTTTGTGGAGTGGTTTTGTGGAGTGGTGATTATATTGCTGATTTCGTATCATCATCAACTTGCTTGTAATTTTCCATCTCTGATTTTTAGTTGTTTGTTGATGAGAGATATGAGAAGGTGAAACTTGATTACTTGCAATCAATAGTCCTAAGGTAATTTCGAATTTTGTTTTTGTTAAATCCTCTGTTTTTCATCTATGATTTTCGAATTTTTCATCTGATTTTGAGTTGCTCTGTTCCATTGTACTGCATTGCATTGTTTTTTTTTTCTGAATCTATTTTTTGTTTTTTTTGTAGTCACCACCACGACAGTATCACCAACGTAACGACACTCCTTCACCAGGGCGTGATGATTTGTCACCACCTAGACAACGTCAAAAGTTATATGATTCTCCATAACTTGAGCATGAAACGGAGTTAAAGAATGCTAGATTGTTGTAGCTTCTTGAATTATTATAGTGGTCACATAATGATTTATGTTGGTGACACAATGGTTATTGTTGGTCATTTATTATTTTTTAAACATTTAGGAATCCACACATGTAATTGGAGTGACATTTTGTTAGTGATTATGGTAATAAATACAGTTGGTTCTTTCCATTTCACATTTGAAGTTTCTCAGTTATTAATATATTTTGTCATTCGATTTCTTAAATATCCAGTAAATAGATTAAAGTGGGCACCAATTAGCTTAAATTAGGTACCAAATGAATTTAAATAGTCACTTATTGAAATAGATTCGGTATTTTGTTAATTTTGTCAGTAGTGAGATTCAATATGAGTCTAAATCAAAGTAATCAGCAAATGAATAGGTGACTGATTTCCCAAGCATCAAATGGATTAAAATAGTCTCAAATTTAAAAAAATCTAAAGTCATCATGGAATAGTGACTAATTGGCATATCATGGTGGTCTCTAATTGACATATAATAGGCACTTAAGAACATAAAACTTATTGATCAACATAACTTGTAATTAAAACCTAAAGTTGAGTACCACTCTAGCATAATTTTGCAAAATAACAAACCAGTGGTAATTGTTTTGTTTGTACTTCTACTAATTACATAAATTTCTACTTTTGTTCAAAACTAACTAATCATCACTGTTAGTAAGCAAATCAATTTTTGTTCAAACTACTTCTTGGAGAGGATCTAGTTGTTGGTCCGGATTCCTGCTTCACATGAGAGTTTTGCTTCGAGGGAGATGGTTTTTGTAGCTTTTGCAGAACTACGGTGGTTGTGTTGTGTATGTGTTGGTGTCTTTTTGATCTCCTGCAAAACGTTTGATTAGCTTCATCTGCTTGCTTGGTGGAAATTTAAGGTTGTTGTTTGTGTGGCTGTGGTATGCCGTGGAGCCCAGGTATACCCAAATCAAATGAGGGCATGTCTACAACTGATTTCTTAGTTGTTTGTAGGAGCTTCTCGATCTTATCAATTTCCTTCAACCTTCTTGTGTGCATGTTGTAGCAAACATCTAGGTCACGCCCCAACTTCAATTGAGCTTGATCAAAGGGTTATCCAAAAAATAAAAGTCAAATAACAAAAAATAAGTGAAATCAAATTATACAACAAATTCATTTAAAGTGAAAACCAAAAGATTCAAAACGCTTACAAAAAAAAATAAAGTGGCTACCAAAGAACTTAAACTGGTCACATAAGGAAACAAATAAGTTACTTGATGAAATAAATTGCCAAAAAATTAAGCATCTTTCAAATAACAAGAACCCAAATGACAATTCATTAGGAGAGTTGTATGTCGCAATGAGAACTTGTTTAGCGTTATAGAAGAATTAGGAAAGCAGTAAGATATTTGAATTTGAAACTTCTCACTGACGAATGGAGAATTGAGTTAAAGTGGTTACAAATAAACCTACACTGGTTACTAAATAAGTTAAAGTGGATACTTAATGCTTGTAACAGTTTCAGTTTCATTTGTAGTCTTGTTAGTGTTCATATATTATAAAGGAGTCTCAAAAATGATAATAAGAAACTAATCAACAATCAAGTTATAGTGGATACTAAATTAATTAAAGTGATGACAAATAGACAAAAACTTGCTGCCAAAAGTGATCACCAATCAAGTTTAGGTTATTGACTTAAAGTGATTCCAAAATGACTTAAAGTGGTCACCAATCAAGTTACAGTAGCTACTAATGTATCTTTTTTTTTTTTTGTGAAACGGAAGAAGTGATCACCACCCCAAAAGCATCATATCTACCTACCACACAGTGAGCATCAAAATTAACCTTCACCCACCCCCCAGGAGGACTCTATCTTGTTACACTCGGTACACAATCCATCCTGTGAGCATAAATTCTATAATTTTCAACCAACCACCTAGTCATATAGGAACTCACTTTCAGGTCAAAATCAAGTATAAAATTACTCAAGAAATTAACATTTATCACCAATTCTACTATCAGATCCTTCGATTAGGGCCGCAACTGTAAAACAATATCATCACAGCAATAGATGCTCCTACTTTTTGCTTAACAATTATAAACAAATACTTATTAAACAAAAGGCTGCAAGACTAATAACTCAATTATGAGTCAAATTCAACTAGCTATCAACTAAATAATTCCAATGCCACATCAATTAAACAACAACAGTAGAAATAAAGGAGATATCCAAAACTTGAAAAAAAAAAACGCTTCGATGAATTTGATCAGAAGATATCAAACTAACAGAAATAAACACTGCCAAAAAAAAAAACTACGATAATCGAATTAAAATTATATCTTCCATCAATTCAATTTGATTCTAACAATCTCGTTGAATATAAAAGCGATAATCAAAATAATATTTTACAATTAGTTGAAACTTAGCTTCGAATTAGCATCTCCAAAACCCTAACTTGAGCAAATTTAACATATGCATGTAACTTGATGAAGGAACGAGCTAAGAACTCAAAATTTGACAATAAATCAGCTCGAAAATGCATGAAACAAGTAGTTTACTTACCTTTACAGTTTTTGGGATTGAAATTCTTCAAAAATCGAGTGAAAATGTGCTTGAACGTCCGTTCGATGCAGCCGTCAAATTTCGGAGCTTATCTCTGTGAAATTCGGCATCCTTGTAATCGGAGAAGGTGATGATGGAGCTGCTATGGAGGATTTCCCTTGGCGGGAAAATTCTACCATCGAAGAGAATGAAAAGTGAAGAGAGGAGAGAGAACGCGTAAGAGACAGAGGAGAAGAGTTTCTGTTTTATTTTTTTAATTTGCAATATGGGCTGATTAGCTCATATTGTTTGGACTTGGGCCTGCCTAATTATAACATGTTATAATTAGGCGGTCTCTTGCAAGACGAGCTGATATATATATATATATATATATATATATATATATATATATATATATATATATATATATATATATATATATATATATATATATATATTACGCGGATTATTCCAATTATCTGGAAAAAAAGAACAGACACACTCTTTTAGAAAATTACTGCATTTTGTAGTTGAATTTTGCATGATCGTGAATCATGCATGCAACTTGGACATCTAATTCCTGTAGATTTAAAAGGGAGCGAACAAAACAAATTGGGGGCTAGCTGACAACAAGATTAGAGGGGAGTCAATTTTCGCATTTATTTTTATTATATTATGCCATAATCACAAACTTTTCCACTTTCATTTAGCAATTATTTATTTTATAGGTAATGATCTCTATTATAAGTCAATAGGAGCTATGGTCTCCCCTTTTGAAAAACTTATCTACTCTTAATTTCACAAAAAATAATAAACAAAAAAAATTCTTAATTCTTTCCTCATTTACAAATATGGGTAAAGAAAAGTTTTACATTACCATAAAGAAATACATAAAAATGTGTGCAAAGAGGAAACTCAGAAGTGAAAATATGAATTGATTACTAAATCAATTTACAAACAATTATAAAACAAAGATTTATGGAGATTTTTAATATCGGAACTCTTTGCAATAACAATTTCAAATAACATGCATAAACAAACCATAAAAGATTTAATAAACTTAGACAATATTTATTTTTTCTGGGCTCACAATCAGTTGAGATAATAAATAATCAAAGAGATGAACATACATTGTTAGATAATATTAATTTATAATTTATTTTTTTATTGAAGCACTACTCACCACAGTATGCCTAAAAACCTCGATTACCATTGAATTTAAATTGAACTAATACTCATAATTAAATATGCCTATAAAATATAGAATTATTTGCTCCTAATAATGCAATCTTTTAGCGATTCGCATATAATAAAGCAACCTTTTGATTATTTCAAAATAAAGCAACATTTATAACCCATTAACTTTGAGTAAGTCAAATTGACCGGTGACCTGAACAAATGATAATTTTTTAAATTAAAATCCTTAATTCTAATTAGTAGTATTAAATAAAATTTAAAAAAACTTGAACTAAACCCACTCCCCTCCCCCACCCACCCGATCCCCTACCCATTGCCACCCCTCGATCCCCTTCCCCACCCATTGCCACCCCCTCTCTCCCCTTTCCAGCCACCAAAATCCTCTCCCTTCCCTTCCCTTCCCTTGCACCCGCAAACTCGCCCCCTCCCACGAATCTCTTTCTCTCTCCTCGCCATCCCTGACCCACAACCCACCCCCTCCATCCCCGACTCTAGCTTCACCTCCCCCATCCTGTCCCCCAACCTCAACTAACCATCACCAAGTTAAGAAGAAAATCTACGTCTCGGAGATTGCGAGTGGAGGAGGACGACAGGGGTAAAGGCGACTGGAGTAGGACGAAGGGGGTTAATAGGGAGACAATGAGGACGTCGGTGATAAAGGGGGAGGGATGAGGGAGGCTCGAGGGTGGGGTGGGGTAGGGGGTTGTTGACGCCTGCAGAGGCTGCATGGGGGGTTCCTATGGAATGGTAATGAGGTAGAGGTTGCAGGTGGTGGGCGGAGGGTGGGGGCTGGCAGGGGGTGTTGGGATGGTTAGCAGAGGTGTGGCAGTGGGTGGGGGGGTTAATGTTGGGGGTGAGGGGTGGGGATGGGGGGTTAATCCTTTTTTTTTTAATCTTTTGCTTTTTTTTATAAAATTTGTTTATGGGAATCAATTATTGGCAACACATGTCCATTTTAACCTATTATTCAGGTTACATCCGGTGTAATTAACCTACTCAAAGTTAATGGGTTATAAAGGTTGTTTTATTTTGGAATAATCAAAAGGTTGATTTATTATCTGGGAATTGTCAAAAAATTGCATTATTAGGAGCAAACTAAATACTCCTAAAATATATGTATTTTTAAATAAATACGAAACATAACCTATATCCTTGTTTAAAAGGAGAGTTGTTGAATTATCTACAAAATACAAGATAACATATCCTAACTCATCATAGTCCTTTCTGGAAAACATTACTTTTTACACTAACACAATGCAATTAAAAAACCATAACGCTCATCAATATTCACCATAAATATTACACTCTTAAGTTAGTTTTTTGATACTTTTTGATGTTAATATTAATATTAATATATTATTGCACGCATCGCGTGTATATAATGCTAGTTTTACCATATGGTAGTTTAGGACGTAACTATATTTAACGAGTATGTAGATTACTTGCTCCAAATAGACAATTAAAAATAATTGATGATAGTTAGTTGGATTCTACCATACATAAAGGCCCGATTCCTTTTGATTGAGAGAATGTGAACTTAACTAAACTGAAACGAATTGAACCGAACTAAACTGAACTTAATTGAACTAAACTAATAATAATGGAGTGACAATGATAATAATAACAATAATAATAGAAATTATTATAATAATTACAAATAATAATAATTTTATTATAACAATAATTATTACTCCCTATGTTTTTTTTATCATTCTCACTTTCTCTGTGCGCGTCTCCCAATGCACTTCTGTGAACTTAGATATCTTTCATTGTATATTAGTAAAAATTATAACGATTGAATATTAATAATGTATTAATTGAGACGAATCAAACAAGACCCAACATGACTATATTTTTTCTTATAGATTGAAAACAATTGAGAAGATTCTATCTAAGTATGAAAAGTGTCAAGATTCTCAGTGAGAAAGATAAAAAAATAGAGGGAGTATTAATTAATAATAAAATAATAATAATAATAATAGTTAATAATGATAATAAATAATTGATAACAATAATGAATATAATAATATTATTAGTTAATATTAAAGTAATTATGATAATTAATAATAATGATATTCATATTAATAATAATAATTATTATCATTATTGATAATAATTAATATTGATTAATAATATTATAATAAAAATACTACTATTAATATTAAAATTAATAGTAATAATTAATAACAATAATAATAATTGACATTATAATAATACTAATAATAATAATAACTACTCCCTCCGTTTCCTAAAGATCTTCCTTGTTACTGTTCCTACAGATACCAAGGAGGATCCACTTGTGTGGGGTGTGGGGTGGGTAAAGTAGGAGAGAGAAAGGGGTTAAGATAAATGAACAAATAAAAAGGGGTTAAAGTAGGAGAGAGAAAGGGAGTAAAATTGAATTAATAATGTAATGGTGGACCATATGATAGGGACATGAGAGGGTAAAAAGGAGAAAACAAAGTCCAAATAAAGAATAAAGTAAAAGAGGGAAGATCTTTTGGAAACGCACTTAAACGGAAAGAGGGAAGATCTTTAGGAAACGGAGGGAGTATTATTATTATTATTATTATTATTATTATTATTATTATTATCATTATTATTATTATTATTATTATTATTATTATTAATATTATTATTATTATTATTATTATTATTATTATTATTATTATTATTATTATTATTATTATTATTATTATTAATGTTACAGTAATATTCCCTCCATTTCCTAAAGATCTTCTCTCTTTCCGTTTAAGTGTGTTTCCAAAAGATATTCCCTTTTTTACTTTATTCCTTATTTGAAATTTTTCCTCTTTTTACCCTCTCATGTCCCTATCATATAGTCCACCATTACATTATTAATTCAATTTTTACTCCCTTTCTCTTTCCTATTTTAACTCCTGTTTATTTGTTTATGTATTATCTTAACCCCTTTCTATCTCCTACTTTACCCACCCCACACCCCACACCCCACACCCCACACAAATGGATACTCCTTGGTATCTGTAGGAACAGTGACAAGGAAGATCTTTAGGAAACGGAGGGAGTAACTAATAACGATAATAAAAAGTAGTAGTAGTAGTAGACCACGATTCAAAAGAGCTGAACAGAACTGAAAATAAGTCCAAAAGAACAAGACCTAAATTATATTATTGTGGGTAAAACATCCAGCATCCGGTAGTTAATTAATGCACCTCCTATGTTGATCGTGGAGTCAGTGTCGCGGCTACAATTACACCACGATGACTATGAGACGTGCAATTTCTCACAATGAGGCCCTCAAGATAATAAAATTTTAGATTCAAAATGTCATTTACCTGTTAGGATTCAGATCCAAAGACCATTTATATATTACAATGGGGCTTGTTGAGTCTCTGTGTGAGTAGCCTTGTGTGAAAATAACCCAAAGAAAATTCATCTTATCACGAATTTTCAAAAAGAGGCAAAAAAAATATTGTAGAAGTGTGTAACAAGCGTACAACAAAATGCCTACAAACATTATATTCTAGCCAAGCTAGCTAGTGGTGCCAACCTTTCCGCTGGTTGTATGGGCGAGTTTTCAGTTGGCCTTTTTCTCTATTCTCTTTCCTTTGTTAGTTGGCCACTACAAACATGTTAGTATACTATCTTTCTTGATTTTATCACTTTGATACATTATCCCCTTTCCTGGTTTTCGTATTCAAGCGTCAATTTTCAATTGTTCCAATTTGCTACATTATGTGTTAAAACTTTTTTTGTTTTGTTTCGGTGATACCTCGAGTTAGTTACAATAAACAAATATGTTATTATTTTTCATTTTGTAATTTATTTTGCTACCTTTTTTATTTTTTGTCTATTAAAAAATTAAAAAATTTGCGTCACGTCGTGATAAGTAAAAAAAAATTTGAAAAATTTGAGTTTGAAAACAATACCTTAAAAGGAATTGCGGTAAGAGAATTTGACATCAATATTCTCTTGTAAGTTACTCCCTCCGTCCCAATTTATTTGCTACAAGCACTTTTTCACAAAGACCAAGGAAAACTGTGGGGCCCACTGTGCAGAGGGGAAATTAAACAAAAGTAATGGTGCTTAATTATATTGTGAGAAAGGTGATTAAAAGCCAAAAAAAGGGGACTTGGCCCACATGCTATTAAAAGAAGGCGCCAGTTTTTATTGAACGAGGGATTTCATTTCCCTCCAAAATTTTACAAGGAATAATTCATCAATTGAATTTCAGTTACAATTATACAACCAAAGGGAACTTATATTTTCCCTCCAAAATTTTACAGCAAAATTACATAACAGGGGTTTGAAATTTTCTCCAAAAATTCGAAATTAAGAGGGAATTGAATTTTCCCCCAAAAAACTTGAAAAAAATTTCTAAACAACAGGGGACTATATATACACAACCACTTTTGCACTTGCATTAAATTTTTTCAGCACTTCTATCAACCAAACCAAATCTCCAAATATCTCAGAGATACCAACCACCAGCCAGCCACCACCATCAAAGACACCAAACAGTAGCCATTTCCTTGGGGGGGGGGGTGGGTAGATTAACTCTCAGAAAAATCATCATAGAGTTTTTTAGAAGCCATTTCTGATTTCATAGCTTCACTTGAGGAAAGTGTAGAAGCTTTCTCAGCTTGAACATGTCTGGCATCCATAGCTTAGCTATGGCCCCCTAGACAGTTCTACTGATAACACTTCAACACCATCCCCATCAGCTCTTAATTCACCACAAAATTACCCAACTTTTGATCTGAATGACCCACTGCCAGAACCAGAACCAGTACCATAACCAGAACCACAATTACAAATTCAACCACAACCAGAGGCCTTTGACCTTAACAGAGCACCAGCAGCTTCAAGTGAAGAAGAAGAAGATTTCTTCACAGAAATAGAACATGGAAATGGTGAAGATGAGGTTATTGCTGAGTGGTTAGATGATGACTCAGATGTCCAAGTCTCAGAATATGATTGGACAGATAGTGAATCAGATGAAGAATATGAAGAACAGCAACAGCTAGAAGGTACTACCTAGCTAGCTCCGGGTGAAGTAGAGCCATATAGAAGATGCAAAAGCAAGAGATTCATAGTCAAACTCATGTTCATAGCTGCACTAGCAAGGCCACACATAACAGTCAATGGAGAGGTCAGTTTTGATGGGAAGATAGGAATCTTCCCATTCATAGAAGAGGTGGCAGCAAGGAGGTCAAGTTGTAACAGAGATGCAGGGGTGATTGAAACCAAACCTCAATTAAGCATCACAAAAGATGTCATAAGGGAGAAGCTGATAAAGCACATACTGCCATCTATAAGAGAGAAGTGGCCAGAGGATGGATGCAAGCAAATATGGATTGTCCAAGACAATGCAAGGCCACACATAGCAAGTAATGATGTGCAATTTACTTCGTAGGCACAAAAAGATGGATTTGATATAAGATTAATCAATCAGCTAGCACAATCTCCAGATATGAATGTGTTAGATCTTGGTTTTTTTAATGCAATTCAAACATTAAAAGATCAACTAGCACGTAGAAGTGTGAAACAGTTGGTGAAGGCAGTGAATAAGGCATTTGACAACTATGATCCTAAGCTATGCAATCATATTTGGTTAACTCTACAACAAGTGATGAAGGAGACTCTAATAGTGAAGGGTAACAACAATTACCACATACCACATATGGGGAAGAAATCACTAGAGAGGAGGGGTGACTTACCAACAAGTATTATCATTAGCCCACAATTAATAGAAGAGAGCAGAAAATGGGCAGAGGAAGGTCATCTTGAAGATGAACAAGAAGAAGCAAACTATGGGGATGAAAATTCAGATGATGGTATTGGGATAATATAAACAAAAAACAACAAGCAATGGGCAGTTGAAGGCCAATTTTTTGGGCATTAGAGTGCAAGAAGAACATAATTTTTTGTAAGTAAAATACAACATATATAGGTTGTTAAACATTTTGTATATGTACATGCAAACATTTTGTATTAAACTTTTACATTTATAATATGTAAACATTTTGGGTTATGTTAAGTTAAAAAAAAAAAACAGTTCATGTGAAGTTATGGAAAAAAAAAAAGAGTTCATGTATAGTTATGTTAAAAAAACAGTGCATGTGAAGGTATGGTAAAAAAAAATAGTTCATATTAAGTTAAGTTAAAAAAACAGGGTATCATTGTATCAAACAAATGAATGAGAAAAAAAGAAAATCAAATTAAACATTGGTGCAAGAAAAATTCAATCAGATTTTATTTTTTTCTCACTCATATCTAAGACAAAATGATAATGAAGGCCAATTTTTTCAAAACAAAAGTTAGGCATGATTAAAGTTCCTCTTAGGGAGTCCCCACTCATCCATAATACTCAACACATGCCATTAAAACAGAGGAAAAGTTGAAAAGAAGAGCACAAAAAATTGGTGGCAATATGAGTATACTGGTATTAAAAGGCATAATGTCCAAAGGTTGTTAAATCATCAGACCTCATTCATCATTGAGGAACATAGTTCACCTCTCATGTAAACATATTATATGTCATTAAAACTCTATTGGACAGCCAAACAAAAACCAAAATGTAACACATATGCCTCATCAATTCTTTATATTACAATCCTAATCAAAATACCACTGTTTAAATGCAAAATGGAGTAATAATTTGGATGTAACATCTCATTTCATCCTAGAGGACCACACCATACACACACAAAATCAAGGCAACCTAAACATATAAACATATCAAATCCAGGCCAAAATAACATTTATAAACAAATCAAGGCAACCTAAACATATAAACATATCAAATCAAGGCCAAAATAACATTTATAAACAGATCAAGGCAACCTAAACATATGAACATATCAAATCAAGGCCAAAATAACATGTTTAAACAGATCAAGGCAACCTAAACATATGAACATATCAAATCAAGGCCAAAATAACATGTTTAAACAGATCAAGGCAACCTAAACATATAAACAAATCAAATCAAGGCCAAAATAACATGTTTAAACAGATCAAGGCAACCTAAACATATAAACAAATCAAATCAAGGCCAAAATAACATTTATAAACAGATCAAGGCAACCTAAACATATAAACATATCAAATCAAGGCCAAAATAACATGTTTAAACAGATCAAGGCAACCTAAACATATAAACATATCAAATGAAGGCCAAAATAACATGTTTAAACAGATCAAGGCAACCTAAACATATAAACAAATCAAATCAAGGCCAAAATTACATTTATAAACAGATCAAGGCAACCTAAACATATAAACATATCAAATCAAGGCCAAAATAATATGTTTAAACAGATCAAGGCAACCTAAACATATGAACATATCAAATCAAGACCAAAATAACATGTTTAAACAGATCAAGGCAACTTAAACATATAAACAAATCAAATCAAGGCCAAAATAACATTTATAAACAGATCAAGTAAAAATAACATTTTTATAAACAGATCAAGGCAACCTAGCTAAACATATTTTCAAACAAATCAAGGCAAAATTACATTTTTATAAACAGATCAAGGCAACCTAAACTTATTTTCAAACAAATCAAGGCAAAAAATTACATGTACACACATACGGAGGCAAAAACAACATAATTTATAAACATCTTTAAACATATCAAGGCAAAAAATAACATTTACCCACATTCAGAGGCAAAAACAACAGATCAAGGGAAAAAATAAACAAATCAAGGCAACCTAAACATATTTTCGAACAAATCTAGGCAAATCAACATATATATAAAAAAATCGAGGCAAAATAAACATACATAAAACAAATCAAGGGAAAATAAACAAATTTTTAAACAGATCGAGGCAAAAACAACATGCGTAGGCAAGAAAAAAACACAAAAACCTATACATGCAATCTAATCAAACGCAACCCCACAGGCAAAGCATGTTAAAAAAACTTCCTAAAATTTTAAAAACAGAGATTTAAGTTGAGGAGTGGACCGATCTGAGCCAAAATTTGAAAGGGGACGCTCGGAAACCATTTCGAGATGTTTTATACCAATAGAGGTAAGCTCGCGATGATTTAAAGCCTTCCGGAGGTGGATCTTCCAAGTTTTCAGGTTTTTTGCCCTCAACTACACCACCAAATTGAAGATCTAGTGGTTTTCTTGAAGGCGCGCCACAAGCCCAACAAAACGAACCAAAATCCAAGGGTTTTTTTGAAACCCTAGAATTTTTTGCGTCTGCATCGAACTCGTCCATCAAATCAAAGAGTCGTTTCTTTGATTTCGGAGTTAACTCATCCATCAAATACCAAAAAAATGCAGGAAACAGGGGACTCGCTTTTCTTAAATCACTCAAAAACCACAAAAATTAGGTTTATAATGATCGCAGAAAAGAGTAGATAATTAATCTACCGTTTTTTTGAAGAAATTTGGACTGTAAAACCCTAGATCTGAGAGTTTGAAGAAGAAGAAGAAAGAGGAAAGTGAGAGTCAGAAGGAGAGAGAGAGTCAGAAGGAGAGAGAGTAAAGTGACGTTAGAAATGAGATTAGGGTTCTGGAGGGAGTAATTATAGGGGGGTTGGGGTAGGGTTAAATGGGGGGAGGTGGGTAATAAATAGAGTTAGGTGGGTTGGGTGGGTTTAGGGTAAATGTTTAAGTGTGCTAATTTTTTGGGCTGAAGTTTAAGTTGTTTGTTTTATTAGCATTTGTAGAAAGATTGGCAAATGTAGCAAATAAAAAGGGACACACCTAAATGGCAAAATGTAGCAAATAAATTGGGACGGAGGGAGTACGTAATAAGAGTGTTAAAGATGTATTTCCTTCGTTTTTTCTAATTGCTACATTTTCCTTAAGTGGTTGTTTCTTTTTAATTGCTACATATTCCTTATTTGGGGTACTTGGCCCACCATAAAGTAATTTGTTTTTCTCTTTGTTCACCCAAAATACTACTTTTTTTCACTTTTTCTCATTATTTTACATTAAATGGATCAAAAAGTACACTCCAAAAAGCTTGAAAGTGATATTGTATAAATTATTGTGCATACAACAATGATGCATATTGCTTTTTTTTAATTGCTACATTTTCCTTAAATGGTTGTTTCTTTTTAATTGCTACATATTCCTTATTTGGGGTACTTGGTCCACCATAAAGTAATTTGTTTTTCTCTTTTTCCACCCAAAAATACTACTTTTTCTCATTATTTTACATTAAATGAATAAAAAAGTACACTCCAAAGAACTTGAAAGTGACATTGTATAAATTATTGTGCATACAATAATGATGCAATAAAAAAAGGAGGGAGTATATACTCTCTCCATTTCATTTTAATCTACACACTTACACTTTTCACACATGCCAATGCAAAACTTTGAGGACATATATCTTTAGTTTTGTATTTTTAAAAATTATAAAAAATACATATTAATAAAATACATGTTATGATGAATCTAACAAGATCCCACATGACTATATTTTCCTCCGCATATAATTCACAAAATTGGTCAAAGTGAAATTTGTGCATAGTGTAAAATATCAAAGTGTGTAGATTAAAATGAAACGGAGGGAGTACTTGTCAAGTATTTTTAGTTAACTACAATTATTACAAGACTTTATCATATTTTATTTGAAACATTAAATAACAAAGTCATAGTGTATTGATGGTTAAACTCTTACTTTTCATTTCAAAGGTCACGTTTTCGATGCCTTGCACTTACATTTTTTTTAAAAGTGAGGAGTACATATGAACATAAAGCATTTGCATTAAAAAATTGAGGAGAGTGCCACGTGGCACATAGACTTTCTTTCGCACGCCTTTTAATAAATTTGGATAGATTTGGGTATTAATAAATACTGGCAACGGTTCCTGTTTACTTTTTTTATCAGAAAAGACAAATAAGAGATGTTTCAACAAAGAAACACCACCTAAATCATCCCGAATGATGCTTATAAGATACAACTTTTAGTTAAACAAAAGAAAAAAGGAGCACATAAAAACACAAGTGCTGGAAGTTCCACCGCGGCAAACACACCTTCTCCCTCGAACATGAACACCTTCTTGAAACCCGTCGTGGGGGGCAAGACAAACATCACTAAAACGCTCCCAAATCTTCCACAAGAGCAGATCTGTGTCCCGAAACCTGTCAGCAAACGCGAACCCGTTGCTCACGAACAAACCACCCCTGACACTGCTGCCCCAAGAGACACCTTCGCCAGAGGGGGACGAAACACCAGCGAAATGACCCACCGAGAAACAAAACCAACAAACGAAAACAAACGAACGATCCAATGTGACGAGCATCAACGATGCGAAACCCACGACCCATCGAGAATTAATCGGCGACTAGAACTGATAAGAGGTTTTTAGTGTGTCATTAATATACCAAAAATCAATTTCCAAACAATATTTATAAATCCTAACAAGCTATTACTAAAAACGTAGCAAAGACAAGTCAAGGATCGATCCACAGGAAAAAAGGGACTAATTAAAGTCTATCAAGTCTAGACTACCTAATTAAAGGATATTTGGGGTTTGAAAATATTTGGTAACAACTATGACGAGCTAATAACAAGAACTAGCAAATAACACGAGTTTAAATATCAAATAGAAAGACACTAGAGTTAAGGTTACTAGTATGAATAAAAACGGACAATGATTGTTGATGCGATTGTGAAGCAACATAGACGATTATGCAAGGTTTAGTTTCCCTCTAGAATACTCGCGTCCTCTCTCGAATGGCCATCAAGAGTAATCACTTAATCAATCAACTAAATCCTCTCTTGAATGGTCTTTAGTTCATTGATTAAGAGATTCAATAAATTCGAAAAACCCCTAATGAAGGATCTCCTTAATTTCTACCCAATATCTTGCCCTAGAAATTAAGTTGATTCTTGGGGATGATAAAAGAGTTCAAAATTCGATTTAAGAACATTTGAATCCAAAATACCAAAGCATAAATGTGATCAATATCTATCCTAAGGTCTCAAAATACCAAGATCAATGCATAAACTTCCTTAAAATATCCCAATCACATCAACAAAACATTTAAAACCCTAATCCATACTTTTACCCTAACCCTAAATAAGAAACTACTCACTAATCATGGATTCTAAGCAATTAAACATAAAATTTATGACTAATCTAAGGCTAAATATGATTAAGAGATAAGTAAACTAATAAAAGTAACAATTAAGAGATTATAAGAAGGAAGAACTGATAACAAGGAAGAACAAGAACGACCACGAAAAGAATGAAATAAAAACTGAAACTTCAAATTAAATTGAATGAAAAGTACCTTGAATGTTATCAGAATCACAAAACTATGATTAATAATTTTCAAATCTCAATGAAACTCAAAAGTTTATCTCTCTAGTATGAACCCTAGTATATACTCTCTAAAACTCTAGAATAAAGCATAAGTCCATAATAAAACATAACTATCGTTTTTAATGAAGCCACAATTTTTTTCTTTCTGAAAACAAAGGGTGCTGACGCACCAAGTAGAGGTGCGGGCGCACCAGACAGATGTGCGGGCGCACTAGTATCAGGTGCGGGCGCACCAGGCAGATGTGCGGGCGCACTAGTATCAGGTGCGGGCGCACTAGTATCAGGTGCGGGCGCACTAGTATCAGGTGCGGGCGCACCAGTTCAGGTGCGGGCACACCAGTTCAGGTGCGGGCGCACCTAACCTTTCTGCCTCAAACTTGGAATTTCTTTGTCAAATGGTGCGGGCGCACGTTTGTGTGGTGCGGGCGCACCTTATGCTTGGTGCGGGCGCACCAATGTGTTCTGTGTTTTGTCTCTGTAATTGCTGAAGGTGCGGGCTCACCACTTTCCATGTGCGGGAGCACCATTGTGTGCGTGTGTCTCCAAACGCACCTCAAGCTCCTTCGGTTTCTCTAGCTCTCTCCCTTAAGCCATATCTCGCAATACTCAACCCCGAAAAGGGTCATACCTGCAGTGAAAACATGAGAAAATATGGTGAAAGCATATATACTAGAAATTCGATCAAAATAGATCGAAAATCTAGCAAAATGTCATTATGATCAATCAATAATCAAGAGAAGAAGTAGAAAGGGAAATGAGGAGAAAAGATGGGAGAAAAGAGAATAAAGAGGACCAAACTAAACCAAAAGGAGAGGTCATAAAGTGCGATAGAAACGCACTTATCAAGAACGAACACCAAGTATAGCCCAGCCGACGAGGGAGAAGAAGAAACCCACACCGACCGCTAGAACTCCAAAAGCTAATCAAGGGGCCGGTCTAGAGAAACCAGAGTCCGATTAGAAATTGGACGAACTTTATAAGTAATAAGTCATAATGATGGCTAGATGTAGGAATAAATGAAGAGAGAGGAGGCTAGGGTTTCAATTTCTAAATAAAATTTATTTGGGAATAGGATTTCTAGAGAGAAGGGGAGCCCTTCTCTTTAGAATACGCTTTTTTTTCTCTAAAGTTATACCGCTCATATTTACTTACAATTAATTACTATCATTTTTACTATTATTTTATCAAATATGTGAATTGGGTCAAAAGAAAAATAAGAGAGTGCATGTGAACCAAACAATAGTACAATAAATTTTCATATAGATTCACCCTTGATTTTACCCAGTATTCATTTTCAAATTTTTGATCTGTCATTGTTTCCTCTTAGTATTATCAAAAGGTTAAGGTTGAGCACTTAAGTTGGTAATTTAATATGGTATAGAAGTCAGCATGATGACAAGGTTACAGGTTTAAATCTCATACATCCATCCTTACAAAAATTTTAGCGTTGGAGATAAGGAGCGACAATGTTACATCCACATTTCAAGCCCAATGCCTCTCATGTGAGGATGCGTGATAGAATATAAAACCAATCTTGGGGTTCCAACCATTAGATTAAACTTTTGATCAAGTTATTCCTTTGACATTTTATGCAGCAGAAAAATAGATACATGTCGAGGTTAATACAATAGAGTAATATGTATCTCCATATTAACTTTATAAATATTTGATAATAAAATTGCACATGCGTTAGGATACTTCTAGCCTAGTTTGAGCTAAGACACCTTGATGGAGGAGGATAAGGTAATTCCACTTTTAAAGTGCCCTTATTTATATGTTCATAATTGGATCAAATGTAATTAGGGATGGACATGAGTCGGATATGGGGCAGGTCCAGCCAGACCTAGACTTAGACCTGCCCCATACCCACAGGGTCTAAAAAATTATGGACTCTTACCCAGATCCAATGGGTTTGGCGGGACCTAGGTGTAAAACGGAATCATAATGACTCAAACTTATTAAGAGTTTCTATTATTTTTTTTAACTCGTATTTTTTACACCCATTTTTTTAGTTATTAAAATGAGAAAATACCAAAACAATAGTCTAATTGTTCAACAAAACATTCCAAATAAAAATATCGACTACAAGTAGTTGACTCAAGTCTCGGTCGACGATGGATAAATTGAGAAGTTTAGGGCTCGAGAGCTTGAGTTACTTGGCTCAGTGGTTGCATGAAAAACTAAAAACTCAAATGTTAGGGTAAAAAAATTTCATTGCTCTTATATTTATTTTGTATTATTCAATATATATTTATATGAAAAATAAAGGGTTTGTGGGGCGGGTCTGGGTCTGAATCTGTCAGACTCGAACCTAAACCTGATTTTAGCATCTAGATCCGACCCAAACGTATTATCATAATCTAAACCTATGTTTCATAAATTTAGGTAAATAGAATTAAAATAGATCAGAAACTATAAAGTATAAACTATCCATTTTCAAGATAAGATTCAATTGAATTATGAAGTGATATACTTTCTCAATTATTAAATTTAAAAGATAAGATCATCAGAAGAAACATGATATGAAATTAACCAATTTGATAATCAATAGTTGGATGAGATGTGATAGAGGTCATAGGTATAAAAGCAATTGGAGTTTCCCTTTGCATGTCTTGATTGAGCTATAATTATTTTTATTTTCTACCATTTATATTAAAGGCGCTATGTCCACCGTACCACCATATTGGCTTGGCTCAAGGGTGGCATGAACAAACAAACTACACGCCATAGATGACACACCGACATTGACTGCCCTAGCAAATTGTCCATCATATAACAATAAAGGTAATTTTATATAATATTATACTTACAATATGAAAGGTGATTAGAAGTTAGAGCATCGTCTAGAATCAAAAGTAGCCTAAAAATATTTGGACTTTTCAATGAAATATCAAAACAATAAAGATTTGATACATGATTCTCCAACCCTCCACAAACGGATAAAATTCACCCCAAGAATTTTAACTCTGTCACAAAATAATTTTAGTAAAGAATCTTTATTAGCCTTCTTCTAGGTTCTACGTTCTTTTGTAGCAGAGCTATCGTTTTCATAGTAGATAGGGAATTTTAATAATATGGGGTAAATATGGGTGAACAATAGTCTCATACTTATCTTGAACGTGGGGAGAAGGAGAAAAAGAGAGGAGTTGAATATGGGAATATAGAGGCTAAATTCAAAAGGATTATATTATTAAAGTTGATTATAGTTTTGGGGTGGGATAGACTAAATCTAACTAAAATTTCAAATCTGTTTCTACCTAGGCTTTTAGTTAAAGAGAAAATTAAATATACTTTAGCAAAAATTTAGAATTGCATGTGAAAAATATAATCCTTTCTCATGCGAAACAATAAAAAGCTATCCCAACGGCTGGTATGAAACCTATATTTATATAAAAAAAGGAAAAATTGATTCTAATATTCCAACCTTTGGTCCGTTCACTCAAAATAATCCAACCTTTTGATTATTATTTAATAATCCAACCTTATATCTCAATCACTCATAATGCACCGTGACCTGTTGAAAAAGGTTGATAACCAGGAGAATGGGTTAATTACACAAGTATCTTGCTCGATTCTTTGTGCTTTAATTAAATATTTTTTACTACCCCGTCCCTCCCCTTGCGCATCCACTGCCACCAACCCACCCCATCCCCCACATTATTGCCACCCCACCCTCCCTTTTCCAACCCACTGCCACCCCCATCCCCACCCCCTTCCCTCCCTCCCCTTGCCCACCCGCATCCATTGCCACACTCTCCCTCTCCTTGCCCACCCACTACCACCCCCTCGATCTCCTTCCCAGCCACCAAAACCCCCTCTCTTCCCCGATGAAACCCTACCCCTTTCCATAAATCTCTTTCTCGCTCCTCATCATCCCCAACCCACAACTCACCCCATTCCCTCCATTCCCAACTCCAACCCCACCTCCCCCACCCCGAAACACGCCCCCAACCTCAACTAACCATCACCAAACCGTGAAGAAAATCTGTGTCTCGTCTCAGATATTGCAAGTGGAGGTCGACAAAAAGGGTGAAGGCGAGTGGAGGAGGACGAAGAGGTTTAAGAGAGAGAAAATGAGGATGTTGGTGACGAAGGGGGGGGGGACGAGGGAGAGTAGAGGGTGGGGGTGGGGCAAGGGTTGTTCGCAAAGGGGTGGGGTGGGTAGGGGTTGCTCGCAAAGGGGTGGGGCGGGGGATCTTGAGCAGGGACGACGGTGAGGATCATGAGCAGGGAGTGGGGGGTTGTGGTGGTTCTTCATGACTAGTGAGGCAAGGGAGGGAGGGAGAAACAAGAGGGAGATTGAAGGAGAGAATAAAAAAAAATTACCTTTCTAACAAGTTACCGATCTCACGGTGCATTATGAGCGGATTGGGATAAAAGGTTGGACTATTAAATAATAATCAAAAGGTTGGATTATTTTGAGCGAACGATCCAAAGGTTGGATTATTAGAATCAATTTTTCCTATAAAAAAATGTTAGTTATATTTAAATGATGCTGAGCTAAATTATAACATGCGAAAATCTATACAAATATATCAAAACGCTTGTGTGACGATGTTAGTTGATTATACATAAGTTATGTCAATTAAAAAAAAGTTAAATTAACTTGCAACAAGATTTGAACCTATGACCTCTTGATATATTATACTGACACAATTACCATCTCAATTAACTTTTAATCATGCTTTAAGTGTCCATATTATGGTACTTATACCTTTTAAATGTTGAGTTTTCCTTAATATATTTTAATGGGAATGGAAAAAAATACATATCAAATTCGGAAAATACATCCGGCCCCAAATATTAGTTTTATCATTATAATCAGTTATATTTTTGGCGATGCACCTATGATTCAAATTATATCTCCTACAACGAAATAAATAAATAAACATCATTGATATGGTGGTGAGTGGTGACAGCTCATTTAGTGACATTGACGACCTAAATTGGAGTCTCCCATAACATAAATGAAAAAAATGTCCTCTATTTCTCCAAATTACAATAATCTGAATAGACTGGTTAGTCTGGTTTAATACCTAAGAATCTAAGATAGATGGGTTAGATTAGAGTGTACATGCACTAACCAACGAAAAATAAAAAGTCTTTGCCACCCAAATAAATGAAAAGAAAGGGTCCCAAAAGTTACTTCAATTGATTTTGGCCTGTGTGATGAGTGTCTCAGTGGGAAACGTGGAGTTTTCATGCTAACAAGAAAATTGCCAACCTACTTGCAGACCACGGCCAAATCAAAGGGCCTAACCGTCATGTTCTACGTATTCATTATATGCACAATATGGAAGGCATATCCGTGGGTATTTGAGTTTTGTGGGACCTTCAAAAATCACCAAATCAAAGGAAGAAGTTTCTACTTTCAACAAAAGATTTAAGAATAGAAAGAGAAATTGGGAGATATATGACAAGACCCAGTATGAATGTATGATATAGGCCTAGCCCAATATATGTATGAGTTAGGCAGGACTCATGGGTGGCAGGTGGCTGGATCATAAATGAGGTGAGGTTTTGGAGAGTTGAGTATGAATTCCATCAGTCCATCAGCATGGCCCTATATGGGTGAGTGGGCCCATTATGGTATTACTGAGAAGTATAAAATAATTTACATGTTGGTAATGTATCAATCATATTATAAAGCCTGTACCAAGACCTTGAGTACAATAGTATCGCTTCTTATCTTCTACACAGGAGATCAAAATTCAAATCTGGGTAGAAGTATGATTTCAGTGTTGAGGTTTGAATGGAGGTTTGGGGTGTTAAGCTTAGTACTTAGAGGGTCCTTGTGATGCCCAGTTGGTGACGATGATACTTTACAAAAGCGACAAATTGGAGTTTGGGAAGTTTTAACACAAGAAATGACACGACTTATCGACTTTTATATAATTATACTGGTTAAAAACGGAGATTGCTACATCTATTCATTAGAAATAGACAATTAAAAAATAAGTAATTAAGCTGAGTTGGACTCTACTTATTATTAGGCGTTGTTCTTTTAGATTTAATTGGGTTGAACTAAACTGAATTGAACTGTACTAAACTGAATGAAAACTATGAGAAAAAACTAATGACATTAACTAAACTAAGCTGAACTGAACTAAACTGAAAATAAATTTAAAAGAATAGAACCTTAATGTCTATCTCTAGTGGATAGATTACCTAGTGAGTAAGTATACAATATTTTTCCCTTAAGCAACAACTCGAGCACTCAAGTAAAGGGTGTGGGAATTGGATTTCAATCATTATTATCCTATAAAAAGGATTAAATGACACGTACTTAAATTTCCTAATAAGCACTGAAACATGTGTGTTGATATTGCCTTTTTCCACCTGTTTACTACTTTACAGAAATAAAATTCTTATTGTTTTAGGTACTGAAATTTTAATGAGAAGAAAAGCATGAAGTATTTACCCACTTTTTAGGTACTGTTTCCTAGTTTTTTTTTTTTTTTATGAAACTACAATATTGTATATATTCACCTATACAAAAGCTAGTTTTACCAATAAATTCATATAATTAACAACCTAATTAATCAGTTTATCATCTTATTAATTTCAAAAACTGTATTGTTTATATTAACTTATTTCTATTTCAACTGACATTACCAAATATAGCTCCAATCGATACCTACTCACATCGAATATACGTCGAATATAAACAAGTCCTTATAATCCCTTGTGCTGAAATATTTTCTTATTGAAAATAATTGTTTCTAGAGATTCGGGTTTATACAGTTTGGTTTATTCCATTAGTTCAAATCAACAAGGAGTGAGGAGGTGGAGGAATAACATTGTGGAACTCCACTTTGAATGGATGAGATGGAATTGACAACGTCATAATATTAGAATATGAAGTATTGATATGATTTTGCTAATTAAAAATTGAAAATAAAGTTTAGAAGATCCATCTTTTTACCTCATAATGGGAAAATGTAGCTATTGTATTCCTTTCACACTCCCAAATGTAATAGTATACAAGAGCACAAGTCACAATCAAATCAGTAACACCACCTCCAACATCTTCCTTATATTGAGGTTCCACCTACCTTCAGAACTCGAATATCACCCCATCCCAAAGCATACTAATTAGTATAGCTGGGGAAAATTTTGAAACGACACGAGTTGGATAAAATAATGGGTCTTTGTTGAGGATTTTCAATCCATTTAGTTTAACGGATTAATACGACATGACACAATCCAACTTATTAATTAAATGGGTTGGGTTATTGTTGAGGATTTTAATACGAAAAATGACACAATTGAATCAGTTTAACACAATTGCTACAAAAATACAAGATATGCATATGTAGAAAATTGGTTTATAATTACCAAAAACTAGTTTAACATGACATGAACCCGAGATATCTCAGCATGTTTAATCAAACGGGTCAACACGACATACCACGTTTATTAAATGGATTGGGTTAGTGTTAAGAGTTTTCCAACTCGTTTATATATGAAATGAACACGACCTTTTGCCAACTGGTCTACTAGATATAGTATGACAAGTTTAACTTTCGTTTCTCATGTCAAACTTGAATAACTAATACTTTCTCCATTTCTTTTTAGTTTTTCACTTCAATCAAGGGGAAAACTAAGGAGGAAGTTCAAAATTATGAGAGAGAAACTGAAAAGGTGGAGAGAGGAATTGAAAAGTGAAAGAGAAAAACTATAAAGTAGGTTAAAATATTAAAAAGTGGATGACATGGGTGGAAAAAGAGGAAAAAGTCAGATGAGACACATTAGCAAAAATTAGAAAAGGCAAGAGTGTGTAGAATATAAAAAATACCAAAAAGAAAAGTGGGTATGCTATAAAGAAATGGGAGTATTAGTAAAGAAAAAGAAATTAATACAAAAATAACATTTTCAATATTTATTTTGTTGCAAATACTTTGATATCAATACAATATTTTATAAACTTTATTGATATATTTAAAATTTGTTTAGAATATTTAAGTGACACTTATCTATAGATACTTAATTAGGTTGCAAAAAAAAAAAAGAATATTCATAGATATGTGTGATCATAGAAAATTCATAGTATACACCCTACCACCACAAGTTGAGGGGGTAAAAGAGGGTGTGCAATGATCCCAACAGAACAGGGCCTCAAAAATATAAGGGCCTAAAATGTAATATTCTAAAAAATTGTACTTCATATTTGAGAAAATCACCCTTTTTCCATCCTTAATAAATTTTTAATTGATAAATATTTTTTTTATTAGGAAAGATAATTGGTGCGAAGACCAAGCCCTGCTAGACTACTAGCATAACATACATGACACACCAGCTTAGATGCTGGGTACAAGGCTAAACAGCCCATAAGTAAATTCTCGAACATATTGTTGGGATGAGGATTTGAATGCTGGACAATGTCCTAGAATTTAGGGTGGCACTACATTGAGCTACCACACCATCTTAGTGATCAATCTTTGAATCTTCAACTTTTCCTCATTAATACCCCAACCTCCCATCTTTTTCTTTTTTTTTTTATAAATTAAAGGGGTCAAATTTTCATGTTAGAAAAGGAGTCCCAAAATCTTCAAGATGAATCACAACCACTTAATCCGTATACTTTTAGAGTAGGTTTAAGAGCACTATCAAGAACTTAATCATGAACTTAGACTAATCTGGTTGTTAGTAATGTTTTTCCCAAGAACATCCTATATATTTATCGAAGGTCTAGTATGGAAGATAAGCCTTAACTTTTTTTTTTGTTTTTAGGTTGGTAAGATAAAGTGACCTATCACATTCGGACCGGAATCTTTCACAGGTCAATATGGTCCAAATTGGCCGACTAGACAAAGTAAAACCTCAATTCACAAGACAATGAAGTGTGTATACTGCATAACTACATCAGCATCACATGTATAACGGAAGTGATCATATTCTTTGGGGGAAAAGTTACAAGTTTACTATAGGTTTAAGTTCATAAGTGCAAAATTAATTACTTTAATAAATACTTCAATCGATCTGAAATAAGTCAAATACTTATTTTAAAAAGATCTCACATAAAAGAGAAAAGTGTCTCACTTATTTCAGAATGGAGGAAGTATTAACTTGAGCCACCCCCCCTAAATCCCAAGCAAATTCTTAGGGAAGGAATTGAACATTATTACAGAAGATGGGAAAGCTTACGACTTGAGTCAACCCCAATTTCTAATAATTATCCATAATTGCAATGTCATTTTTTGTAAACGTAAGAAAAAAAATTAGGAGACCCTCCGCACTAGGGGAACTCCTAATTCATCGTTTACAAGGATATCTTGAAGAGCTGAGTTATTACAATCATCAATATAAAAAACAGAATCTATTAGATGAACAACGTTGGCTATCTAATCCGCTACTTTATTTGCTTCTCGAAAGATGGATCCAATTATTGAATTAGTGGAGGAGGGATTTGATATCTTGGATGATATGAGCTATTTGTAATGGTATCGTTAATGGCGTTGAGAATTCCTTGGTGAAGGGCCATGGCTTCCGCGATGAAAACTTGAGAGTTACCAAGATTGAAGGCGACAACTTTGCGTACCTTACCATGATGGTCTCTAATGATGACTCCCGCAGTGGCAGACTTGAGACATACCGAGCCGTCGAAGTTGAGCTTGAAATGTGAGGAGGGAGGTGGCTCCCAAGCGACGAGTTGGATAGATTTGTTGTGGGGATGGGTGGAGGAGGAAGGGTTGGAATGAAGGGGGATGCCACGTACGTGGCATTTGTCAATCTTATTTCTGAACGTCTATTCAGAGTGCATAAACTGGGCCTTATTATGAAGAATTATGTACTGTGAATATTTAGAGTGTTGTTTTTTAAGATGATTTCATACCCTTCCTTCCATATATTCCATATCTGAAATATATATTTGGCCAATAATGACTTTTTGCATTTAAGAGAATGGAGCAATGTTAGTGTGTTAGTGTGGTTTGTATAAAAGGGAACCATTGTGTTAAATCATGGAGGCGCCAGAAGGAGAGGAGTTGTGGGCAATTGCCAAAGAGGTGATCAATAGTTTCATCATTGGAATTGAAAATTCCACAAGCGTTTGTGCCGATAATATGTTTGTTGAACAGGGTGGAGCGAGTCCCTAAATTGTTGTGACAAATTTGCCATATGTTAATTTTCCAAATCCATCTAAAAGGCCATTTCTCCCTATTGGGTTCCATATTATGAGCAAGCCAAGTTGCGATCTTAAATGTGAATTCCCCCGATGGGTGAGGTACCCAAACTGGAGTATCATGAAGGTCAGTTTAAGGGATTGGTATTCCTTTGATTGTATTAAGAAGATGAGAAGGAACGATTTGACGAAGTTTGACAAGATTCCAGGTGTGGTTTGACAAAATAAAGTTGTCTAGAGTAAGATTTGGGTCTATTTGGTGTATAGGAATGTTGAGCAAGGTGCAAAGATTTTCATTATGACACCAGTTGTGTAACCAGAAAAGAATGGTTTTTCCATTTCCAATCTGCCAGTGGGCACCTTTGTGCAAGAGGTCACTCTGAAGTATAATTTTTTTCCATATTGGGGAGTCTTGCGGTTTTGGAGCGTAAGTGAACAATGATGCTTGTCATAGATACTTTGCCTTCATTAGTTGTACCCATAGACTTTTGTGGTCTATAGCAATTTTCCAGCCTAGCTTACCAGGAAAGCTTTGTTCATCGGCAGAGTCTTTCGTAAGCCTAATCCACCCATTGCTTTAGGCTGTAAATTTTGTCCCAAGCGATTTTGTTTCCAGAAATAGTTTCGGTGTAGTGTGTCAATATTATGGGCTATATCTGTTGAGAGCATGGAAGAAGCACAAATATAGGATGGAAGGATTCGATGTTACTTTGTATAAGGGTTAGCCAACCTAATTTTGAGAGGAATAGTTCCCTTCCCAGTGGTTGATTCTCTGTTGGGATTTTTTAAAATATGTTTGAAATTGTCTATAGTCGGGTAATAACTAGTAAAGAAAATTCCCAGATAACGTCCTAAGGAGGGATTGGGAAGCATATTAAAGTGACTTGTCATATAGTGTCTCTTTCGATGAGGGATCTTCTTTGAGAAAATTATAGATGATTTGTGGAAGTTAACTAACTGGCCAGAGAGATCACATAACTTGCATTGTCTATCACATTTTTGAGGTTCTGGCAAGCAGTAGGTGTTCCTTTACAGAAGAGAAGGTTGTCATCTGCAAAAAGAAGGCAGGGAATATTTTGAGTCCTGGGGGATAATTTGAACCTGATTCCTAAATCGTGAGAATTACTAGCCAACGTAAGTTGTCGAATAAACACTTCCATACACAGGATGAAGAGGTAGGGAGATAAGCCCCCTCCCCCCCCCCCCCACACCCTTCCACCCCTCCACCCCCCCCCCACCCCTCGCCTTATTCCCCTTGATGGTTTAAACAAGGGTGAGGATTGATCATTAACTTTAATAGAATAAGAGACGGTAGTTACACATTCTTTAATCCATGTTATCCATTAAAGAGAAAAACCAAACTTCGTCAAGCATTGCCATAGGAAGTCCCATTCTATTCTGTCATATGCTTTTTCCATGTCCAGTTTTAATGCACACCAACCGGTGTTATTTTTAGATTTATGAAAGGTGTTTAAAATTTCTTGTGCTATTAAAATATTATCGTGAATGGTTCTGTGTTGAGTGAAGGCGTTTTCCAAAGGACTGATTTCTCTTTGAAGAATAGGTCTGAGTTTGTTGACTAAGATTTTTGAAATTGCCTTTTATATGGTGTTTATTAGACTTATAGGCGGATATGATTAGGAGTTTTGGGGGCTTCGATCATGGGGAAGAGTTATGAGAGTATGATTCAGTGAAGGGGGTAGTTTTCCATGATGAAAAAAGCTTTGAATCGCAGTAGTGATTTCCTTTCCAACTATAGGCCAACAAGCTTGATAAAATTTCCCACCGAATCCATCTGAGCTAGGGCTTTTCAGAGGGTTTATATCAAAAAAGCGTTAATAATTTGGTTTGTGGAAACAGGTGATAAAAGGGTTAGCTGATCTTCTGGAGAAACAATTGGGCATATGAAGTCTAAGTCATTAGTGCGAAGGGGGTCTATGTTGCTGTGGAATCTTTTCTAGAAGGAATCTTGTAAAAATTTTGCGATATCTTCATGAGACGTTACCTAGAGGTCGAGGTCGGTTTTGAGCTTGCAAATGGAAGTGGAGGCAATTTGTGCTTTCATTTTATTATGAAAGAAACGGGAACTTCGATCCCCCGGAGTGAGCCAAGTTTTCCACGACTCTTTAGTCCAACATCTTTGATGGAAGAGTAGAAGATTTTCTCGTTGACGAATAAGCTTGTTAATGTGGTCGATAATAATACGGTTGTAGGGTTGAAGTCAGAGTTTATCTTGTAAAGCCCTTATGCTTTGTTCATTTATGATTAGTTTGTTATCTGTGTGACGGTAATTGTGTTCGGCCCACATGATTTGAGATGGTTCTTAATAAGTTACAATTTGTGTTGTATTCTAAAAAATCGGGAACCTTGGGATGGCTTGCCCCATTCTTTTTTAACTATTACATGGGAATTATCATCTAGTGCACAAAAATTTGATATCTAAATGCAGGACGCTTATGAAATTTATTGGTATTAGTAGTAAAGAGAAGTGACGCATGATCAAAAACTATGAAATTTTCATAGGTGAGAGTGGAATTGGTAAAATCGTCAAAAAATAAGATTTGGGCAGCAGCGCAATCAATACGTTTAAAAACCACGTGATTATGTTGCACCCCCTTCCACGAAAAGGCTTGTTGAGCTGTTGGTATACCCATGGCCATGGTATTTGCTAAAGAAAACGGAGATGATGAAGTTGTGATTGAATTAAAGGTCTGCCCCCAACCTTATCATTATGAGAACACATTTCATTCAGGTCCCCGAGAAAGGACTCTTGTCGAGGATTTGTGCAGGAGCATAGGTACCAATAATGGCGTAGTTCTTGTTATTGGGTTTATAGTGAACATCTAAGTGCACATACCTATCGATGGTGATGTAATTTGTGATTGTTATATTATTATTATCCAGCAAACCCCTATCCCACCGATATGATTAATCGAATCAATGCTAATTTTGTTTTGAAAGTGAAGAACTCTTAATATGCGGTTGCTATTGGTATTGTTCGTGCATGTTTCCAAAATGAATAAGATGTCAGGCCTGTGTTTATTTTTTAAATAGATTAGTTCAGCGAGGGACTAGGGCTTTTTTCCCCTTGAATGTTCCAACATACAATCTTCATAATTGATCCATAGGAATAGATCTAGGGTTCTCCTGATTGTGATTCATAAGCGGATAGAAAGAAACACGAATACTTATCCTGATAAGGATACAATTGGAAGCTACGAGAGGTAGCCATCTGAATACTGCCCCATCCTAAGCGACCCTTTCTTTAGTTCGTCGTATATGCACCTGAAAGACATGAACAAACTGTAAGGGGAAGCAAAAGCATCCCTGTTCTTTAGCAAGTGATAAAGCACTCGATTACATAAGGGTGGGAAAACCCAGTCCATATCAATGATCCAAGGGATAAAATGGCCAGTTGCCTTAAAACTAACTTAGCATCATGTCTCAGCTTGGATCGAGAGGCATAGGAGCATTAGTCTTTGAGCAGGAGGGGGAGAAGGCAAGGCGAACTGCTGGCAATAAGGCTGGAACATAGGAGAAAAGGTTAATTGCAATGTCATTTGTTTCACTTGAAAACCTCATATGTCAATATATACATGTACATGTTTTTTTGTTTTTGGATGTTATATATATGTACCTGTTTTACCAAGGACCCTTGGATCTAATGGTATGACTTCCTATCTCCCACATGGGAGATCAAGGTTTGAATCTTGGTGGAAGCAAAATTTTAATATTGTTGAGGAGGAGGGGCTTGGGGCTTGTTGGGCCTCTGGATAAGTGGCCCTGTGCAAGGACAACCCAGAGGATGTTCATCTTATCAGGGGTTTCCAAAAGGGGGCCCAAAAAAAATACATGTACATATTTTTTGTTTTTAAATGTTATATACATGTACATGTTTGTTTTTGAATGTTATGTCATGTTAATCTCTCACTTTACATCTTGTTTTCTTCAATACTATTGGTTTAAGATGTAATTATGTACTTGGGCTACTTATTGTATTTACTATATGCTTGTATAGTCTGGGCTTAGAGCCTAATATCTTTGTATAAGATTAAGGTGTAATTTTTAGCAATGCAATTAAGGTAAATCATTATCCCTAATTTGTCAAATACTATATATAGTTAAACCTTTTGAATTACACAAGTTTCTAGTACAATCATTATCATTTCTTTTTTACACATGTTTTGTGTCTATTTGTATTATATTATCATTGTCGTTACGAAAGTTGATAAACAAGAAAGAATTAAAAATATCGATACACCTATTAAACATGGTTCACTAACAATGTGTTACCTACGTCCATGTGTAGGGGATAAACTAATTTTATTATTTTTTGAGGAGAGAGTGTACAAATTATAGACTATGGAGGTAGAAATTAGTTAGAAGACTTATATAGTAAATTTGTAGTTAACCTAAACAAAATAGGTCAAAATAGGGCTAGAAATAAAGGAATTAATATTACAAGAATACAAAATATAGAGGCAAAAATTAATTAGAAGGTTTATATGGTACGCTTCTAATTACGAAATAGGCCCAAGACAGAAAAATGGAATAGTAAACCCCATATATGGTGTTTGGTTGTTCGAAGCACCAGATTATAGATAAATTTTTGTTTCAAAAATTTAACTTTTCATAAATTTGCTAATAAGGAATTAAAAATACTAATGGTAAAATACATGCATTAACGTTATAGAAAACGGAATGGAAACCTCAAGATAAAATTTATGGGATATTTTGTAAAATGTTAAAAAGGTGTTGCTTAACAAGGGATAATCTAATATCTTTGGCTACTAATTGACAATATGATAATTTTATTCGACAATTCTTAGAAAATAAACATCAGTGTCGTTTTAAGAAAAAAAAATGTTGTACATATATATGCAGACCTTCTTAAGTCCATTTGTAATGGCCTTTTGCGATTATTTTTTTATATTTTGATATCTAGCTACTATTTATTTCTGTTGCAAATGAGTTCTTTCC
Organism: Beta vulgaris subsp. vulgaris; assembly: GCF_026745355.1. Taxonomy (NCBI): domain Eukaryota; kingdom Viridiplantae; phylum Streptophyta; class Magnoliopsida; order Caryophyllales; family Amaranthaceae; genus Beta; species Beta vulgaris. The sequence continues at coordinate 13,805,921 of NC_079206.1, forward strand.
TTCTAGGATAAAATCCATGTTAATTTATTGGTCATTGTTGCTAAATACATGAATGCTAAAATTTAAAAGAATAACTAGTTATTAGGCTCGGGCTATGCCTCGAGTAAGAAAAATTTCATTTATTAATATTGTACTTTGATATGATAGCACTAAATAAAATTTAGTCTAGTGGTTAAAACTTTAGTACATGAACTTGAGGTCACGGGTAGAGGTGTCAATTCAGTTCAACAGTTCAGTTATGGTTATAACCAAACAGTTCAGTTGATATCATTTCAGTTTGTATCAGTTGAAATAATTAACAGTTCAGTTCAGTTCAGTTAACAAACTTTTCAGTTCAATTTAATTCAGTTTTTTTCCTTTCCAAGTTCAGTTCAGTTCAGTTGCAGTTTAAATCAGTTTTAACCAAACAATTAAACCAACCAACAGTTGAATCCATATCAGTTCAAATTTGTTGCGGTTATTTTCAGTTTCGATTCGGTTTATTTCAATTATTGACGAAAACCACATAACTTCGACGATAATCGCATCGGCTCGGGTAGAAGTTAATCGCGCTCTTGTATTTGTTCGGAAAAAATTGTGCTTCATGTCGGTTTTGGCCATGTGTTTTTTCGGGTCCGGTCAAAAACTAATGCAACAAATAAGTGTTGTCGGCACTTCCACAATTGCCTCAAAAAAAAAATTGTACTTCATAAAAACGTGGATGAAAGTGACATCGGTTAAAGTGTACTTTATTACTAATATATATGATTTGGAATAAGACAATTTTATGTTAATGTCTTACTCTTAGTGTATTAGTTCAATGGATTAGTATATCTATAATCGACGTAAAATAAGCTGATTATGGATTAGCTCAAGGTATCTATGTGAATCGATAAGTGAAATCAAGATAACAATATATTTAAGTTAATCGTTAACAAGTTATATTCAATTTGGAACTCACATATCGTAGCCAAACTAAAAGAAATTACAATTGATATTAAATTAGATGAATGTATCAACGTAAGTCGATAAAGTAATTGAAACTCAAAACGTTTACTTAAATTGAAACATGTTGTTATTGGAATGAGTGTATCTATTAGAATAATCTAAAAATCTAAGGGAAAATGTGAAGTTACTAGAAAGTTGTACAAATAAAAATCTAGTAAGTTGTAACATATTTTCTAGAAAGCTTATTTGATGTAGTTGATGTAGAAAAATCTAGAGACAAATTAAAAAATAATGTAAATGAAGCATCTAGATTAGAACACTCTAGGTTAGCTACATCAAAATCTATAAATAGGCTTGTATATCATGGCATTTGCAAGAAATAAGAAGAAAGATTTCCCCATATATACTACTCTCCTCTCAATATTCTACACCTTACTCCACAATAAATACAAACCAAGACTCCAAATATAATATCTCACATTCTTCCACTCAAATTTCTAACATTTGGTATCAAGAGCTTGTAACATACCCAACATATATACCAATATCTTTCCCAAATGGCCAATACCCAATTTCCCATTCCAATTTTTGGGGGGAAAAATTATGATTTTTGGAAGTTAAAAATGAAAACATTGTTAAGATCTCATGGCATATGGAGATTGGTTGATCAAGGCTATCAAGAATACAAAGATGAAAGCTCTTTAAGTGAAGCACAAAAAAAAAGCTTGAGGAAGAAAGGATGAAAGATGCCAAAGCCTTGTTTATACAAATGCACTCTCCGAGCCAATATTTAAGAATCTAAGGGCCGACACGGAAAGGAGGGTGGGAGATCTTGCAACAGGAATTTCAAGGAGATAGCAAGGTGAGAAGTATCAAACTTCAATCTCTAAGAGGGGAATTTGAAAACTTAAAAATGAAAAAAGTGAAAGACTATTTTTCAAGAGTAGTTGAAATTGTTAATCAAATGAAGTCATATGGGGAAGATATTTCAGATGAAAAAATTGTTAAGAAAATTTTGTTAACTTTAACGGATAAATATGATGACATTGTAGCTATAATTGAAGAAACAAAGGATTTATCAAAAATATCGGTTGAACAATTAATAGGATCATTGGAGTCTCATGAACAAAGAAAAAATAGACATGCAAATGAAGAAGTTGAAGAGATGGCTTTTCAAGCAAAATTAACTTTAAAGAAGCAAGAAGATAAAAAGGAAATTTCATCAAAGAATGATGATATGGAGAAGAAGAGAAGCCAACAAAATACAAAGGCATGGACTCCAAACTTTTTTGTGAAATTTGTAAGAGGACTAACCATGTTAGTACCAATTGCTACTTCAAAGGAAAGACACAATGTTGGGTATGCAAAAGGTTCGGTCACATTGGGAAAAATTGCAAGTACAAGAAAAATAATGAAATTGCCAATTTTGGTGGAGAAACAAATGAAGAAACATTATTTTGAGGGTTGCTATTGGCAAGTACATTAGCAAAGATATTTGGTGACATGGGCACCAATAGTAAAAGAAAAAGTTGGAAAAATAAAGTTTCGGAGATTGGCTGGTGACAAGAGCATCAGTGTAACAATTGGTAACACGAGTACCAAAATATTCTATGGAGAAGAAGCAAATGGAAGTTGCGGTGACATGGGCGCCAGCACAAGAAAATTATAAGCGTAATGTTTGGTGAAGGTTGATGACAAGTGCATCAACAATGATCAAGAACTTTTTGGAGCATACATCTAAGAGTACAAGATTTTTAGATTAGGGGGAGTATTAGAATAATCTAAAAATCTAAGGGAAAATGTGAAGTTACTAGAAAGTTGTACAAATAAAAATCTAGTAAGTTGTAACATATTTTCTAGAAAGCTTATTTGATGTAGTTGATGTAGAAAAATCTAGAGACAAATTAAAAAATAATGTAAATGAAGCATCTAGATTAGAACACTCTAGGTTAGCTACATCAAAATCTATAAATAGGCTTGTATATCATGGCATTTGCAAGAAATAAGAAGAAAGATTTTCCCATATATACTACTACTCCTCTCAATATTCTACACCTTACTCCACAACTAAATACAAACCAAGACTCCAAATATAATATCCATCACATTCTTCCACTCAAATTTCTAACTTTGGTATCAAGAGCTTGTAACATACCCAACATATATACCAATATCTTTCCCAAATGGCCAATACCCAATTTCCCATTCCAATTTTTGGGGGAGAAAATTATGATTTTTGGAAGTTAAAAATGAAAACATTGTTAAGATCTCATGGCATATGGAGATTGGTTGATCAAGGCTATCAAGAATACAAAGATGAAAGCTCTTTAAGTGAAGCACAAAAAAAAAGCTTGAGGAAGAAAGGATGAAAGATGCCAAAGCCTTGTATTTAATACAAAATGCACTCTCCGAGCCAATATTTCCAAGAATCATAAGGGCCGACACGGCAAAGGAGGCGTGGGAGATCTTGCAACAAGAATTTCAAGGAGATAGCAAGGTGAGAAGTATCAAACTTCAATCTCTAAGAGGGGAATTTGAAAACTTAAAAATGAAAAAAGGTGAAACAATGAAAGACTATTTTTCAAGAGTAGTTGAAATTGTTAATCAAATGAAGTCATATGGGGAAGATATTTCAGATGAAAAAATTGTTAAGAAAATTTTGTTAACTTTAACGGATAAATATGATGACATTGTAGCTATAATTGAAGAAACAAAGGATTTATCAAAAATATCGGTTAACAATTAATAGGATCATTGGAGTCTCATGAACAAAGAAAAATAGACATGCAAATGAAGAAGTTGAAGAGATGGCTTTTCAAGCAAAATTAACTTTAAAGAAGCAAGAAGATAAAAAGGAAATTTCATCAAAGAATGATGATGATGGAGAAGAAGAGAAGCCAACAAAATACAAAGGCATGGACTCCAAACTTTTTTGTGAAATTTGTAAGAGGACTAACCATGTTAGTACCAATTGCTACTTCAAAGGAAAGACACAATGTTGGGTATGCAAAAGGTTCGGTCACATTGGGAAAAATTGCAAGTACAAGAAAAATAATGAAATTGCCAATTTTGGTGGAGAAACAAATGAAGAAACATTATTTTGAGGGTTGCTATTGGCAAGTACATTAGCAAAGATATTTGGTGACATGGGCACCAATAGTAAAAGAAAAAGTTGGAAAAATAAAGTTTCGGAGATTGGCTGGTGACAAGAGCATCAGTGTAACAATTGGTAACACGAGTACCAAAATATTCTATGGAGAAGAAGCAAATGGAAGTTGCGGTGACATGGGCGCCAGCACAAGAAAATTATAAGCGTAATGTTTGGTGAAGGTTGATGACAAGTGCATCAACAATGATCAAGAACTTTTTGGAGCATACATCTAAGAGTACAAGATTTTTAGATTAGGGGGAGTATTAGAATAATCTAAAAATCTAAGGGAAAATGTGAAGTTACTAGAAAGTTGTACAAATAAAAATCTAGTAAGTTGTAACATATTTTCTAGAAAGCTTATTTGATGTAGTTGATGTAGAAAATCTAGAGACAAATTAAAAAATAATGTAAATGAAGCATCTAGATTAGAACACTCTAGGTTAGCTACATCAAAATCTATAATAGGCTTGTATATCATGGCATTTGCAAGAAATAAGAAGAAAGATTTTCCCATATATACTACTACTCCTCTCAATATTCTACACCTTACTCCACAACTAAATACAAACCAAGACTCCAAATATAATATCCATCACATTCTTCCACTCAAATTTCTAACATTTGGTATCAAGAGCTTGTAACATACCCAACATATATACCAATATCTTTCCCAAATGGCCAATACCCAATTTCCCATTCCAATTTTTGGGGGGAGAAAATTATGATTTTTGGAAGTTAAAAATGAAAACATTGTTAAGATCTCATGGCATATGGAGATTGGTTGATCAAGGCTATCAAGAATACAAAGATGAAAGCTCTTTAAGTGAAGCACAAAAAAAAAGCTTGAGGAAGAAAGGATGAAAGATGCCAAAGCCTTGTATTTAATACAAAATGCACTCTCCGAGCCAATATTTCCAAGAATCATAAGGGCCGACACGGCAAAGGAGGCGTGGGAGATCTTGCAACAAGAATTTCAAGGAGATAGCAAGGTGAGAAGTATCAAACTTCAATCTCTAAGAGGGGAATTTGAAAACTTAAAAATGAAAAAAGTGAAAGACTATTTTTCAAGAGTAGTTGAAATTGTTAATCAAATGAAGTCATATGGGGAAGATATTTCAGATGAAAAAATTGTTAAGAAAATTTTGTTAACTTTAACGGATAAATATGATGACATTGTAGCTATAATTGAAGAAACAAAGGATTTATCAAAAATATCGGTTGAATAATTAATAGGATCATTGGAGTCTCATGAACAAAGAAAAAATAGACATGCAAATGAAGAAGTTGAAGAGATGGCTTTTCAAGCAAAATTAACTTTAAAGAAGCAAGAAGATAAAAAGGAAATTTCATCAAAGAATGATGATGATGGAGAAGAAGAGAAGCCAACAAAATACAAAGGCATGGACTCCAAACTTTTTTGTGAAATTTGTAAGAGGACTAACCATGTTAGTACCAATTGCTACTTCAAAGGAAAGACACAATGTTGGGTATGCAAAAGGTTCGGTCACATTGGGAAAAATTGCAAGTACAAGAAAAATAATGAAATTGCCAATTTTGGTGGAGAAACAAATGAAGAAACATTATTTTGAGGGTTGCTATTGGCAAGTACATTAGCAAAGATATTTGGTGACATGGGCACCAATAGTAAAGAAAAAAGTTGGAAAAATAAAGTTTCGGAGATTGGCTGGTGACAAGAGCATCAGTGTAACAATTGGTAACACGAGTACCAAAATATTCTATGGAGAAGAAGCAAATGGAAGTTGCGGTGACATGGGCGCCAGCACAAGAAAATTATAAGCGTAATGTTTGGTGAAGGTTGATGACAAGTGCATCAACAATGATCAAGAACTTTTTGGAGCATACATCTAAGAGTACAAGATTTTTAGATTAGGGGGAGTATTAGAATAATCTAAAAATCTAAGGGAAAATGTGAAGTTACTAGAAAGTTGTACAAATAAAAATCTAGTAAGTTGTAACATATTTTCTAGAAAGCTTATTTGATGTAGTTGATGTAGAAAAATCTAGAGACAAATTAAAAAATAATGTAAATGAAGCATCTAGATTAGAACACTCTAGGTTAGCTACATCAAAATCTATAAATAGGCTTGTATATCATGGCATTTGCAAGAAATAAGAAGAAAGATTTTCCCATATATACTACTACTCCTCTCAATATTCTACACCTTACTCCACAACTAAATACAAACCAAGACTCCAAATATAATATCCATCACATTCTTCCACTCAAATTTCTAACATTTGGTATCAAGAGCTTGTAACATACCCAACATATATACCAATATCTTTCCCAAATGGCCAATACCCAATTTCCCATTCCAATTTTTGGGGGAGAAAATTATGATTTTTGGAAGTTAAAAATGAAAACATTGTTAAGATCTCATGGCATATGGAGATTGGTTGATCAAGGCTATCAAGAATACAAAGATGAAAGCTCTTTAAGTGAAGCACAAAAAAAAAGCTTGAGGAAGAAAGGATGAAAGATGCCAAAGCCTTGTATTTAATACAAAATGCACTCTCCGAGCCAATATTTCCAAGAATCATAAGGGCCGACACGGCAAAGGAGGCGTGGGAGATCTTGCAACAAGAATTTCAAGGAGATAGCAAGGTGAGAAGTATCAAACTTCAATCTCTAAGAGGGGAATTTGAAAACTTAAAAATGAAAAAAGTGAAAGACTATTTTTCAAGAGTAGTTGAAATTGTTAATCAAATGAAGTCATATGGGGAAGATATTTCAGATGAAAAAATTGTTAAGAAAATTTTGTTAACTTTAACGGATAAATATGATGACATTGTAGCTATAATTGAAGAAACAAAGGATTTATCAAAAATATCGGTTGAACAATTAATAGGATCATTGGAGTCTCATGAACAAAGAAAAAATAGACATGCAAATGAAGAAGTTGAAGAGATGGCTTTTCAAGCAAAATTAACTTTAAAGAAGCAAGAAGATAAAAAGGAAATTTCATCAAAGAATGATGATGATGGAGAAGAAGAGAAGCCAACAAAATACAAAGGCATGGACTCCAAACTTTTTTGTGAAATTTGTAAGAGGACTAACCATGTTAGTACCAATTGCTACTTCAAAGGAAAGACACAATGTTGGGTATGCAAAAGGTTCGGTCACATTGGGAAAAATTGCAAGTACAAGAAAAATAATGAAATTGCCAATTTTGGTGGAGAAACAAATGAAGAAACATTATTTTGAGGGTTGCTATTGGCAAGTACATTAGCAAAGATATTTGGTGACATGGGCACCAATAGTAAAAGAAAAAGTTGGAAAAATAAAGTTTCGGAGATTGGCTGGTGACAAGAGCATCAGTGTAACAATTGGTAACACGAGTACCAAAATATTCTATGGAGAAGAAGCAAATGGAAGTTGCGGTGACATGGGCGCCAGCACAAGAAAATTATAAGCGTAATGTTTGGTGAAGGTTGATGACAAGTGCATCAACAATGATCAAGAACTTTTTGGAGCATACATCTAAGAGTACAAGATTTTTAGATTAGGGGGAGTATTAGAATAATCTAAAAATCTAAGGGAAAATGTGAAGTTACTAGAAAGTTGTACAAATAAAAATCTAGTAAGTTGTAACATATTTTCTAGAAAGCTTATTTGATGTAGTTGATGTAGAAAAATCTAGAGACAAATTAAAAAATAATGTAAATGAAGCATCTAGATTAGAACACTCTAGGTTAGCTACATCAAAATCTATAAATAGGCTTGTATATCATGGCATTTGCAAGAAATAAGAAGAAAGATTTTCCCATATATACTACTACTCCTCTCAATATTCTACACCTTACTCCACAACTAAATACAAACCAAGACTCCAAATATAATATCCATCACATTCTTCCACTCAAATTTCTAACATTTGGTATCAAGAGCTTGTAACATACCCAACATATATACCAATATCTTTCCCAAATGGCCAATACCCAATTTCCCATTCCAATTTTTGGGGGGAGAAAATTATGATTTTTGGAAGTTAAAAATGAAAACATTGTTAAGATCTCATGGCATATGGAGATTGGTTGATCAAGGCTATCAAGAATACAAAGATGAAAGCTCTTTAAGTGAAGCACAAAAAAAAAGCTTGAGGAAGAAAGGATGAAAGATGCCAAAGCCTTGTATTTAATACAAAATGCACTCTCCGAGCCAATATTTCCAAGAATCATAAGGGCCGACACGGCAAAGGAGGCGTGGGAGATCTTGCAACAAGAATTTCAAGGAGATAGCAAGGTGAGAAGTATCAAACTTCAATCTCTAAGAGGGGAATTTGAAAACTTAAAATGAAAAAGTAAAACAATGAAAGACTATTTTTCAAGAGTAGTTGAAATTGTTAATCAAATGAAGTCATATGGGGAAGATATTTCAGATGAAAAAATTGTTAAGAAAATTTTGTTAACTTTAACGGATAAATATGATGACATTGTAGCTATAATTGAAGAAACAAAGGATTTATCAAAAATATCGGTTGAATAATTAATAGGATCATTGGAGTCTCATGAACAAAGAAAAAATAGACATGCAAATGAAGAAGTTGAAGAGATGGCTTTTCAAGCAAAATTAACTTTAAAGAAGCAAGAAGATAAAAAGGAAATTTCATCAAAGAATGATGATGATGGAGAAGAAGAGAAGCCAACAAAATACAAAGGCATGGACTCCAAACTTTTTTGTGAAATTTGTAAGAGGACTAACCATGTTAGTACCAATTGCTACTTCAAAGGAAAGACACAATGTTGGGTATGCAAAAGGTTCGGTCACATTGGGAAAAATTGCAAGTACAAGAAAAATAATGAAATTGCCAATTTTGGTGGAGAAACAAATGAAGAAACATTATTTTGAGGTTGCTATTGGCAAGTACATTAGCAAAGATATTTGGTGACATGGGCACCAATAGTAAAAGAAAAAGTTGGAAAAATAAAGTTTCGGAGATTGGCTGGTGACAAGAGCATCAGTGTAACAATTGGTAACACGAGTACCAAATATTCTATGGAGAAGAAGCAAATGGAAGTTGCGGTGACATGGGCGCCAGCACAAGAAAATTATAAGCGTAATGTTTGGTGAAGGTTGATGACAAGTGCATCAACAATGATCAAGAACTTTTTGGAGCATACATCTAAGAGTACAAGATTTTTAGATTAGGGGGAGTATTAGAATAATCTAAAAATCTAAGGGAAAATGTGAAGTTACTAGAAAGTTGTACAAATAAAAATCTAGTAAGTTGTAACATATTTTCTAGAAAGCTTATTTGATGTAGTTGATAGAAAAATCTAGAGACAAATTAAAAAATAATGTAAATGAAGCATCTAGATTAGAACACTCTAGGTTAGCTACATCAAAATCTATAAATAGGCTTGTATATCATGGCATTTGCAAGAAATAAGAAGAAAGATTTCCCCATAATACTACTACTCCTCTCAATATTCTACACCTTACTCCACAACTAAATACAAACCAAGACTCCAAATAATATCCATCACATTCTTCCACTCAAATTTCTAACATTTGGTATCAAGAGCTTGTAACATACCCAACATATATACCAATATCTTTCCCAAATGGCCAATACCCAATTTCCCATTCCAATTTTTGGGGGGAGAAAATTATGATTTTTGGAAGTTAAAAATGAAAACATTGTTAAATCTCATGGCATATGGAGATTGGTTGATCAAGGCTATCAAGAATACAAAGATGAAAGCTCTTTAAGTGAAGCACAAAAAAAAGCTTGAGGAAGAAAGGATGAAAGATGCCAAAGCCTTGTATTTAATACAAAATGCACTCTCCGAGCCAATATTTCCAAGAATCATAAGGGCCGACACGGCAAAGGAGGCGTGGGAGATCTTGCAACAAGAATTTCAAGGAGAGTTCAAGGTGAGAAGTATCAAACTTCAATATCTAAGAGGGGAATTTGAAAACTTAAAAATGAAAAAAGTGAAAGACTATTTTTCAAGAGTAGTTGAAATTGTTAATCAAATGAAGTCATATGGGGAAGATATTTAGATGAAAAATTGTTAAGAAAATTTTGTTAACTTTAACGGATAATATGATGACATTGTAGCTATAATTGAAGAAACAAAGGATTTATCAAAATATCGGTTGAATATTAATAGGATCATTGGAGTCTCATGAACAAAGAAAAAATAGACATGCAAATGAAGAAGTTGAGAGATGGCTTTCAAGCAAAATTAACTTTAAAGAAGCAAGAAGATAAAAAGGAAATTTCATCAAAGAATGATGATGATGAGAGAAGGAAGAGAAGCCAACAAAATACAAAGGCATGGACTCCAAACTTTTTGTGAAATTTGTAAGAGGACTAACCATGTTAGTACCAATTGCTACTTCAAAGGAAAGACACAATGTTGGGTATGCAAAAGGTTCGGTCACATTGGGAAAAATTGCAAGTACAAGAAAAATAATGAAATTGCCAATTTTGGTGGAGAAACAAATGAAGAAACATTATTTTGAGGGTTGCTATTGGCAAGTACATTAGCAAAGATATTTGGTGACATGGGCACCAATAGTAAAAGAAAAAGTTGGAAAAATAAAGTTTCGGAGATTGGCTGGTGACAAGAGCATCAGTGTAACAATTGGTAACACGAGTACCAAAATATTCTATGGAGAAGAAGCAAATGGAAGTTGCGGTGACATGGGCGCCAGCACAAGAAAATTATAAGCGTAATGTTTGGTGAAGGTTGATGACAAGTGCATCAACAATGATCAAGAACTTTTTGGAGCATACATCTAAGAGTACAAGATTTTTAGATTAGGGGGAGTATTAGAATAATCTAAAAATCTAAGGGAAAATGTGAAGTTACTAGAAAGTTGTACAAATAAAAATCTAGTAAGTTGTAACATATTTTCTAGAAAGCTTATTTGATGTAGTTGATGTAGAAAAATCTAGAGACAAATTAAAAAATAATGTAAATGAAGCATCTAGATTAGAACACTCTAGGTTAGCTACATCAAAATCTATAAATAGGCTTGTATATCATGGCATTTGCAAGAAATAAGAAGAAAGATTTCCCCATATATACTACTACTCCTCTCAATATTCTACACCTTACTCCACAACTAAATACAAACCAAGACACCAAATATAATATCCATCACATTCTTCCACTCAAATTTCTAACAGTATCAATGTAAGTCAATAAGCTAATTCAAGATAATAACATTACTCTACTTAAGTTAATCATCTTTAAGTTGAGTTCATTTTGGAACCGAAAGCATCTAATTCAGTTGCAACAAATGTAGAATGATGTAACTCAGTAGATTGGTTAATATAACAATACTCCATTTAAGATATTGAAACTCAAAACATCTATTTAAACAGTACCCTAAGTTTATTTCAAGATAATAATAGTATTCTAAGTAAGTACTTAGATTACTTATTAAGTTAATTAGTCTTATTGGGTCACTATATAACAACAAAAAGTGTATAACAAATTAGTATAAGGTTATTAGATATTGTATTAATTTGAAACGATGACATAAATGAACATAAGAACACTCCAATGTAGTTGATCGTTTATAAGTTGCAATTATTTTAAATTTCAAATATTTAATTTAAGTGACCAAGTTGATACTCGATTATATAATGTATCAATATAAGCTTACAACGTAACTGAAAAGGGCATTGATCTATCAAAATGAACCCTGGTCGAGCTTTATGTGTCGCAAATACAAAACATATTACTAAAGCAAAACAAGTTGATAAGTGAAGTTGTTATACCTTATTCAATTATACGTTATATATGCGAATACATCTAAACACTTAAACAACTTGAAATATCTTGTTATTGCATAAGACTAATGTATACTAAATTAATGTTATTGCATTATATATTGATATAAGTCGATAAGTTAATTAGTGTATTGTATATGATTTACATGGACTATTTAGGGTAAATATACTTTTTATTATGAAATAATTTGTATTCTGTTTACATTGACCATTTATGTTAAAGATACTTTATACTCTTTATTACTTTGTATTCTCTATTGAACATAACAACGGTCTATGTAATTTGATCGTTTTGAGTCAATGAACTCATTAAAGTTATACAATTGAAATATATGTTATAAGATACATCAATTCATTAATGTAAGCCAAAAGTTTAATTAAATAAGTCAAGGCACCATTTAAATTAATCGTCTCCATGTAACACTAATTTCGTAGCAAAAGTATTTATTTTAATTCATGGTATGCAAGTATGCAACAAGTAACAAATTGTTATTGAATAATAATAATAATAATAATAAGATAGTTTGTCTTCTTAAGGCAAAATCCAAAACCAACTAATGTGCAAAATCCAAACCCTTAGCTCATCACAATCAAAGGCACACAAAAAAACAGAACAAAGCACATGGATCATAGATATTAGCCATTGGATACAAATCATAAAACAAGCTGAACCATTAGATCATTTTTTAATCTCTCAAGTTCTTCACCATCTCTCCCCTTCAAACCCATCTCTCACCCAAAACCCTACTAAAACTCCCGCTCTTTTCCTCTTTCTCTCATTGCTCCTCCCTCTATCTCGTTTCCGGGTCACTCCGCCGAAATCCAACCACCACGACGCTGGCCTTCATCGCTAGCACGCCTCCCTATGTCGCTGCTCTCTCTTTCTCCTACTCCCGTCGCACATCCTTGTCTGCTCATCCTCAACTCCGGCGCCTTGCTCGTCTCACATGGTGGAGAAATCTTGTCTCGTTCGTTCGTGGGTTCGTTCGCGGGTTTCGTTCGCCGGTTCGTTCGTCGTTCGTCGGCTCGTTGCTCACATGCCAGACGCGTGTTCCTCATTCGTCGGCCGTTCGCACCAACTCCGGCGCATTATTCCTCATTCGTTTGTAAATTTTCGTTCACCAGATTCTTTGGAGTAACGAGATGGGTTTAATGGGCCGGGTTTCGCATCGTTGAGAAATGAGATGGATTCGTCGAGAAGCCATTAATTTTTTTTTCGTTTTTTTTCAGATCTGGTTCATTCGAGCCATTAATTTTTTTTTTCATTTCTTTTAGATCTGTTTGTAATTATTCGTTTTAGGATTTTTTTTGATTTTTTTTTCCTTAATAGCCTTTTAATACCAAACAAGCTAAACCAATTAACAGTGGTACATTTTGTAGTTTTTTTTGATTTTTTTCGTTTTTAAGATTAGTTTTTTATTTTTTGTTTTTATTATAATTTTTGTAATTAGTCATTAAGTTGTAATAGTTTTTTATCTTTAAATATTAATAAGATTTATGTCATTTTATCTCGAGTTTGTTTGCGAAATTGGTGGATAGTGGATGGGTTAGTGGCATGGTTTTAATCTTTCAAATTTAATTGCAAAATTCCCTAAAAAAGTTATGAAAGAAACAAAATTATAATTGAAATAAATAAACTTATCATCGAAATAAAGTTATATCTCATATTTGTAAAAGTTTGATGGATTTGAAAATATCAATGTACCACGAAATAAAGTTATATTGTCATAAATTTATATATTAATAATAAAAATATCATGATAAATTTACTTGTGACTTGTGAGAGTACTCGTACAAAATTATCACGACAAAATTTTGTAAATTAGAGACTATCATGAATTTGGGTAATATCTAAATTCAGTTGGGTACAGTTAAAAATTAGTTCAAAACATTCTCAGTTTAAATCAGTTTCAGTTCAGTTCCAGTTTCAGTTCGAATCAGTTCAGTTAATTCAGTTAAATATTCAGTTCAGTTCAGTTGATCGATCAACTTTTCAGTTTTTCACAGTTATTTTCAGTTACAGTTTGTTTCAGTTCAGTTGCAGTTCAGTTATGGTTTTTCATTTACAGTTTATTTCAGTTTCAGTTCAACATTTTTCAGTTGATTTCAGTTACAGTTACTCTCAGTTCAGTTTAATTCAGTTTAAATTTCAGTTATTTCAGTTCAACCAGCAGTTCATTAACCAAACTGACAGCTCTAGTCACGAGATCAAAACCTATACTATGCAATTTCTAATTTTGTTATTGTACATGGATTACATGAACTAAAACTCCCTAGGAAGAGCATTTACGCACGCCTTTTAATATATTAGTATAGATATCATATAACCATCAAAGGTAGTAAAACTAAACAATAAATGCCTAAAATAAATTAAATGGAAGATATATAAAACGAATAGCAAACAATGACTATGATGCAAAGCCAACCATATAATTGACCTGATGTTGTAAGTTGTAACCACTATCACATAGCATGAGGGGCACGACAGATTTTTTATCCCTTATCAAACCTACATTAATACATTATATGCATTCTAGCTCTGTCCAAACTTTGAAGCCAACTATTATTCGAACTTTCCCCTCTCCCCTCTTTTTCAATTGTCATGCATGGGACCATCAATAAGCCAAGCAAAGGTTTTGTGAATCTATACGGCATCATCGCGTAGTTAATGGGTTAAGCATTTTCTTCATTTGTTTAGTATATACATATATGGGTCTATCGAAAGTTATTTTTGTACTAAACTCAATTTGCATCAATATATACATATAACTATATTATACCATCAACATAGTGTATATACATTTTCTTCATTTTCATATATATAAAGGTCTATCAAAGGCTATCTTTGTCATCTTGCTCCTTATGTTTTATCTATAATCGATTTCGAGTCTTAAGTAAACGAGAAGGTATATTTGATTTCATCTTATCCGTACTTCCATCTTATAATTCTTGGATCCGCTACTGCAAGATCAGATAATACCTAATTAATACTTAGATAACATACTAAGATGAATTTTTATTCAATGCATGCTAAGTTTCAAGAAAAGTCGCATGTATTATAAAGCAAAACATCGTAAATTTTACAAGTACTAACGGATTCCCACATGAGATTCTAACTTAAAAATATCTATATTTAGAGACCGGGTAAAGACGGTAAAAGATTTAATAAAATGGTGAAGGGGTAGATAACAAAATTCTTACCACCTCAACCAATTTCACTCTTCTTCATAATTGAATGCGTATTGCATAGCTACTTGTTGATGAAACCTACTACTTTGTCAAAACCAAATGTAATCATTGTAGTATATTAATTAGATTTAGGTCGAGTCACTAGCTCGATCACTAGCATAAGGCGTATGTAACAACACATTGGTGGGTCAAGTCGTTTTCTTGTAAATCAGAGATCATTCATAGAAAGTAAATGGCGAACATCTTGAATTACTAAAAGTGAAGTCCCCTTTACTTTATTTAGAGAAGTCATCCCCGTTTAGCAGGAAAGGGGCAAAAGACATTGGGTTGGTGGAAATGAAGAAAAAGGAACAGTAAAAGAAAAAAATGTTTCTTGTTTGGCAAAGTGGAATAAATCCAAAAGCTATACATTTTTTTTTTTTTGACGGGCTGAAGCTATACATTGATGTTTGATACTCTGTTAATCAGTTAATTTATATATCTTTAGTATTCACGGGAGTAGATTATAGGAAAATAAACTAAATGCAAATTTTAGAAATATTGAAGTTTTGCTTCATTCACGTCTTAAAGTTGCGGCCATATATCAACAATCAATTTGATCTTAATATGTGTTTTCGGGTAAAAACTTGTAAGATGGGGGATGAACCGGAGTTAGAGATTGATGGCTGATGACGGTGACCGGTCACTCGGGGGATAAAGTGAGCCCGGCAAAAACGAGAGTTAGACTACCCCCGGGGTGTGTCCGGGATCACCCCGTCCGATGATCAAGTCAGTTAACTGCTCAACGGTAAATGTGAAGTGGTTTGTCTAGAATTTCTTACCTCAATAAATGGGGATCTGATCCTTATTTATAGGCGATGGAATGTGTGAAAAAATGTCTTGCCATGCTGGCTCAAGGCCTAAGAATAAGTGAGGCCCGCTAAGAACTTATTGGACCCAAACATTAGCCCCACGCAAAATATGCGGAAGAGGGCTTCTCTGAAGTCGCGTGTTTTGCGAAATACTAGATTTTCCCTTACCGTGGAAAGTGAACCTCGGGTACCTTCATGCTTTTTAGGGGTATCTCATAGGAATTGGGGCCTGATACGTCTTGAGGGACGCTTGGTCGAGTATCTCGAGGGGTAATGAGACGTCGCTCGAGATGCCTCAGGTGCTAATGAGCCCCAAGTATCTCGAGGGGTGATGAGACCTCGCTCGAGATACCTCGGGGGCTAATGAGACGTCGCTCGAGATGCCTCAGGGGTTAATCATCCCCAAGTATCTCAAGGGGTGATGAGACCTTGCACGAGATGCCTCAGGGGCTAATGAGCTCCGAGTATATCGAGGGGTGATGAGACCTCGCGCGAGATGCCTCAGGGGCTAATGAGCCCGGAGTATCTCGAGGGGTGATGAGACCTCGCTCGAGATGCCTCAGGGTTAATTGGACCTCGCTCGAGATGCCTCGGGGGCTAATGAGCCCCAAGTATCTCGAGGGGTGATAAGGCCTCGCTCGAGATGCCTTAGGGGCTAATGAACCCCAAATATCTCGAGGGGTGATGAGGCCTCGCTCGAGATGCCTCAGGGGCTAATGAGCCCCAAGTATCTCGAGGGGTGATGAGATCAGACCTCGCTCGAGATGCCTCAGGTGTTAATGAGCCCCAAGTATCTCGAGAGGTCTTGACGTCGTAGCACTTGATAGGCGCCGACTCCAGTAGTTGCGGTGACTTTATATTATACTTCGCTCGATCAGGGTGAAGTGCTTTAGTGTAGGTCTTTCGACGTAGCAGATCTAGTCAGCCGGGGTGGGCTAGGTTGTAGCTAAAGGGATGAGGCTCCGGTTAGGGGCGGTTTCCTGGTGGCGGTTCTCCATATGGTCCTTGGGTTCAGCTGAATTCAGTTGATTCAGCGAGCTAGGGTGGACTAGCATGGGTAGCTGATGGAGGTTATTCTGAGTGGGGCGACTTGGACACGCCGTGAGGCCTAATTTGAACCTCTCTTTCAGGAGCTTGTTGATCCCGTCAGATGTCAATCGTCACTTTCAGGGTGGTCCTATATAATGAAAAAAAGGAGAGGACTGATTCATTTTGTCTCATTCCATATTCTGATTCTTTGGGATTGTCTTTGTTGGGTGCCAACATTACTGTCTCGAGAGCTTAGAAGTCCACAGCCGTCCTTCGATCAAGAGAGGATCTCGAGGGCCTTCCGCTAAAGGTACGATCTACTTCTCTTGCTCTTTTCTTAATTATAAATGGACCCTTCTGGATGGAGTCCCCTATTGACGAATACCGGGGACTCGTCTTCTAGCTCGGGGACCCCTCCTCCTCCGCTCGAACCATTGTTCGACGGGGTTTTAATAAAATGGGTTCCCGTGGTGTCCGTGGCATTCGACTGTCCTAATTCCTCTCAGGTGCTTGATGCCTTATCGTGCTTGAGCGACGGTATTTCAGTGCTTTCTGATGTTGGGGAGGAGTATAACAACCCCCCACATGTTGTCAACTTTGCTCGACCCCGGGCCATGAGTAGTTACTTAGACGATCTTCTTGATAGTCAAGTAGGTCCCATAATGGAAGGAAGCAGTGAAGATCACTCCTTTGGCATGAGCACGAGTGGTAGGGAGGAAGAAGCTTAGTCTTATGCGAGGGGTATAGTGCACATTTACGTTCGAGGACCCTTCATGCAATTTCTGGGAGATAACCTCCGCTTCCCTGAGAGCTCGTACTGGATTCGTCATCCTTACGCCTTATATATCTCGGAATTTGAAGAGACTGTTTGCACTCTTCCAACAGGTTGCATAGCTCTGTACAAGGCATACCTCGAGTTGGGTTTGAGGTTTCCCCTTCATCCATCCGTAATCGAGGTGCTCCGTTCATACAACATCTCCCTCTGCCTATTGATGCCCAATAGTGTGGGCTCGATGGTAAGCTTCCTTTTGATATGTGTCATGATGGAAGTGGAGCCTTCTTTGACTCTGTGGCGGAACATGTGAAGTTGGTAGTCATGTCTGCAACCTCGAATAGGGAGGGGTGGTGGAGCTTCCAGGTCCGCTTTCCTTACAAGGTCGTGGGGACTAATGCCCTCAAACCAACAATTCATTCGCACAGAGTTTGTGTACATATATCGAGCCGAGCAGTGGGATTTACCCATCACTCCCTTACTCGAAGGGCGAAACTTGGCCTTAATTAGATTTGTGCCTCGAATGTTAGAGGTTGAAGCCAGGACGGCTATTTACTATCAGGCCACCACCTCGATTATCAATGGTGATCGAAAGCAGATTCCTTAACATTGGAACCCAGGCGTAGGGGATCTGAGTGATGAACATTTCCTTTCGGCGACGATATGGTTGAGTCCTGTTTATCCCAAGGGTAGGGAACTTAGTGTTAGGCACTCGATCGGGTAGTTCAAATTCAATCACTAACTTCTCTTTGCTTTGTTATACAGTTATCGCTCGCCAAGAGCATAGCGAAGAGATGCAGAAGCATCTGACGGCTGACCTGCGGGTTCAGGAATAGATGCGCCAGAAGGTATCGAGAGGAGACACTCGGATCCGTCGTTCCCCCAAGGTAACATCTTTCCTCTCTCGACTTCCTTTCATTTCTTTGTTTGTTTTCTGACTTCTTTTATTGCAGGATCCCTCGAAGAGCCCCCGTACCCTCTCCCCAATGCCTCGGCCATTCTAACACCTCAAGGTGGTGAGGATAGGTGGAGGAAGATCACTGCGGACTCTATTCCTCGATCGAGGGAGGAACTTCCCAACCTCGACGGACTAGATAGGAGGCTTCCCTTTGAGAGGAGGATCCTTCAGCCCACAAGAAGAGGGAGACAGTAGACCCTAAGCCTGACTCACAGCCCTTTACAGAGCTGTCGAGGATGGAGAAGGCCATGCGCTTTGATCTGGTCGTGAAGCAGTTCCTCACCAAGGCAGACATCGAGGTATGCCGCAACTTGATTGAAGTAGAGGAAGTTGAAGCCCTTCACTCATCTTGGATCGATGTAAGCTTTGTTAATATTGTTTGACTTGCTTGTGAAATTATGATTTTGAGATAACTTATGGTCGTTGTTTCAGTGCTCGGTTCGAATGGTCATCATGAGCCATCGACATACGATTGGCTTTCAAAGGCTTCGGGAGGATCTAGCCGACCAGAAGGAAATCGCTCTTAACCGCAAGCTGGAGATCGAGGGGCTTCAGAAGGACCTCGCTGTTGATAAGAAGAAGTTCCTCGATGAAAAAGCTATGTAGGAGAAGAAGATCCTTGACGCCCAGAGTTAAAGGGACTCGATAAAGCGTAAGTATGACTCATCAAAGGGCAAATCTTCACAAGCCAAAGAGCTTATCATTCAAGATTGGCAAGGCTCTCATACCGGCAAGGATTTTGTTGCCGACATGGGGCTTCTTGGAGCGGAGGTCACAACCGAGGTCACTTAGGGGAAGCTTTGAGAGGCTCTGGGGAGAACATATCCTTCAGTCGAGACGGAGTACAACTCGATCATAACTGCGGAGCTTGAAGCCAATGCCACCGTTGACATCAATGGGCCCCCGGAAGGTGGGGCCTGGAGCGTCGAGATAGGGGAGCAAGGTGGAGAGGAAGATCCCAAGGGGCGAGTCAAATTGAGTGCCTCCACCTCCCTTGACTATGAGGATACCTCGAGCAGCTCCGACTGACTCCTTCCCTTAGACAATTTTATCTTTGACCCCTCTTGTATTTAGCTGGGTCCTTAGTGACTTTTAGGATGTAAAGTTTATTGTAATGAACGAAATTATTTTGCCTCTTGAATTGTCTTCATATAGTATTGGCTTTTCTTTGCTCTTTTGCCTTCTTGTTGTGCTCTAATGCGTTTTACTTTAAACGCGGCTCGATTAGCAACTTCATTCGAGGTGTTATACGCTCGAGCCTCGATAACCCTTCGGGGTGTTTGGCGTGTTGGTCGGTTTATGGAGTTAAGGCACGTGATGAGCGTGTGGCGCATGCTGGCGCGGTTGGGCCCACGCGTGTGGCCCAATGAGAGTAATTGAAATTTATTGTCACCTTGGGAACCGTGGTCCTGTTTCCTTCTAAGTACAAGACCTGGTCATTCAAAACTCGCAACTTCACTTCTCATTCTCTCTGCTTTATCTTGACAATCAATCCTTTCTTTCTCAAGTACCAATGTCTCAACCTTTGACAACTGCCGAGGCACTTCGAACGCCTAAACATCGCCAGTTGGCTAACTCCAGCTCGAGTACGGCTTCCTCTTCGACTGGGGGAGCAACTGTCTCGAAGGTCGTCCTATCTAACGGTCCCTCTTCGAAGGATGTTCCTTTGATCGAGGTGAGGGGCTTACCCTCCATCGAACTTATCCTTAAGCAAGAACCCTCGAAGGTTAAGCTCGAGGACCTTCCCCTGGTAATTCCTTCAAGGTCGAAGGACAATACATCTTCGAGAAAAAGACCGTGGTCGGAGGAGCCTCTCCGGGTTCCCTTCATGGCCCTCTCGAGCGCATAAATGGTTGCGAGGTTTGACAACACCTAGGGGCACCTTATGACGACCACCGACGAGAAGGCGACCTTGGTCGAGTTAAATCAACTCATTTTCTTTTTTGCATTTTGATTTGTTATAACTCGACGCCGACTTATGTTCTATCTTTCCTTCTGACAGCTGTCGATCAGGGTATCAGTCATGGCTTCATGATCCCAACGGGACCACTGAGGATTCGATGGGCGAGATGTCCCATGATGAGAGGTCTGCCCTGGTCAACCGCCTCCGGATTGCTGAGCTGAAGATCTCGGAGGCCGAAGGGGATATCAAGAAGGACCAGAAATCCTTTGAAGAGAAGGTTGTTGACCTCGAGCAGTCCATCGTGGACCTCACGAAGCAAACAGACTCGGCCAGCAGGAGACTGCGGGAGGCTACCAGGGAGTGCAAGAAGGATGTTCTAGAAAAGGCGGACATGGCTGATAAGAGGGCCGAGAAGGCTATCGCCGAGGCTACTGCTTGTCGAGCCCTGATCATCGACAACTGAAAGGTCTCCTAGGAGGGGAGGACCTTCCTCGAGGACGCATCACTACAAGCTTCCGAGATAGGCCATATTGAGGCACTCGAGAAGGTGTGGTCTGTTCTCGAGAGGATGCCCCCTAGCCTCTCTTGGAGAGAAGTAGAGGAAGTTGTGGCTCTTTCTAAAGAGGAGGCTGCCACACCTCCGGAAGATGCAGAGGCCACAGTTGAGGCCCCTAAGGGCGAGGACCAGGCTCCTCCCACTGGTAACCTCTAGGGCTGAATTCCCCGGCTCGCTTCTCTCTCTTGGGGCCGAGCTCTTACTTCTTGGCTCCTCTTCCAGTATGTTCTTCTTCTCTGCCAGTCGCTTCGTCTTCTCGGCTGCCTCCTACCAGCGTTAATGTTGAATCCTTAAACTTTCTTGTTGCCTTAGTTTTCACTTTAGCTTGTAATCTAGCTACTTCGATGTCTTGTATCTTAATTAATGAATAAAACTCGATTCTTTATACTTTACCTTGTTTTGTTTTAAGCTTGTGCCTTCGAGTTTGTATATTATCATGCTCAAACTAAATTCCATAATCGTTTAACCAATTGTACTTTTGATTCGAGCATCAATCTTACAACAACACTTTATCTGCTAAGTAATCTTTACAAAAGTTGGGCTTAAATCAGCGCCCAAAAAGGACTAAGTGATTCTTACAAAAGTTGGGCTTAATTAGTGCCCTAATAGGTAACATAGTATTCCCCTAAACATGAGGGAGGAACTTAAACATAAAACTTGCGAAGGTTATCAGTGTTCCATGGTCGAGGGAGTAGACGCCCTTCCTGATCCTCCAGGCGATAAGTGTCTGGTCGAACAACCGTTGTGACCTTGTAAGGTCCCTCCCAGTTGGGTTGCAATTTACCAAGTCGAGGTTCTCGACCCGTTGCTTCAAATTTTCTTAAGACCTAATCATTAACTCGGAATGATCGATGCTTGACCCAGCGATTGAACATCGTGTTAGCTTAATCTTGTAGGAGATGGCCTTGAGGAGGGCGTTGCCTTGAGTTTTTAGGAGTAGGTCGAGGTTAACCCTCTTTTCTTCTTTTTTGTTGTTGTAATTGTAGAAGGTTATCCTTGGTGAGGGAATGCCGATTTCGACGGGTATTACAACCTCACTGACATACACTAAGTTAAATGGTGTTTTTCTTGTCGCTTCTCGGACCGTTGTTCTTGTCGACAAGAGGATGCCAGGTTGGTCGTTGATCCAGCAAATTTAGCTCCCTCGAGCATAGTTTTCAATCCCTTTAGGACCACTTTGTTTGCAACCTCTGCATGTCCATTAGTTTGAGGGTGACTGACGGTAGAGAATCTGGTTTCGATGCCGAATCGGGAGCAGTAGTCCTTTGTTGGTCCAATATTGAATTTGCGACCATTGTCTGATATCAAGACTCGAGGGACCCTAAATCTGGTGATCAAGTTCTGCCAAATGAACTGTTGGACTTGTTTATCCGTGATGGAGGTTAAAGATGCAGCTTCGACCCAGTTTGTGAAGTAGTCAGCAACCACCAAAAGGAATTTTCGTTGAGCCAAAGCGAGAGGAAACGGTCCTAATAGGTCCATTCCCCACATGTCGAAGGGTCGAGGAGCTTGAATGGTGGTCAAGGAGCTGGCAGCTTGATGGGGAAGGTTCGCGTGCATCTGGCAATCTTTGCACTTTTGAACTAGCCTCGAGGCATGTTCTCTCATGGTTAGCCAGTAGTACCCTGCACGAATGGCTTTAGCTGTGATGGTTCTAGCTCCCTAGTGACTGCCACATGCCCCTTGGTATATTTCTCGAAGGACATAGTCTTCCTCTTAGGGAGTCAAGAAGCAGAGGAGGGGGTAGGTGAATGACTTCGATTTGGTATTTATTTGGGTTTGGGTCTTTTGTGGACTTAGAGGGGGGTTTTGATGGTGACTTTCCTGATTGAATGGTTGGCAGAAGAAAAGTGGATAATGTCATCCCACAACCTGCCATTGACGTTTGATGATTGGACTTCCTCGGAGAGTCAATCATTTCTTGAAAGTGTGATTTTGGATTGTTGTGCCTTTTTAATTCATTGTCGTAGTTTGCATGGGACAATGACTGCGGTGAATTATTATTGACACTATTTTCCATTACCGTTTTTTGTGTTTCCAAGGGATCATCATTTGACAAGAAATCTTTCATCTTCATTTACTCAGAGTTAACTAAAATTACTGGAGGAGAGTAACCTGAACTGGTGATGCTGATTTGATTGATTTTTAAGAGGATCATCACCGACATCATCAAGATTTGGACTTGGGGCTACCCCACTTGCTTTTCTGAGAAAAAAACAGTAGATTTTTCCATCAATTTCCACTGTAATCTTACTGTTTATGTCGAACATGAAATCAGTGTAAACCATGATTTTTGCTCGATCATAGTTTTCATAGTTGACTGATATGACCCTTCCAAAGACACATCCAACATTGTAAAAATTATCATATCCCCATGCAATGAGAGGGTGATCATAAATGTTGATCCACGCCTCCCTCCATAAAGATGCATTGTTGCTATTGACATTTCTGATGGCGATGAACCACCTTTCAAGGCATTTGCTTTCTAGCAGTGATTTTTTGTCTTCCAATGTGTCAAAAATAATAAGATGTTGCATTCCACCCATGGATTTGATGGAAAGGCAGTTGACTCCTTTTGAAAGGATGTGAGCCATAATAGCTTCCGATGATGATAAGGACTTCGTTATTGCAATAGCACTTCTTCTAAGCATTTAAAGATTTTATTCACATTTCTTCCTTTTTATGGATGTAGCGTAATCTCCATCAATCTCTATCGCACCAAGGGACTTGCGAATTTTTTTCGTATCCTCTCCTAGTACTCTTGAGCTCATTATGCTGAGAGGGTTTTGGTGTCGTTTGGTTGAAATCTGGAATGAATTCCTCAAAGAGGTATTTGTGTTGAGTGGGTTTAAAGGGATCTATGTTATGGGGAGCTTTTTAGTGGTTGTTTTTGTGAGTTTGAAGGTTGTCATTTAATTCTGGATGTGTGTTTGTGTTTTTAGAGGTCGCGCATCATCTCTATAACATCAGTAGTCACGAAGACTTAAGTTCAAAATGTTTGGGTTTGGGTTGGTTGGATCCTTGTGATGTGTATGATGGTTTTGGGTGATTGCTTGTGGGATAAGGTTTTATGTGCTGGTTTGTCATACTTTGCCGGGAACACTGTAATTTTTTCACCGTCAACTGACTTGTAGTTCTCATCTCTGATGGTCGTTGTTTGTGACTGGGGGTAGTGATATTGCACGAAGGCAAATTTGTACTTTGGGTGTTTTTGGGATGGAGGTGTAGTGATGTTTTCAATGGCTCCATGGGTTCTAAAGATCTGGTCAACTTCTGGAATGGTGATTGATGGTGGGAGATGATTGATGAAACAGGTTCGGGAAGCTTGAGCATGCTGAGTTTTGGATTTTCTTCTATTGACGACGGTCCAATGGTTTTCTTGATTTCTCTCTCTATGATTTCTCCCTCTCTCTCATCTTTTGTTTTTTATATTGTATTCGTTTGTTAGCTAGCATAATCAATCGACAAACAACTATTATGAGAAGATAATTGTATTTTCGAAACAAAAATATAGTTTAATTGTTTGAAAATAACATGCACGACAATTTCTTTTGCTTGCTTGTTGTATCCTCGAATAATGTAAAGTGGTTATTGACCCAACACATTTTATTGTAGATGCATGTCTTGCTTTTTTAGGCCATTAAACCCTTTGAAACTGATAAAGTTGTCAATAATATACTTTTGGAAAACTCTATGTATTCACCTCCTATTTTCAATTTTTCTATGTGGTAGAAAGAAAATTATCTGTTTACAAAGTAATATTATGGTATTATTTTACAAAGGAAGATGACTTTAATGAGTATTTCCATGCAATTTTCTATTACTTATTTTTAGAAAGAACAAATCATTGTTTTTTGAAAATGAACTCCAGTGACCATTTTTATGGGGCACAAATTTTTGGAACATTTATACTTAAATGTGTCCGTTGGTGATGTGTGATGATATTACGTCTTGGAGTCATGGTGTTTGATCAAACGTGATGAAAAGAAGGAAAACGAACGAAGCAAAACAGTGTGTTTGGTGCGCCTACACCAAGCACAACGGTGCACCTGCTATGGTGCACCCACACCAAACTTACTGAACAAGATTATGAATTGTAGGAAACTGGTGCAACCGCACCATCCTGGTCTCACGCGATTTTTCACAAGTGCTTCTTTGTGTGAAGGAACGCATGCTTTCGTTCATTTCTTCTACAAATCTTCATATGGTATATATAGTAGGATGTCACATATGAAATGGGGTTAGATTTATCCACATACTTGCTTAGGAGAATTATTTGTAGATTTCTCTCCTTGTTCTTGTGAAACACATCATAACCTTCAAACACATTGTAGTGCATAGAGTTTATGTTGTCAACCAATCTCTATTGTATATCTTCTTCATATCTCATAGGTATCTATCATGAACTCGTTGATCATAGTGGTCGGTAAAATACTTATAGAAAAGCGTATTAATACGTGCTTGGAAGATCCATTTGTTACCCACTTTTCTATACACAAATATAACACAAATCACGAGAACCCGGTAGAAATAAGTACCAATTTATGCCAATTTTCACGAGAAGCATTTTGAATAGGATAAAATAGTGAATCTGACCTTGAATTTTTAATTAGTTAAAAGAAAATTTTGTTTCAATTTTTTAAAATAAATAGTTAACGGCACATTGGATGGAATATGCTCATTAATGTCCTTTTTTTGTAAAACAATAAGAGAGGTTCACTAGAGAGAATGTTAGCTTTTTCTTCCCACCGCTATAGAAAATTCCAATACAGGAGGTCACCACATAGAATTGCCCTATACTTTTACTTGATGGCTTTAATGTTCCCGATTTAACCCTTCAACTCATATTTCTAGTTCCCATTTGCGAAATAGTGAGATATATATATTCTAGTTTATAGTTGCATGCAAACCAAAAAAACACATTAACTTTACAAGTTTTAAGGCATGTAGCAATGTATTATCTTTATTAAAATTTGTGGATTAGGAAATAAGAATGCTCTCTAGATCAATTAGCACATGAAAACTTGTATTGTTTGTTAATCTTCGACTTTTGTTATGCAACTTGTATTTTGCCCGAGCTATGTCTCAGGTCAGTCACAATTATCAAATATAATATCATTCATAAATTTCATAATTGATTTTATTAGCTTTTCGTAATATTTTGTCTAGTTCGAAATTGGAAATGGTCGTTATGACATGATAAGTTGTTTAAAAGAACTTCTAAGAAATTGGGGATAAAAATAACAATTTTAATGGAATTGGGGATAAAATTACGATTTTAATGGAATTGGGGTAAGAGAATAATGTTATTACTTAATAAAAGTGTTAGAGATCAAAAGGCTTGTTTGTGTCTTTATAATTACATGTAACATGTAATTATAAGACTTTATTATGTTTTACTTTGAAACATTAAGCATTGAAATCGTAGTGTATTAGTAGTTAGACTCTTATATTTCATTTCAAATGTCATATATTGGAATCCTAGTAACTACATACTGTTAATATTTTAAAATAAAATTATAAACATGTAACGCCTTTTAGATGTTCATAAATTTATTCATGACTTTTATCCAGAGTTGGGCACATATCATGTCGTAGCCCACATTTTCCATACCTTACAGGTCTAGCATGTTTGAAATTGTGATGTATTTTGCACTCGCGTCATTTTTCTAAAGATAAGCCCATGCACGACTTGGTTCGTGCCGACGAGCCCCTTCAAAGTTTACGTTCATTTTCATATTTGGTTTGAAGTTAGCACGTTGTTGCCTCATACTCTCGTCGAGCTCATGCTAAATTTCAAAAGTAACGTCTTTGCAAGCCTCATAACCGTGTCAAGCTTAGCTAGTAGTAGGCTCGTGCCAGACTCTGCTAATCCTTATGCTAGCGTCTATCCCAACCCATGCACAAGCACAACTCCAGTGCTATTAATAAAATGCTAGCAGAGAACATGAGGCTCGAAATCTTGCAAGGGTTTCCGGTGATACGAGGACTTTTGGCAAGTTAATATATAGTAATGGAATTTGAGTTTTTAAATCTAATGTTTTCACAAGGTTTTTCAAAAAAATTGTAAAAAGCAACACAAATAAACGAAAAGAGAGCAAATGAGAGACACTCTTGTTCGGGACATCCCACATGCCAGAGAATGTGGTTTTTCTGAAGGTAGTAATTTAAGTAAATTATCTGAATGAGTTTAGCTGTTGGCTAAATTTTATGCTAAGTTTTTGTTCTATCACTTATGAGTATAGAAAGGGGATTCTATTGATGCATTGGATATAAAACCGCGAAAAAACTCTATCCTATAAAATCACAGTTAGTTAACTAAAATTTAGTTAAGTAAAATTTTCATTCTAAATTAAATTGGATTTGAAACATTTTTTAACCTAAGAGCCCAGTTTCACCTATATGAAGTTACTAATGCGAGATCCATTAATCCATGTATGTTTCCATGTCCTTATCGGATGATAGTGAGTTGTGGAAGAATACTGTGATGCTATACGGCTTGTAGAACTATAAATTATCACTATTTCGTATCGATGTCTAATTGTGTGTATTGGATGTCCGCGTGAGGATGTAATGAGGTGGCCATCACACATGTACTTTTGTACGAAATATGTTAACTTAGTTTAGGTCAAATTTTGATAATAAGTCATTATATTTGATTTTGGGATTGTTTGAGTTGTTCAAGCAAAGTTTATTGCCATTAGTTTATTAGGATACACTAGTCTTCTATATGATGCTGTACAATTGTACATTCATTATATATTTATCTTCTAACACTATATACATAACCTTACTAAAGCATTTACAGTTTTCCCATAAGAAGTTCAAAATGATGCTTATAGTAGCTTCGTTATGTGTATTATCAATAACTCCATTTGAAAGTATCATACTATCAGTTAATGGTTATAGTAAGCCTCATTTATGTGCTTTATCAATAACTCTATTTGAAAGTATCATACAATCAGTTAACGGTGTAGCTTATCGTATATAGACTAAAAAATTAGGTTTAAGTAAATTAATTAATATTAGTCAAATCAGGGTCAGTTCGAATTTGATTTGGGTCAAAAACAAAAATCAAGTTATTTGATTTTGTGTATGCAGTAAATATGAGTATATATCTTCATTCGAGGATGAGTATTGGTAATTTAGGACATTTCGTTTACTCATAACACCTGGAAAACAATAATTCAATTAAGATGCAATCATCAAACTACACCTCCAAATTTATAATAGGAGGAAAGAAACATTAAAAACCAGAAGCAACTCTTTAAAAGTTATTAAGCAAAGTAGACATTAGCTGGTATAATCTGAAAGCAATCTAGAACTGAGATGATATCAGAACTGTGAAATCAGCATCAGTTTCTATAACTTCTCACTTCCAAGCTAATGGACAAGACATACAACTCCGGAAAGCAAGAGCTTTTCATGCCATCAAAACAGGCAAGGCTAATGGACAGACGGACAGACCTACAATTTTCAAATCCAATCCTCGCATCATCAGGCCATAATCTTTGCAGATCTGATAAAAAGACTGTCTACAACCTTAGCAACACTGGAAATGGTTTCCAGTGTTGCATCATAGATAGCATCAGTCTTGGGATCATCAAAGATAATCAGGCATCCCGCACCCTGATCAAGAGTCCCTGCAAATTTTTTATCCAAAATCATCTGAGATAATTTCCTCTCTACATGATCAACAGGGAGTTCGATTAACTCAGCAATGTGGGCGATCTCAACCCTTGAAAATGGCTCGATTAATCTGCAAAGGTTTTGCTCCAATAGAGTGTCATAAAGAGATGATAGGTGCCTGTGAACAATAGGATCTTCTTCGAGTTGAGCCTTGAAGTTCTCCAATGAAGCCTCAAAGAGTTTCAGAGAACGCTTTGAATAAGCATCAGCAATAGCTTTCATGGCATCAAGATCCGGGCCCAAGTACTGCAAACCTGCTTTGGAAGATATGATTCCAGCAACATCATCAGCTTGATTCACCATCACCTTACATAGAAGCATGTATTTCAGACTATATACTGCTCTGGGATCCTCAAGAGCATTAAAAGCCTCAAAAGCTTCATAGAAGTAGCTGTAGCCAGTTTTATAATCTTTCTCCTCGGCGTGCAGTATCCCACTCTGGAGGTCAATAGTCCCTTGCTGAGCTGGAGGCACATATATGGCATTGGCTGCTGTTCTAGCGGCAGTAAGTGCAGCCTTGGCTTTGGGGAGGTTTCTCAAAGAGAAATGAAGCTTGCTTTCCAGCAGCTCAATATCCACTAAGAGAAGTTTGTCATCTAGTCTTCTGACCTCTTTTATCAGACCTGAGAGGAGCGACAACGCTTCAGAGTACTCCTTAGTCTCCATCAACAGAGCAGCAAGTCTGGCCTGAACTCGTTGGCGAAGGAAAGTTCGCTTCTCAGCATGGGTCCACTGTACCATTTCCTTGCAAAGAGAAATCTGGAGGTCAGCTGTATTAGGTACTTTAGCCACTGCATCAATAATGCCCCGGACAATTTTTGCAGTTTTAGCTTTGGGAATCAAGGAGAAGTAGGGCCTCAACTGGGTCAGAAGGGTCCGAAGTTCCTCTGCCTTGTTTTCTTGTCTAAGAAAATCAGTAAGTTTTGTAATTGCTTGTTCCTTTATGCGCAAGGCATCAGGGGAAGAAGAAGGATCGTCAAGCACTCTTCTCAGGATTGATATAGACTCTATTGCGGTCTTCGCTTCCAAGGCCAGTGAGAGGGAATCAGTGGTCGCAGGTAGATAATTGGCCATGTCCTTGAGTATTAGCAAAATAAAATCTTCTGAAACCAAAATTTAATATTAGAATGATTTGGCTTTCACCATACTATATACATACACTTATTCCATATTTCCATCATATTTATAACGATAAAAAGTCGTCTCCGGTGTTAACTAATTGACTAAACCCCCATGAACTGCAATCCGAAAAAGGCAAATTAGTACATGCAAGTGGTATGCTTTTGGGCTCATATAGCAAATATAGACAGCGATGTGCAGTTCCTTATTCAAGTAGCACAGACTTCCTCCATTTTTTTATTAGTTGCAACACTTCTCTTTTCAAGAAGTTTCAAACTAATTGCAACATTAGTTTATTCGAAAAGGATCAGATGGAAATAACATTAGTAAGTGTTTCAAGTACCTTTGGTCCATCTGATGAAAGAGTGGGGATATTGACCAAGACATTACTCATATGATTGAGCCAGAGTGGCTTAAATGGAGAAGGACGAGCAAAATTTTATGCAATCGTAGTGTACTTCTAATGATGAAAGGAAAATTTCATAGGACACCTATTAGAGGAGGTTAGTATATGGGTCTTCAGTGTTGGGCTTTTAGGAATGATCATATTAGAAATACAAGGGTAGCAGAGACATGCATATTTAGATGGATGTATGGGAACCACATTAATAAAGAGAATTCAGAACGAGGATATTTGAATGAGGTTGGACTTGCACCTATTGAAAGTAAAAAAAAGACTAAGAGTTTACATTGGGTTGGGCATATGAACTGTCGTGTAGAGGATGCACCGAATAAGGTAGTGGTAGGTTGGGATATGGGAGATATTTAAAAAAATCAACGAAGGCCAAAGATGACTTGGATCATTGGATGAAAGGCGTTAAAAACAATATGAATAATTCAGGTTTAGATGACTCGGATAGAGGGCGTTATACGGTATGAAGAAATCAGGTTTGCAAGAGCATGTAGCACTTGATAGAACAGAATGGAGGCAGAGGATCCATGTAGACAACCATCGAAGATAAAATCTTAAAGTCATGCAGTCGACCCCATTTCTATGGGATTAAAGATCTAATGTTGTTGTTCTTGACTCATGCAGCCAACCCTATTTTAATGGGATGAAAGCTCTAACGCTGATTTACTTTATTCGAAAAGAGGCTATGTCTATTTCTTTCATCATTGGACAGGTCCCTATTTTTATTTCTCTTCTTCACACGCATTCCTCAAAACTTGTCTCAATCCTTCATGTTGCAACTAATTTGGAAATTGGAGGACAGGAAACATTAGGTAATATTGGGCCCCTGCCCTAAGCCCCCAAAGAATCAAAAGAATAGAAGTGTGCTTGACTTAAAGCTCTCAACACAGAGCAGAATTTACGTTGAGAGAGTAAGCAAAACTATAGTTGCAAAACAGCATACAATGAAGCTAAGCAGCACAGCAATGGATACAGAAACAGCAATTTCTCGAAGACTACGATACATTGACAAAGGAATGCATATAATTACAGATCAGTTGACATAAACCATTTCCAAAAAACAGTGTTGAATCATGAAGCTAAGCAGCACAGCAATGGATAAAGAAACAACAATTTCTTGAAGACTACGATACATAGACAAAGGAATGCAAATAATTACAGATCAGTTGACATAAAACATTTCCAAAAAAACAGTGTTAAATCATGAAGCTAAGCAGCACAGCAATGGATACAGAAACGGCAATTTCTCGAAGACTAGGATACATAGACAAAGGAATACATATAATTAGAAATCAATTGACATAAAACATAACAGCAATTCATCTCCTTGATTACGTCAAAATTGTATGGCATATATATTGAAACAAAGACACCATCACCGAACAGGAAACAAAATTAACAAAAAATATATTTAAAAGATAAACAGCACAGTGAGCACACATAAAAAGATAAAGAAGAGACCATTTTGCAGAAAGGTCAAAGCAAATACAAACAACCATCAGTTAACTATAGTCACCAACTCCAGGTTTGATAACTGATATCACGAATTTGCAAAGGCAGTAAGAATTCCAAGGTTTTGAAATCAGGGTACTAAAGATAAGTAAAAAGGCCCCATAATCATTACCAGGCCCGTCCCTGAGCCAGGGCAAGAGGGGCGGCCGCCCTGGGCCCGGGGATGACAGGTCATTCATTACTGATTTCCAGCCACAACACTTGAAAAATTAATCTCATGAAATTAAACAAGAACAAGTGAACACAAATGTGCGCATCTACAAATTGTAACATAAATTTTCTTATCATTTACTTCCATGAAACAAAGATGAGATAAGAAGTTAAACCAGAAGCTCGAGTCATAAGTTTATAACATGTAAATTATCACTAAAAACATGAGATAGCATGTAGTATGGAAAGAAAAAATAAGTTGAATTCATGAAACAAATAGCATAAAACCAATCGCATGAATAATCACATGAAGTAGATCTCAAAAATCGCAATTCCACACCAAAATCCGCAACAAAACAAGTAGATTCATCTAAGGAACAAAACAACAACCTGGAACGAGCTTCTGCAATTCGAGCTTTGCGTATCACATATGAGAGGTTCCAGATTCCAGAGGTTCTAAAGGAATTCAATTTGCTTATGAGTTCGGCACCGGCACCGTGAGCGTTTTTGGAGTGTTACTCCGTACTCGGATATAGGCTATATACCTACTTCCTCCGTTTTTTATTAGATGTTACACTTTTTAAATCACGGACTCTTAGGTAATTTTTGGAGTGGAAAGAGATAGAGAGAATGAAAAACAAAAGGGCCCCATGTGAACATGTGATAGGAGAGAGATAGAGAGAAGTTATTACCCAAAATAAAAGTGTAACATCTAATTTAAAATTTCCTAAAATAGAAAGTGTAACATCTAAAAAAAACGGAGGAAGTATGTAGTTTAAGACTATATGCGAGTAAGGAACAGAAAAGGTAAAGTACTAAATACCGTATAAAAATACAATGTATTTAGTAAAAAATTTAGGGCGTCAAATAGCAAAACTCATATTTTTTTATGCACAACATCCGAAAATGTAACATAAATTGACGAGTTTATCTCTATTATATAAGCAAAGTGATGAGCCTGACGGTGTCGTCTGTAAAATTATTGTTCTACCCTTTACTTATTAAAAAATGCTAACTATAAAATATTCAATTCTTTTTTGATCTATATTTATGTGTAATAACTAATAAGGAAACTTAAGATTGTTTAATTTATAATAAGATATAATGTACACATAAAATATTTTCCAAAATAATATGCTTAAAAGAGATATTTTTGATTGAAAATGAAACTAATCTAACTAAAGCAATTTCAAACAATTAAAAAGTAAGAACTTATACATTAACATAAATTTATGCATATGAGACTAGTAATAGCGTATTGTACATCGATGATCTGTTAAATCTAAATATTATCATATAAATAGGATTATTATTCCTAGCCTGTTCTCTCCATCTTATTTTCAATTCAGTTACAATCAGTTGGATTCATGCTCCGTTTGGTAGTGTGTAAAATATTTTCCATGAAAATTAGTTTTCCTTTTCCTCTCATTTTCCGTTGTTTGCTATGCTAAGGGGTGTAATTCCTGTAGGTGGTTATCTAATCCTTGAGGTTTTTTTGAAGAATTGTGAAGGAAAACCCATTGTGACGGGCTCCATGAGTTGGTTTGTTACTGAGTTTGGTGAATCTGACGGGGCGTTTGGTATGAGGGATTGGGAGTTTGGGGATTAGAGGATGGGATTGGGAATGGGAGTTAGAAGGTGGAATTCATTAAATATATCCCAATCCCTTGTTTGGTATGTTAGTGGGATTATGTTGGGAATATTATTATCCCATGTTTGGTATGAGGTACTTAAGTAGGGAATATATTGCTAAATTACAAATTTACCCATTTTAATGAAGGATAGTAAAATAAGAGCAAACAATATTGGTGAAGTATATTTTAATGAAGGGTAAATTCGTCTTTTAGCATAACTAGAAATAATCTCCCTCCTTAATACCTGCCCCCTCCCATGTCTTATTGGTGGGATAAGAGGGTTTTAATCTCATTCCCCTTCACATGGTAATTTAGATATCCCCTCAAACAAACATGGGATATCTACCCATGGGATATAATATCTCATTCCCACCCCGTAATCCCCCTAAACAAACACCCCCTGAGGTATTATAGAAGGACATCCCAATGATTCTCATTTGCTCCAGGTGAAGGTCAAATGGTTAGAGTAAAAAAGAGAGGCAATATAAATAAGATTGATGCATAAAAGGATAATTTTGGTTCCAGAAATAGTTTTATGACTTTTATCTTATTTTTTACCTTACTTATCTAATCTTAGGCGGATATATGGAGTTGGTAGATGCAATCCTTAGGTGCGTATGCCTTTTAACATTGATGATAGTTATTAATTTGCAAACTTCTAAATTTTTGTCAATTTATTTTATCTGATTCTATTTTCCTCTACTGTTCTTATTAGTTTTTGTTTAGACTAGTGATAATACCTCCATACTCAAATGTGTTGTTTAAGTCTTTCTTATTTGCAGATGTTATCAGTTACTAATAAAAAACAATAATATGATGGGTTGGAGATCGTAAAAAGGCGGACTGAACAACGTTTGTATAGTTGCAAGGAGTATCAACTTAAAAAAGATGTACGTAGTACTATAAACTATGCATCATCCTACCCTTTTAAGAGTGGGAAAGGTGGTTTATGAACAATAATTTACATGTGCTTGGGGCGTTGTTGTTGTTGTTAAAAAAAATTATTTCTAACTTGCTTTTGCTATTAATCTTCACCTTTCAGCTACTTCGCTTTTATGCCTATTATGCAACAAATTATCCATGGCAAGAGCTTTGCCAATAAGAGCTTTGGGAGTAGGTTCTTGTTTTCATCATCTAAGTCGTTTTTTCTCATGGTTTGCAATAAAACTAAGGTTTTATAAACAAAATCTCTTTAGTTTAAGAATGAGCTGGCGAAGCACGTTGCTGCTGCTGGTGGCGTTCAGAAGTAGGTCGTGGAAAGCAGCAACCCTTTATATCTGAAGAAGGTGAATTTTGGTGGTTCGAAATTGTGAGTGCGGGTTTACCAATTGAATTGTTGGAACGAAATTGTTGTATGTATGCTTGAATTTGTTCGAAAATGAAGTACATTTATTTGCTTGAAATTGTTCGAAAATGTTGTGTATTTGGTTGAAATGGGTCGAAATTGTTGTGAATTTGTGTGAAATTGTTCGAATTTGAAGTACATTAATTAAATTAAGTACATTAATTTGCTTGAAATTTTTGGTTGAAATTGTTCAAAAATGCAGTTTATGATGATTTGATATTGTTGGTAGTAGTTTATTTGGTTGTTATAAACACAAATTCGAAGTAATTTCTTGTAAAATCTGTGGTTTGGTTTATGTTTTTATGTATTTTTTGTGCATTTAATTTAATAATATAAATAATTCGAAGTAATTCTGGGGTTGTTGTT
Source organism: Beta vulgaris subsp. vulgaris (assembly GCF_026745355.1). NCBI lineage: Eukaryota > Viridiplantae > Streptophyta > Magnoliopsida > Caryophyllales > Amaranthaceae > Beta > Beta vulgaris. The sequence goes on from NC_079206.1 coordinate 13,841,256, forward strand.
GATAATTTGAGGGTTTATCTTCAGATTGTGTATTTTATTTAGAGTTTGGTTGGATCTTATTTTGATATGGAGAAGGTTTCTGTTAGCATATTGATTTGTGAAATTGCAATATCTAGACTATTAGTTTTCCTTAAGCCATTACTTGGTGAGTAGTTCTCATAGAGTTTTAATCTATGGAGGCCAAAACAGCCACTAGATTGTGGATTTATTGAGATAGTTAAGAGTGAGTATGCACTTGTGCTGGACAAGAAATATTCCACGTTGTCCAATCTGATATTCTTCCTCCATTGTCTTTGTTAAGTGATAAAAAAAGCAACTGCAACCTACTTGTCTCACTTATGAGTTGATTAAAAATTTAATCCATTAAGCGGCGTGAATAAGATGTTTATGTAGCAAATATGTATTGCTAACTGACATGCTAAAGTCATATAACCCAATCAAAAGTAATAACCTAAATCTTTAATTAAAGTAGATAGGGAAGTAGGGTCGAATCCGCAGAGAAACGGGTCTTTTTACTCTAATTAATAAGTGTAATCTAAACTATTAACAAAATGATAAATTTAATTTTATCCCTATTGTTTTTTGTTCTGAATAAGTTTAGAGTAGTTCATAATATTTTATTAAAATAATGCAAAGCAAATTAATTAAAAAGAATAGACCTTTAATCCATAATTTTTTTTAATAAAATTTTGATATTATCTAATATAAATTTCAATTATTTTTTATCACTTTATTTCGGTCCAGGTTAAAATTTTCCGCCTTTGGTCTTTCGATGGTTGTAACTTTATTTAAAATTTCTTTATTAATCATTTAATTGGGCATGTACTTACCTCCTTATCTTAACGTCTTTTTCAAAAATTTCCGACCAAAAAATTGTTTACTTTTTGGTCCAGACCGAAAAATAAAACGTTCAAAAAACTTGAACTTAATCAGGGCCCTAATATGTAGGCTCGCCCTTGTAATACCCCAAATTTTCAAAGATTATTTTATTATTATCTATTAAGATTTAATATTATTTTCGCTTAAAAATTATTTTGTGGTAATGAGATTTCATTGTTAACTACGTTTATTAAAATAATAATTTAATTTAGTTTGATTTATTTTAACAAGTTCCAACTAAATAATTTACTTATTATTCATTTCATTATCAAACTCTTTAAATTGATTTATATCTTGGTTCATTGTCCATCCACATTGGTAATCCAAGCCCAAACATTAGTCCATAGTTCAAGTCCATGTGTCTTTTACCAAAAAGAAAAGTTAAAACAAAACAAAAAAAAAAGAGAGAGTGAAAATCAGCTTCTTTCACGTCTCCCTCCCTCCTTCCTCTTCTTCAAAAAAAAAATTCAGCATTCAACAGTAAATTAATTAGTTCAGCAACTTGCAATACTTGTCAGTAAAAATTTAATCTTCCCAACTAATATCAGATTATAGGGGAGGTAAACATTGAAGAAGCTACAACACCATAGCTTCACCTCCCTACACCATAGCCTCCATTAATGGGGACTTAACCAAGCTTGAAAATTTCTGACCAAATCCCTCTATAAATACTGACTCCATTCTCATCAGATTCCTCAAGCAAAACCACTTCAAAGGTTTGCTTCATTCTCTCTCTCCCTCTTTAATTTCTGAAATTATGATGATTTTTTTTTAAAGAAAAAAATAAAAGAAATTCAAAACCCCCCCATTCCTCCACCATCTCAAACCACCGGAAAACCTTCGAACCACCAACCCAGAAAATTCGACCAACCCAGAACCACCGCGTCACCTCTGCCCAGGTTGTCGCGCCTCCCTCGCGCGCAACCCCTCGCGACCCTCGCCCCAACTCTGTCGCCCAGCCATCGTTCTGTCGCGACTTTCTGTCGCCCAGCACCTTCCCTCGTCGAATTCTGTCGCCGGCCAAAACCACCGCCAGCCCAAACCTCCTTCCCTTCCTCCTCTTCGTGCTCCTCTGTCTTTCTCCCTCCTTCGTTCCTTTTTCTTTCCTTTCTGTTTTTGAAACTGATTCTTGAATCAGTAAAAGGACCCCCCTTTCCCTTTTAAATGTTTTTTTTTGTTATTTTACCTTTATTTTAAAAAGCTAAAACTTATAAACTTCCTAAACTAACCACATTAATTAATTAGTGTATTTTATTAATCTTTTACAAACTTGATAACATTTTCTGATTTTCTAAATTAAAACAAGGAGTAACATAAAGTTATTTTTCTATGTTTAAAATAGTTGTTTAAGTTAATAAAATTAAGATTGAAGTAATTTTATGAATATTCAAAATGATTCCATATATAGTGTGAAAACTATAAAACTTTATAAACTCTCTTAAGTTCATTAAGAATTTCTTTAAAGTTATTTGAATTATTTAAATTGTTTATTTTATAAAAAAAGGGGTTATTTAGGAACTAACTTAAATCTCGTTAATATTGTAGACTCCGATTTCGTAGACAAGGACTATCAAGAGCGCTAAATTCGTGAACTTAGCTTTGGGCACGCGTCACGAGGTAATCTCCGATGTCCATCTAAACATAGATCCCGCTAGTGTAAAATGAATTGGTTACGTGATTATTATGTGCTTATAAAATTTATAATTATGGACTATAATTATGGATTCGAATAACAAATGGACAACGACTCTGGATTCTGATTATGATTTATGAATAATGACGAAGGACGATGTACGATATGACAACGATGTTACTATAACGTTATCGGTTAATGTTATTTAATAATGATATGATTATTATTATACTATTATTATTGTTATTATTATTATTATGATTATTATTATTGTTATTATTATCAATTTATTCATGAATATTATTATCGTTATTAACTTGTACTTTATGGAAGTTGGAATTGATAAGAAATCGTGATAACAAAATGATTATGAATCTGAGACGATAAATGAACTCAAGTGATTGGAAATATGAAATAAGTTATTGAAATCTCTATGAATGGATTGAGATCATGATGGATTGAATATGTTCACACTGGTTTGAACAAGATGACGTAATTGAATAAAATGACGTAAATGTATATGTGAATTATGTGATGACGTGAATTAAAAGATGTTAATCACGTAAAGTGAAATATCGGAGGGAAATGATGAACAGGTTGCCCTGTATGAGTGGTTCAGCGGCCCCTACAGGTTTTCTGGTTACTATGCTGATTATTCTGTTACTGTCTTCCTTCTATCTTATTGTGATCCAAGTAGAAGGGGTGTGCACACTAGGACTTGTTATGGCCAATATGATTTTTCGTAGGTGGTTACAGGGGGTTTCCCCGGCCTACAAGTAGGTGGTTACAGGGGGTTTCCCCGGCCTACTATGTTGAAGTAAGTGGTTACAGGGGGTTTCCCCGGCTTACTGGCGTTCTCTTTCCTCTCCATGAATAATTGGATAATTGAATTAATGAAATGATTATTCAGTGTATATATATGTGTACATGTGTTATGACTTCCAAAACTATTAGTATACTATTTTACAAAGTATTTTCAACTTAAGTATTTTACGGGATGGAGTTGGAATTACTCAGTTTATCTGATTTTGGGAGCTTGTCTCTCTTGTCTCTTTTCAATGTATTTGTGCAGGTGGGTGATCGAACGGGGGAACAAAAGGGAGATCACTTAGAGTTGTCATCCACTTAGCCTATGATTAGCTTTCGCTGGAACTCTGAAACTTTTAATTAATTAGTAATGTCTAATAAACAATTTACTTAGTTGTTTTGATTAATGAATTTGAGTTGGTGTGTTGTAACTTAGCCTTGCAATTGTTTCCAAGGAGATAATTGCGGCGGTAACACCTCCCCGTCGGATCGAACCCTCGTGGATTCGTTTTCCCCCGAAAACCCGAGTTTATTCGAATGGAAAAAGGGTTCGGGTCGGCGGGGGTGTTACAGTAATGGTATCAGAGCCGAGTTAGATTAACTAGGGAAAGATTAAAATTGTTAATATAGACATTAAGGAAATGAATCAAATAAGAACTTAAAATTTATTGATTAAGAAGTCAAGATAATAGAATATTTAGGAGAAATGAATTAGGATTAAAATATGTTTAAGGGTTTAGTATGGGTACGAATGGGTTATGTGTGCATGTATGAAAGTACTCGTTAAAGGTACTTATTATATTGTTTATTTTTATTAGATGGCCAGGACTCGCATGACTGCCAGGAAATGCACCAGAACCCCTCTAAGGACCTTACCTTCTAAGAATGAGGGTAGGAGAGTCTATTTCAGCCTACATCTATAGGTTGCGTCTGACCATGAAGTGTTATCACCTCAATGAAGGTCACGGAAATTCAGATTACCTCACGACACCTAGACAAGCCGATGTCTTAATTCACACTCCCCAATGATGGCCCTATGCTGAAATCAAGAGTGAATACTCCGATATACTGAAAAATGGAAGGCCAAACTATGAAAGATACACGTGGAAAGGGAAGTGGTATCTCACTTTGAGTTACCTGGAGAAAAGGATGCTCGATGCCAGAGCCAAATGGCTTAATTACTACCTAACCTCCGATGATGATGAACCAACTATAGTGATAATGAAGTAATAGAAAGAAGCCCTACCCCACCCGTTGAAAACCATGGAGAAAATGAAAATGAAGATGATGATGAAGACCCGTCCGAGGATGAAGAGTAAAACCTTCAACCTTAGCTAGTCGTAACCACTAGGAATCTAAATAACCTGTAGTAGACTTATTAACGTTAATGTTAACTTATTTGTTTTATGATGCTAGTATATCTTAGTTATGAAAACTAAGCTGACTCTTATGTGATGAAATGTGCATGAGTAATGAAATGACGAAATTTTAGTATATGAACCGAGTATGATGGGTGGAAATGAGGAATTGAATGACTCTTGATTATATATTTTATGTGAAATAGCCCTTGTTTAAGACAATGTGAATGGTGGGAAACCAATGTGAATAACGCAGGTAGCTTATGCAATACGTTTATACACGATCTAGAGGAAGACGTCAAGAAAACCAAATGGCTGAAACTCCAGAACAAGTTGCAGCACGACTTAGGACTCTCGAGCAATTAGCTCAAAACTTTGGTTTAGTTCTTCAAAACCAGCTCAACAATAACCACCATGGGGATGATCCACAAGCCGCAATGGCGAAAAAGATTTCCTCTCTGAAACCACCAACCTTTGTTGGTAGAGAAGACCCATTACTTCTCGAAAATTGGATAAGAGACTTCGAAAAGATTTTCACGGCCACGGGTACGCCTGAGGCCCAGAAAGTTGACCAAGCGACCTTTTATTTGCACGAGGATGCCGATACGTGGTGGGAAAGTGTAGGACCATCGTTAAAGCTCAAGAGAACTTTAACTGGGAAGCTTTAAGATAGCGATTAAGGCTCGATTCTTCCCCGAGCACATTCGTAGGCAGAAGTACAATGAGTTTAGTAGATTCAATCAGAGTTATAACATGAGTGTGCAAGAGTACGCTCAGAAATTTAATGAGTATGCTCGCTTCTGTCCGACTGTGTTCCTGATGAGGGAACTAAAGCTCAAAAGTTTGAGGACGGACTTAAGTTCGATCTTCAGACTCGTATGGGAGGTAGTACCTCAACTACTTTCGCGGAGGCATATGCTAAGGCCTCAAACTTAGAGAGAATTCTGCAGCGTGAAAGAGAAGTGCTAAGTAGGCATAAGAGAAAGGAACCTGCGAGCAACAGCAACAGCCAAGGGTACGACAAAAGGCCCAACAACAACAACAACAACAATAGTGGACGCTACAACAACCGCAACACTCAGAATTATGGACAACAGGCCCCGCAAGGAAATAGGATCCAAAGGAACTTTGTTTGCAGGAAGTGTAACAAGAACCATCCAGGGTTCACTTGTCAGGGTGAGAAAATCAAATGCTTCGAATGTGGAGAAGTAGGTCACAAATCATTTAACTGTCCCAAGAGGCAAGCTCAGAATGGACCGAATGCAAACAAAAGTAAACTGGCAACATTGGAGGTGGAAACAGGATTCAACACTTTAATAACAACCGCCCCAATGGAGGAAATGCTGCCCAGAACGGAAACCAGGACAACCGCCCTTTTGGAAGTGGAAATGGAAATTTTGGAAGGAATGACAATAGAGGCTACACCAGTGGACGAATCAATGTCATGAGCCGAGTCGAAGCTGACACTAATGCCAATGTTGTGACTGGTACTTTTCTCGTGAACTCAAACCCTGCTTATGTACTCTTTGATTCAGGAGCTCTCATTCTTTATTTCTAGACTTTTGTTGATAAGTATCCCCTCGAGTCTACCCAGCCCTGTCAAGCCAATATAGTCATGCCCACAGGTGAAACTGTTTCTTGTAAATCTCTCTTCCAAAATATCCGGTAGTCATAGCTGATACTGAATTACCGGCCGATCTTATCCTTTTTGACCTAAAAGACTTTCACGTTATCTTGGGAATGGATTGGTTAGCTAAGTATAAAGCCAAAATCGAGTGTCATAACCAGAAAATATCTCTTAGAGGACCAAATGGAAATAGGATATCTTATAAAGGCATAACCTTCCAGCCTGCTGTTAAAATAATCTCTGCCCTGAACCTTCAAACCTACCTTAGAAAAGGCTACCCAGTCTACCTATGCCAAGTAAGGGACGCAAGCATGGAAAATGAGGAGTTGACTCAAATCCGGTAGTAAAGGAATTTTCGGATGTATTTCCCGAGGAGTTACCTGGAATGCCGCCTGTCAGAGAAGTGAACTTCAAGATCGACTTAGTCCCGGGAACAGGACCTATCTCTAAGGCTCCGTACCGAATGGCACCTGCAGAAATGCAAGAATTGAAGGTGCAGTTGGAGGAATTGTTGGAAAAAGGGTACATTCGACCTAGTGTTTCGCCTTGGGGAGCCCCAGTACTGTTTGTTCGAAAGAAAGATGGATCTTTAAGGTTGTGTATCGATTATAGGGAGTTGAATAATGCCACGGTGAAGAATAAATATCCGCTCCCGAGAATTGAGGATTTGTTCGATCAACTTCAAGGTGCAGCAGTATTTTCAAGGATCGATTTGAGATCGGGTTATCACCAATTACGAATTGCTGAAGAGGACATTCCGAAAACAGCCTTTCGTACGAGATATGGCCATTATGAGTTCACAGTCATGCCTTTTGGACTCACAAATGCGCCAGCTACTTTCATGGATCTCATGAATAGGACCTTCAGCCATATCTGGACAAGTTCGTGATAGTATTCATTGACGATATATTGGTGTACTCGAAGGATAAAGAAGATCATGAGGTCAGTTGAGGAAAGTATTGGAGATTCTTCGAGAAAAGCAATTGTACGCAAGTTCTCAAATGTGAATTTTGGTTGGAAAAAGTATCATTTTTGGGTCATGTGATATCAAAGGAAGGCGTTTCGTAGACCCATCGAAGATTCAAGCAGTGACGATTGGCCTCAACCTAAGAACGTCACCGAAATAAGGAGTTTCTTGGGTTTAGCTGGATATTACCGAAGATTCGTAAAAGATTTTTCAAGAACAGCCCAACCTCTCACTAACCTGATGAAGAAAACAACAAAATTTCATTGGGATGATAAGTGTGAGGAAGCATTTCAAGAGTTGAAGAAAAGACTTACAACAGCCCCGGTATTGACATTGCCCTCTGGAGTAGAAGGATTTGAAGTTTATAGTGATGCCTCGAAGAAAGGTTTTGGGTGTGTTTTGATGCAGCATGGCAAAGTAGTGGCCTATGCGTCGAGACAACTCAAACCGCATGAGCAAAATCACCCTACTCATGACTTGGAGTTAGGGCGATCGTGTTTGCGTTGAAAATTTGGAGACATTACTTGTATGGAGTGCAGTGTAAAGTCTATACAGATCACAAGAGCTTGAAGTATCTGTATACGCAAAAGGAGTTGAATATGAGGCAAAGACGTTGGTTAGAGCTTATAAACGACTATGATTTGAAGATAGTGTATCAAGAAGGAAAAGCGAACAAAGTAGCAGATGCGTTGAGTAGGAAGAGCGCTCATTCGCTAAATGTGCTGATTTTGGCAAATGATCTGTGTGAGGAGATCAAGAGATTGAATTTGGAAGTAGTAGAACCCGGTTATGTGAAAGCTCAATTGAATGCTCTTACTGTTGGACCGGACATATTTGAGGAGATTCGAGAGAAGCAAGCTGCCGATAAGTGGTTGAGTAAGTTAAGAGGATGAAAGAAAGTGGTCAAGCACCAGAATTCGAGATCGATGAAAATGGCGTTGCAAAGTATAAACAGAGATGGTGTGTGCCACAAGATGAGGAACTCAAGACGAGAATCCTAAGGGAAGCTCATAGTTCGCCTATTCTATACATCCAGGAGGAGATAAGCTTTATAAGGATTTGAAGAAGCACTTCTGGTGGCCTAGGATGAAGCAAGAAGTAGCCGACTTTGTGGCAAAATGTTTAACCTGCCAGAAGGTGAAAATACAGCATATGAAGCCTGGAGGAAAATTGCAACCGTTGGAAGTGCCAGGATGGAAATGGGAATCTATCTCTATGGATTTTATCACGGGATTGCCGAATACGAGATCTGGAAAGAATGCAATATGGGTAATAGTGGATCGTTTGACTAAACGGCAAGATTCGTAGCAATGAAGGATACTTGGTCGTTGAAACAGTTGGCCGATGCTTACTTTAATGAGGTAGTTAGGCTACATGGTGTTCCGAAGGACATCGTTTCGGATAGGGATTCGAGATTCTTATCTAAGTTCTGGAAACAGCTTCAGAACAGCCGTGGGTACATTATTGAAGTTCAGCACAGCTTTCCACCCGCAACAGATGGTCAGACAGAGAGAACAATTCAGACTTTGGAAGATATGTTGAGAGCATGCGTGATGGATTTCGGAGGATATTGGGATAATCATTTGATGTACATTGAGTTTTCGTACAACAACAGTTATCACTCGAGCATAGGAATGGCACCTTATGAGGCATTGTATGGACGAAAATGTAGGAGTCCTATATGTTGGAGCGATGTGAACGAGTCGTTGAATTTAGGACCAGAAATGATAGAAGAGACTACCAACAAGGTGAAGTTGATTCAAGAGCGCATAAAAGCAGCTCAGGATCGACAAAAATCGTATGCCGATCAAAGGAGACGAGATTTGGAGTTTGCAGTTGGAGAGAAAGTGTTGCTGAAAGTTTCACCAACCAAAGGAGTAATGAGGTTCGGTAGGAAAGGAAAGCTAAGTCCTCGTTATATTGGACCTTATGAGGTATTGGAGAGAATTGGACAAGTGGCCTATAGGTTAGCCTTACCTACAGATTTAGCCAAAGTTCATAATGTTTTTCATGTGTCTCAACTTCGTAAATACATCTCTGACCCCTCCCATGTTATCCAACCTGAAACCATTGAGTTAGACGAAACCCTCACTTTTGAAGAACGTCCTGTTAGAATCCTTGATTCCAAAACGAGAAACACCCGAAACAAGGCAATAAAGTTAGTCAAAGTTTTATGGTCTAATCATCAAACCGAGGAAGCAACTTGGGAAACAGAAGACGACATGAAAAAGCGTTATCCTGAACTCTTTTTTGAGGTACGATTATTGAGTTTCGGGGACGAAACTCCTTAAGGGGGACTGAATGTAATACTAACAAAGCGCAAAGATAATGTTTCGTTAACATTAAACATCTAACCTTAAAGTTCGAGGACGAACTTTGTTTTAAGGAGGAGTAGATGTAATACCCCAAATTTTCAAAGATTATTTTATTATTATTTATTAAGATTTAATATTATTTTCGCTTAAAATTATTTTGTGTAATGAGATTTCATTGTTAACTACGTTTATTAAAATAATAATTTAATTTAGTTTGATTTATTTTAACAAGTTTCAACTAAATAATTTACTTATTATTCATTTCATTATCAAACTCTTTAAATTGATTTATGGATACTTGGTTCATTGTCCATCCACATTGGTAATCCAAGCCCAAACATTAGTCCATAGTTCAAGTCCATGTGTCTTTTACCAAAAAGAAAAGTTAAAACAAAACAAAAAAAAAAAAAAGAGAGTGAAAATCAGCTTCTTTCACGTCTCCCTCCCTCCTTCCTCTTCTTCAAAAAAAAAAATCAGCATTCAAAAGTAAATTATTAGTTCAGCAACTTGCAATACTTGTCAGTAAAAATTTAATCTTCCCAACTAATATCAGATTATAGGGGAGGTAAACATTGAAGAAGCTACAACACCATAGCTTCACCTCCCTACACCATAGCCTCCATTAATGGGGACTTAACCAAGCTTGAAAATTTCTGACCAAATCCCTCTATAAATACTGACTTCATTCTCATCAGATTCCTCAAGCAAAACCACTTCAAAGGTTTGCTTCATTCTCTCTCTCCCTCTTTAATTTCTGAAATTCTGATTTTTTATAAAGAAAAATAAAAAAATTTCAAAACCCCCATTCCTCCACCATCTCAAACCACCGGAAAACCTTCGAACCACCAACCCAGAAAATTCACCAACCCAGAACCACCGCGTCATCTGCCCAGGTTGTCGCGCCTCCCTCGCGCGCAACCCTCACGACCCTCGCCCCAACTCTGTCGCCAGCCATCGTTCTGTCGCGACTTCTGTCGCCCAGCACCTTCCCTCGCGTGAATTCTGTCGCCGGCCAAAACACCGCCAGCCCAACCTCCTTCCCGTCCCTCCTCTTCGTGCTCCTCTGTCTTCTCCCTCTTCGTTCCTTTTCTTTCCTTTCTGTTTTTGAAACTGATTCTTGAATCAGTAAAAGGACCCCCTTTCCCTTTTAAATGTTTTTTTTGTTATTTTACCTTTTTTAAAAAGCTAAAACTTATAAACTTCCTAAACTAACCACATTAATTAATTAGTGTATTTTATTAATCTTTTACAAACTTGATAAATTTTCTGATTTTCTAAATTAAAACAAGGAGTAACATAAAGTTATTTTTCTATGTTTAAAATAGTTGTTTAAGTTAATAAAATTAAGATTGAAGTAATTTTATGAATATTAAAATGATTCATATATAGTGTGAAAACTATAAAATTTATAAACTCTCTTAAGTTCATTAAGAATTTCTTTAAAGTTATTTGAATTATTTAAATTGTTTATTTTATAAAAAAAGGGGTTATTTAGGAACTAACTTAAATCTCGTTAATATTGTAGACTCCGATTTCGTAGACAAGGACTATCAAGAGCGCTAAATTCGTGAACTTAGCTTTGGGCACGCGTCACGAGGTAATCTCCGATGTCCATCTAAACATAGATCCCGCTAGTGTAAAATGAATTGGTTACGTGATTATTATGTGCTTATAAAATTTATAATTATGGACTATAATTATGGATTCGAATAACAAATGGACAACAACTCTGGATTCTGATTATGATTTATGAATAATGACGAAGGACGATGTACGATATGACAACGATGTTACTATAACGTTATCGGTTAATGTTATTTAATAATGATATGATTATTATTATACTATTATTATTGTTATTATTATTATTATGATTTATTATTGTTATTATTATCATTTATTCATGAATATTATTATCGTTATTAACTTGTACTTTATGGAAGTTGGAATTGATAAGAAATCGTGATAACAAAATGATTATGAATCTGAGACGATAAATGAACTCAAGTGATTGGAAATATGAAATAAGTTATTGAAATCTCTATGAATGATTGAGATCATGATGGATTGAATATGTTCACACTGGTTTGAACAAGATGACGTAATTGAATAAAATGATAAACGTAAATGTATATGTGAATTATGTGATGACGTGAATTAAAAGATGTTAATCACGTAAAGTGAAATATCGGAGGGAAATGATGAACAGGTTGCCCTGTATGAGTGGTTCAGCGGCCCCTACAGGTTATCTGGTTACTATGCTGATTATTCTGTTACTGTCTTCCTTCTATCTTGATGTGATCCAAGTAGAAGGGGTGTGCACACTAGAGACTCTGTTATGGCCAATATGATTTTTCGTAGGTGGTTACAGGGGGTTTCCCCGGCCTACAAGTAGGTGGTTACAGGGGGTTTCCCCGGCCTACTATGTTGAAGTAAGTGGTTACAGGGGGTTTCCCCGGCTTACTGGCGTTCTCTTTCCTCTCCATGAATAATTGGATAATTGATTAATGAAATGATTATTCAGTGTATATATATGTGTACATGTGTTATGACTTCCAAAACTATTAGTATACTATTTTACAAAGTATTTTCAACTTAAGTATTTTACGGGATGGAGTTGGAATTACTCAGTTTATCTGATTTTGGGAGCTTGTCTCTCTTGTCTCTTTTCAATGTATTTGTGCAGGTGGGTGATCGAACGGGGGAACAAAAGGGAGATCACTTAGAGTTGTCATCCACTTAGCCTATGATTAGCTTTCGCTGGAACTCTGAAATTTTTAATTAATTAGTAATGTCTAATAAACAATTTACTTAGTTGTTTTGATTAATGAATTTGAGTTGGTGTGTTGTAACTTAGCCTTGCAATTGTTTCCAAGGAGATAATTGCGGCGGTAACACCTCCCCGTCGGATCGAACCCTCGTGGATTCGTTTTTCCCCCGAAAACCCGAGTTTATTCGAATGGAAAAAGGGTTCGGGTCGGCGGGGGTGTTACAGCCCTTGGGCCTCCAAAATCTCAGAAACGGGGCTGATCATTACTCAACATTTTAAGCAACTCAAACTATGCAAATGAAGAAGAATATACACACATACAATATAAAAATACTGCGCACGCAGCCGAAGAGTTTTCATCTTTGGGAAGTCATCTACTAGACTACTACACCATCAACGAAAATTTGTAGGGAGACCTAATCCTAAATGAAGTGACCAAACAATCATTCAATACTTGATCACCCATACTATTAAACAAGCTATTCTTGATGTAACTCATTCCGGAAAACCGTCCCTGTTGCTTCTAAGATTATGCTCAACAAGCCACAACAATCATAGCTTCAATTCCACAACAAACCTTTAATTGCGAGAAAAAAATTCACAACTAATTCAGAAAACACGAATGACCAATTTTCCACAAAAATCGACCAATCGAGTCAGATAACATACTAACATACTTCAATAAAGCTAGTCAAGTTGAGCGTAACATACTAATTTCACTCAATTTAACTAAACCTTTGATTCTAATCATGATCCATCTCAACTCATTACTGAATTTGATAAAAACATTACAAGCAACACAAAAGCCCTAGCTCATGTTTCAAAATTCAATGACAAGTAAATAACATTAAAATAACCTATCAATCCAACCAAAACCTAAAACTACTAGGTTAATGTTAGTTCGTTATTTGAAATAGCAATATCTGCAGAATTTTTGGAAACAATAAAAAGAAAATGCGAGAGAAAAAAATGTGAATTACTCTGCGATTATGCGAAGAGAGTTGCGCACCGTGAAAAACGTGAAGGGTCGGTTGTGCCGAGGTAGTGCGCCGGCTATACTGTTCGTCGATGGTGCGTTTGTAGCAGAGATCAGAGTGCGCAGGTGAGGAGGAGTGGACGATAAGTTTTGTTCTAACACAAAGTTTACACACAGATGAGTTGAGCTCTCTCTTATTATAGATCCCCAACCCAAATAAGTGAATAACCCAAGTTACCCAACTCTAATAAGAACAAAATCCAAAATATAATGAACCAAACGTGCTCTCAATTTGTTCTTAACTCAAATTCGACTCGGATCCACACTGCATCCAGCTCTATATAGATCTCGATTGATCATTCTAATTAGTAGTGCTTTTGGTCAAAGAAAAAACAACGGAAATTAAAATGATTGTGAAAAGACATTAATATCATGACTTCTTGATTGTAGTGTTTGAAAAGTGTAGGTATATATGGTTTTATAACTTTGTTTTCCCTTCAAACATGTTGTGATTTAGCTGGTTCTTGCCAAGAAAAACAAGAGCATCCTTAACCATGATTGGAAAAAAAAGATTGTGAGTCAATCTTAAATTTTTGGCCCTTAACCATGAGTGAATAAAAGATTGTGTGATAACTCAGGAATTTTGGGTGCATGGCTCGATTGGAATGACGACCAAGTGTGGGTGCCCCACTGCCTGATCATGAAAAACTCAATTTTTTATTGAATTTTCGCCAGTCAATACAGTGTTGTTATGGTTGGAGTTGTACTCCAGCCAAAACAACATATTTTGACTGACGGAAATTCAAAAAAGGAAAATTACTATGCAGCTGGCAGTTACAAATTTACAGACTCAAAAAACCAAATGCCTAGAGAGAAAATTCGCCAAAATATCTCTCAAAATCACTCAAATTATCGACCGCCATCTCGATAATTACGAATCAGAGAGGCGAAAATTCTCAAAAATGTTCTCCTCAATATGATAACCTTTAGCATGAAGATCCTCAATGCAATTTCAGCCTTCTCAACGTCCATATGTATCTTAATTTTTTCTGAGGGGAAAGAGGCGATGTGCATAAAATTAAGGTAGGGACAAAGAGTTCATAAGTACATAAGGAGCGATTTTCGGGGGTACATGACACTCCCACCTTTGCTCAATTCCAAACGGCACAAGTCTAGCAAGGTGATGGGCTACGCTATTCCCATCCCCACGCACATGAGACCAAGAAACAGCAGAAAAATCCTTACAAAAATATAGCACATCCTCAAATTTAGAATTAATATCGGAGAAGAAGATAACTCCCTTAGAGAGACGAGAGACGAGAGACGAGAGACTAAACATTTGCAGTCGATTTCGAAAATGAAATTCCTGAGGTTGTGAGAATTTGCCTGCTTGACCGCAAATAACAAAGCTTTTCCTTCCGCGATCTCGGCTGGCCACCACGCTCTAACACGTCTACAAGCTAACCACAAGACCTGCCCAGTACAGTCCCGCGCCACCATTCCTAGACCGACCCAACCGTCCTCGCCAACAGCCGCATCCGAGTTAACTTTGATGACCCCAGCAGTGGGGGTTTGCCATATGCAAAAGTTGTTGCCAGCAGCGTGTCCAGCAGCTCCATAGATGCGCTGGGCATATGCTTGGTAGTCTTGCCTTGCCTTCACTGCTCGCACAACCAGCCCACTGTTGCCTATATTAATTCCTGCGAAAAGAGCTTGGTTTCTTCTAAACCATAGTGTCCAGGCAATAAAACTCACACCCTCCAACTTGTCATCACCTACATCTTTCCAACTCTCAAAGACGTCCAGCATTGAAGTAATTTCTACTTTAGGAATTAGATTAACAAACCCACTTAGTTCCCAAACCTCCTGCACATGAGAGCATGTAAATAGAGCATGTGTTAAAGTTTCCGAGGCAGAATTGCAAAGGGGGCACACGTCATCCTCAAGCAAGTGATGGCATTTCAGTAAAGCTCGAACCGGAAGAGTAGATAAACAAATCCTCCAAAGAAATGAAGAACTTTCGAGGAACATTCAAACTCCACAACTTCACCCAAGTTTGATGAAACTCGTCAAAATTACACGATTTCCCTACCATATAAGCAATTTTCACAGAATACTTACCATCCTTAGTGAAAGCCCAACACATAGAATCCGTTGGTGAACGTTCACTTAATGGAATAGACAAGATAGCATGTGCATCCCCCTCTTCAAAATTTTCCAATACAAAATCAGTCTGCCACTCATGGGTATCCTCATCAATCAATTCTCTCACCAACTCCAACCCACCAAACGGCTCCCCGGACAAAAAACATGAACCATCTTTACACACCCACGAGTCATCCCAAATTCTAATATTGGCTCTGTTACCCACTCTCCAAAGTAATCCCTCCTTTAGCAAAGACTTAGCACCCCAAATGCTTCTCCAAGAGTAACTACCCACAGGGCCCAAAGAAGAAGAGAGAAAAGATGAGTTCGGATAATACTTAGCTTTCATAACTCTGGATAAAAGGGAGTTCGGAACCTGAACCAACCTCCATGCTTGACAACCTAACAGAGCTTCATTAAAAACACCAAGATCTCTGAATCCCAAACCTATAAACATTTTGGAGTATAGAGCACAACCCAACTTTTCCAGTGAATTTTCCGTTCCGAGCCATTCTGACCCCACCAAAACTTGGCCATAGCCGAGTGAATTACTTGAATCACTAACGTAGGGACTTTGTAAACACCCATAAGATAGGTGGGGATAGCCTGTACAACAGCTTTCAATAATACTTCTTTACCGGCTCGAGATAGAAGTTCTTCTTTCCAACCTTGGAGCTTCTTCCAGATTCGATCTTTCATCTCCGAGAACAGCAACTTCTTCGATCTACCAGAAAGGGCCGGCACCCCAAATACTTCGGATGGCACTCCACATGTCTCATGGCCAAGAAATCTATCAACTCCTGTTTCTGCGCACTCACCCTTTTGCTAAAAGATATCTTCGACTTCTCAATATTAATTTTTTGACCGGCTGCTGCTTCATATTTGTTGAGAATATCAATTATAGTCGTGCAATCCTGTCGAGTGGCTCTAGCAAAGAGTAAATTGTCATCAGCAAATAGAAGGTGAGAAATTTCAGGCCCATTCCGGCTAGCTTTTGCACCATGAATCTGCTTAGCTAAGGAGGCCTTAGACAACAGAGAGGAGAAAGCATCAGCAACCAGAATAAAAAGATAAGGGGAGATAGGATCCCCTTGTCTGAGACCCCGGGAAGGAGTAATAGAGCCACAAACATTACCATTCACCACAAAAGAATAATTCACAGAAGAAACACAATCAATAATTAACTGAACCCAATCTGCAGCAAAACCCAATTTAAGTGACAGACTCCTCAGAAAGCTCCATTCCACTCTGTCATATGCCTTACCCATATCCAACTTCATAGCAATAGACCCTCTTCTGCCTCGAAATCTATACTTCATTGAATGAAAAATCTCAAGAGCAATAAGAGCGTTATCAGTCATCGGGCGACCAGGGACAAAAGCACTCTGGTTTTCCGACATAATATCAGGTAAAATCACTTTAAGCCTATCTGCAATAACTTTTGAAACAAGCTTATAAATGACATTATAGAGGCTAATTGTTCGAAACTCAAAAACCATAGTCGGAGAACGGACCTTTCGGATAAGTGCCAAATTGGTTGAGTTGATAGAATTCGAGGGTCGAGTGCCATGCACAATACCAATCACTGCTGATGCAACCTCATCCCCCACAATATGGCAAAAATATCTGGTAAAAGATCGCATGCATACCATCGGGGACAAGAGATTTGCAAGGTTGCATCTGATTAAGAGCCGACCAAACCTCTTCCTTTGTAACAGGACGAACTAGAATCTCATTCATCTTGAGGGTAACACTAGGGGACAGAGATGACAGAACCTCATCAATACTAGCCGTATGGGGTGGCTAGAAGTGAACAGGTTGTTGTAATAGTCCTCGATAACCTTCTCAACATCCTCCGCCTCTTCTTTCCAACACCCATCCTGATCAAATAACCCAGGAATATAATTTTGCTTTTTCCGTTGCGAAGCTTTGCGATGGAAATACTTGGTGTTTTTATCACCGTCACGAAGCTCTGCAACACGGGATCGAAGATACCAGTAAGCTTCCTGCTTCTCAAGCAAAGCATCAAGTTCAGCTTGTAGAGAGATATTCAGATCACTATCCGAAACCGAAGAACCACTTTGGACCTCGACCAAGCGCTTCTCCAATCACTAATTTTCTTCCCCAGGGCCAAAACTGTAGACTTTCCCCAAACCAATAATCTTCAGCCACTTTTCGGATTTTTATTAAATTCAGCCACTTTTGTATCTTAATTTAATAATACATTAACAACACTAATTGTGTCTCTTAATTTAATTATGAAAATACTAATAATGTATTTATATGTGGACGTAAACTATTAAAAGCTAATTTAAGTATTTAATTTAATTTAATTATTAAAAACACTAATTTTGTATTCACATTAATTATTAAAAGCTAATTATGTATTTATTTTAATTCAATTATTGAAAATGCTAATTATGTATAAGGGTGATGATGAGCTCGGCCTGTTTGGAAATAGTTCGGGCTCGGCTCGGTTAAAGCTCAACTCGTGGTAGCTCGGCTCGAGACCTTAACGAGTCAAGTCGAACTAGGCCAAGCTTGGGTCAAAATGCTCGTGAACAGGCTCGATTATTATTTTTTATAAAAATAATTAATATACCTTAAAGCCTTTAAAAAATTATTATATGCTAAAATACTTTAAAAATTAATTACACGTATCCTTTTATACCATTTTTTACATTGAACAATTCATATTGTTTCTTTTTGTATATTTTTAGATATAGTTTGTCGATTTTATTATGTGTATTTGTTAGTAATTCATTTTGCTAGCATGTAAAAAAATAAATAAAATATGTTTATTCGTGGTACTTTTTGAATTTAGTCTATAATTCTACAAGATCTGTCAACAATTTTTTTTTCAATGTCGAATATGAATTTCCGTTCAATGTTGTTTGGTTTATTCTCAATTTGTTTCAAATCAAGTTCGAACTCCAGTTGAGCCGAGCTCGAACCTTGAGAGAATCTCACGAGTTCGAGCCGAGCTTCACTTATGGAACTCACAAGCGAGCCGAGCCGAGCCGAGCCGAGCCCAGTATAGTTTGGGCTCGACTCGCGTGATAAGCACCTATGCATGTTAATTATTGAAAGCTAATATGTATTTAATTTAATTTAATTATAAAAAAAGCTAATTACATATATGTAATTTAATTATTGAAATGGTTATAATGATTTTATTATAATTTATTTTCTTTATTAATTATTAAGGTTATTTCATATTATTAAGAAATAAGTAATTAAATATTTTTACATAATGGTGGTTGGGTGATGAGAGAGAAAAAGTAGTTGGTAGTGCCAAAGAGTAACAAAGAGATAAAAAGTAATCGAGATGATTTTTTTTGTTCATGGTTAAAGAGGATGCTTGGAAGAAGATTGGTAATATTTTTTTAGAGAGTGGGGGTGGGATGATCTTTTCTTCTCATCATGAGTAAAGGTTATGTTTGGCCAAGCTTTTTGGAAACAGTTCATGTTTCTCAAAAGTAGTTTTGCAGAAACAGTTTCTTAAAAACTATGCGGATGTTTATCATCTCAGTAACACAAAATATTTTTACCCTATTTGGCCCAAATTTATAGACTTTATTGCCTATTTAACTATTCTTTACACTGGATCTATTTTCATTCTATGTTTTATAAATATTAGTATGTCTTAAATTTAGCAAATTTTAAATTAATTTCACTATAATTTATAATGAATTAAATATAGTCTTTCATGTACAATAGACCATTATAAAATTTTACTAAAATATTTGCTACAATTACTCTTTTCGTCCCTAAATAGAGTTCACAAGTTTCCATTTAGATATGTCCAAAATAGATTTTTCATTTCTTTGTTTAGCAGAGTCCACCAATTAAATATTATTTAGCTTTCATTTTTTAATATAATGCACACTTCCCCACCACACTCTCTCCTCAATGAACAATTATAAATGGTGTATCAATTTTAACTTTTAACTAGTTATTAGGTCCGTGCTATATCTTGGTTCAGAAAAAAAATTCATTTATTAATATTACACTTTAAAATAATAACACCAAATACAACTTGGTTTAGTAGTTAAAACTTAAGTATATGAACTTGAGGTCACGGGATCAAGAGCTATACTATGCAATTTCTATTTATTTTTATTGTACATGGATTACATGAAATATAAAATTATCTTAAGAAGAGCGTCACATCGACCGTCCCTTGTTTAATACTTGTGCCTTATAGAAATGAAAACTCTATCTTGAAGACGGAGGGAGTACATTGTAATGTAGCCACATAGGGCGCCCTCCCACTATAACTTATATTATTGTTAGTGGCGCGTAATTATTGTGGCATAATTTACTTGTTGTGAAACATATATCATTTCAAATTATCATAAAAGAAAAGGAGTAATAATATTTCCTTCATTATGAAATGATTGATATTATGTGAGAGCTTTTTGAAAGACATGTTACACACTTCACTCATTTCAGAAAGATGAAAGTATAAGAGATGGTGAAAAAAAATTAAATTCAATCATTATAAGTTTTCTTTAGTCAGCTATGAAGAATTAAACCTTTCACTAATCCAGTATAAGGATATGTTTTCTTCACCTTAAAATATTTAATTTCAAGTCTGATATGTTCATATTAATTTGAACATGTTCTAAAAACTAATAAAATTTTCTTTAATAACTTTGTCATGAACCTACAAAGTCGACTTTTGTAAGTTCAACGAAGTTCCAGTGAGTTCAAATAAGTTTCGGAAAAATACGATAAGAGAATAAACACATAAGACAGACGAAAAAGGAATTGGAGTTGGCTCAAATGGTGAGTTTTCCTATTTTCCCTAGCGATGTCTAGGGTTCAATTCTACCCCCCAAACATTTGCTTGAGATTCAAGGACAGAGGTGGAAAGAGGGGTGTTTGGCTTGTATGGGCCTTTGGAAGAGGGCCTTGTGTGAGGGTAGTCCAGAAGATTTCTTCTTACCTTTAAAAAAAAAAAAAAAAAAAGACGGGAAAAAAGAAATTTTATATTCATTCCACATAAAGAATGTAAAACCATCCCCTAACAATTTTGATAGCATTTTTTTTTTGTGTGTATTTTTTATAACTGAACAAACGTTGAGTTAATATAGATTGCAGGTATCCCAATTATTGGTTAGTGAATTCTCTCTGTAAGGCTGAATCGTAACATTAACTCTAAGATCACAACAAGATTACATCAACTGCTAGAGACTTCACAACCTTTATCTGAGAAAAAAAAAAAGGCTCAAATCCTATAAATCTTCTATCTCTTCTAGGGATGAAAAATGAGAATCCATGCTATTTAACAAATCCTGATCAATTTCAGTAGTTTTCACCAGTTTCAGAGAAACATCAGATTCTTGTGTTGAAGGCAAATGATTCCGGACAGTTTGCTTCTCCAAAACCTCAGCATTCTCGGCTCTCTGCCCCAAGGTTAGGTTTTGTTGACCTAAAATATTGGACCTCATCTCGACACAGAGCTTCAAATCCTCCTCGTTTCGAGCTCTATTCAACTTAAAGTTCAATTCGGCCAAGGCTGATGTCTTCCCAGCCCTCATACTCGTAGCTGTTTTGGGGGTCATATCATCTTCATCATCTAGGTTGCTAGGACCATCAACTAAATCATTTGTCTGAAACTTTCTCAATCCCTGATCAATTGTCTGCCGAATCCTTTTCCTGAAGGTATTAATTCTTTCAGGATTGGATCTTAGCATTACCTTGGTCTCTGAAATAATCTCCATTTTCTCACCTGAAGTTGTGGGAGGGTTGGACATCCCAGAAACATTCTCATCTGTCCTTTCGGAATTAACATCAAAAACCTCTTCTAGTAAACCAATATTCTGCATATATCTATCAAAAGCTTCATTTTCTGCTTCAACATTTCTCTCCTTGTATTCTTTCAACTTGGCAAACCTCCATTCATTTACAGTCAGTGCCTCCTGAAATGTCCTAGTGTCAGAATAATGTATAATGCTTATAAAACTCCGACTCTTCATTTCACCTCAAATATCCATGTTGAATCCTAGACACTCCGACATGCATATGAACACTCCGACACTTAGCTGGGACAAAAGTCCAAAATCATGGAGATGTATCTAAAAGACTAAAATAGCCAAGTCGGGCACTTGGACAAGTACGAGTGTACAATAATAGTACCCTGTATCCTAGTTAATAATACAATCACATCAACATGGATTAATAAAAGACATGCACCTTTCTAGTTAGTGGCTTCCTTGATCGCGGAATATGCACATTGTTTAACTGCGAGAAAGTACTAGAAAGTTGTCGAAGTGAAGTTGCTTTTGACTGAGGCCTGAGATCAACCAAATGCAGATATAATATATATCAGTCTCATGACTTAAGCAATAATGTCGGCGATCTTAAATTAAAGGCACGCCAGGGAGAAGCAAACAATGGCATTATCTTAGATAAGGGCACGCCAGGAGAAAAGATTTCCCAAAAGATGCTATAGCTAGGTTCTGAACATATGCAACATTTCCATCTCAAATCAACACCTGAAGTTTTGCTCTATGTACCAAAATGTTTCAGTAAGAAAAATAAATGTATATACCCGGAGGCTGCCACTTCATTAGGTTGCTGCTCAGGTATTGTGGAGTTTGAAGAAGCTCCCCTGTCCGCTAGAGTAGAATTTTGCTTCAAAACTGCAAAAAGAGTTCAGAAATATATAGTACACAACTTTCTTGCACATAAAAGTGAGAAAGTTTGCTATAAATACATTTGTTCTTCAAGCTTTCTACTTTAAGTACACACATTTTAAATTAGAATCAGCAACTAAAGTACTAACTCCAAAACCGATATGTGGCTGATTCAAAATCTGCATACATATATAACATACAACAGGTTCAAAACATGTGCATAACATTTCGCATTTTATGTCAAGTACAATGATGAACATTCGTTCTTCAATCTTCATAGGACAAAGGTAACACCAGAAAGTGCGACCACTCTACCTATTAACATCCTTATACTGAAACAAGACTCGCAACTGTAGAGAAGAAATGAGAAAACATACCATGTATATGACAAGGATTCTGGGCTTTAGAGCAGCAACTTTTGCAAGATTGGTAAGGACACCTGAATCACTTAATAACTAAGTAAATCAACAGAAGACACAGATTCACAATATATTGCTAGCACACAAATTAAGATCATAATAATGTCAGACCCTAATAACAAAGTATCACAAACCATGTAAGCACACACATTAGTGGAAAATCCCTTTCCACACAAAACATAACATGCACTTACAAAAGTAAAGAATATTAATAGAGGGGAGTAGTACAGTATTGAACTGCTATCTGCAACTATGGCACTATGCAAAGGTCAAGCAACTTCATATTATATGAGAGCCCTATAAGTTCAAGAACTATATTAAGTACAAAACATCATGTATGGTTCTCTTGTTCGTTTCTCAAGATCTTCCAACCCCCAAAATCTATTAGATCTTTGGGGAGAGGGGGGAAGGGGTTCACTAATATAAAGTTATGAGAAATGGATTTTGGAATCAATCATCCGACCCCATGTTTACCCAGTCTCAAAACCAAATTTATCCACATGTTTGGTCCAAACAACTATGATTAGAACCTGGAGGGTTAGCCCTCCAAACCACCAAGGTATGAAATCCATGGAAACCCCCAGCACACCCTAAAATAAAGAAAGTTAAGCTATAAAAATACCTGAAGCGCCCCTCTTTCTCTCTCTCCTAATCCACCACAATCACCGTATCCACTAACGCTGCGATGGTGTCCCTTCGCAGACCCACCTAAAAATAACCTCCAGCATCATTGTAACCACCATAACTGCCAGAACTCCCTTTCCAGACCATCACCACCTGCCCTGCACCCTGCCCTAACCCCGCAACAACCACCGCCAATATGTTAGATCTACACTTTGCATGATCTTACCACCAAACTTCCAACTTTACAAGATTGGGGAGAGGGAAAGAAAGAAAGGAATCATATGTTGAAGGGGGACCAATCATGTCGCAGGAACTTTGCACCGATTACGTTCCAGACATGGAAATTGACAGGGCAGCTAAGGCCTGTGCAAGATGAGAAACTATATAGGGCCCCCAAAATATAAGGACCCAACTATATTAGTTATCCGCCAAAGAAAAAAAAACTTAATTTAATTACAAGTTGTTCTTTTCCAATTTATCAAGTGTAATGTTGGATGCGGATTCAAAGAGATTAATTACTATCTAATGTTTTGCTTCGTCTCTTCCTATTATCCAAAAAAAACCATTAATGACTCTTCCATCTCTTCGGGTTGTTTTATTGGCCTTTTTCCAAGATTGACAGGAGTAGCTAATGAAGCTAAACGGACAAGTGGGCTGGGGGGAGTTTTCTTGTTGAGATCGAGAGTTGGGTGGAGAGTTGTTTGGTGGAAAGTTGGGTGAAGAGTTGGGTGGAAAGTTGTTTGGTAGAGAGTTGGTTGTAGAGTTGTATGGTGGAGAGTTGACTGTAGAGTTTCCGGGGCGAGCAATGAGTTGTTGGCGACGACGTACCCTAATATAAGAAAGCATCCCTCCACGCTTACGGTTGTACCACGATTGGAGTTCATCTTTATAGTGTTTCTTGAAATCTTGAGCCTCAAGATTTCAAGAACCACTATAAAGATGAACTCCAATCGTGGTACAACCGTAAGCGTGGAGGGATTCTTTCTTATATTAGGGTACGTCGTCGCCAACAACTCATTGCTCGCCCCGGAACTCCAGCCCGCCAAAACTCACCAACCAACCACAACCCCGGAAACTCTACAGTCGACTCTCCACCATACAACTCTACAGCCAACTCTCCACCAAACAACTTTCCACCCAACTCTCCACCCAACTTTCCACCAAACAACTCTCCACCCAACTCTCGATCTCAACAAGAAAACTCCCCCCGCCCACTTGTCCGTTTAGCTTCATTAGCTACTCTTGCCAATCTTGGAAAAAGGCCAATACAACAACCCGAACCCTTCTCATATTCTACAAACTGCATAGCAAACGTGTTGTATACAATTTTTTTAGTTTACCACGACTGATGTACAAGGCTGCAAGCCAGCAGCCACAAACCTCAGTGTCCGCCAACTTAGTTCCACAACCATCACGGCAACTACATCCGAGATTTAAAACCAATCCTTATCGTTCATCACCTAGGTTGCACAGAAGGGAACGGGTTTGGTTCGGGTACGTGGACGGAAAATGACAAGAATTTGAAATTTTAGGAATGGGTATACGTACCCATAGAGGATACGTATTGTATCCGGTACGGGTACGTGACCTAAAAGAAGTACCCGTGCTACATAGTTCATCACAAAGAATGAGAAAACCAACTTGCAATATCTCCTACCATCCTACACACCAAAGACCGACCTCAACCACCAAATAAGTGAAGAATCAGGAGTGGGGGGTTGCCTCTTTATCAACTTCATTTGATGATGTAAAGTTCCACCGAATATTCAAGCTTTTTTTTTGGAACATGATACCAGGCAAGAATGTTTTTTGAGAAAAAATATTTCATCACAAAACAAGAATGGCAAACTCTTGGTCCCAATAAAATCAGGTCGTTGCATGTCAAGAATTTATCTCCAATGATTGGTCACATAGATCCTTTGCCTTTTATTTACAACAGTCAAATGTTATATGATCCAGCAACCTAAATCTCATATCATTTAAAGCCATCTATCCAATATCTAGCCTCCTCTGAGTTTTTCTTAAACCTTCATAGTCTCAAGACTCTCAACTCTCCACTACCCTTATTGATACTCCAATGCATCATCTATGTCTCACAAGCCCAAACCAACACAACTTGTTCTCTTTTATCTTCAACTTCAACTTTCTTTAAAATATCTTCATTCCGAATTCCATTCTTAAAGTGTTCCTACACATCCATCTCTACGCATCTCTACTACGCCCGTCTTTCTAAAATTCATTCCTAAATGCTCAAAAGGTTCGTATATTGATGTTGGTCTGATATTCGTTCGTTAATATTTTCATTTAAACCTAAAAGAAACGTTGTGGTCCCCGGCCCCTCTCCATTTGAGTCACCTCAACGATATCTTATGAGTTATGTCTTGGTTAGTTTCTCCATTCCTTTGTAAAATCGATCCAAATTACTCAAAACACTCCATACCACTTTAACATTAAGTCACCTTCTAACCTTAGAATATTCATGTCATTTTACAGTTACGTCGCACGAATACTTCAATTGTTACCCGTCCCTTACTTCACTTTATAGCAAGTCATCCCCATTGTATTGTAATTTTCAGATTTGCCGTTTTCCGCCCCCGTCCCTGTACCCGACTTGGTCCAACCTAGGTTTACAATACCAAATGCAATTATCACTAGATCTAACGAAATTATATAATTCATATACAGGGAGCAGCAAAAGGTAAACTCGGTGAAATCAAGCTAATTTAATAAACCAAAAAAAAATACCTCTGAAAATATAGGAGAGAGAAACTGACCTAGACCTAGCAACATTACCACACTTGATACACTTAGGTTTATTGAGCCCTCGGAGATTCTTCGGCGGTTCCGGCCTTTGCAGCAATATCGTCGGAAGACTAGGGCTTTTCACAGTGGAAGGAGGTGTCGTCGACGAGGGCGGAGGTGAAGAAATGCCGGTGTTACCACTCGCTTCAGAGCCATTGTTGCTGAGAACTGGCGATGAAGTAGTTGCCGCCATTGTTGCTGAGATTTTCGAGCTCCAAATCAGATGAAATAAATTTGAAATTGGGAGGAGAATGAAACCCTAGAAAATTGGCGGCATGAATTTGAAGATTGAGGACAACAGTTCGTTGGGTGTTGACTGTTGACAGTTGGTATGTAGTGACTTCGATTGTTATTTGTAAATTGCTTTTGCAGTTCTCCCTCCGATTATTCACAAAGTTCAAATTCTCAGCGCCTCTTCTTCCTCGTTTGCTTTTTTTTCTTTTTCCCGGTTTTCTTTTTCTGAGTTGGTTTAATAAGAGAAGTCAATAATAATATGGAGTAGTATTCAAGTACTCTTTTAACTCTTAAGTCCTAAACTGAACATGTACTTCCTCTGTTTTTTTTACTCGCTATATTTTTCATTATGGAAAGTTTTACATTACTTGCTACACTTTTTTTTTGGACAATAAACTCTCTCTATCTCTCTCCTCCCACATGGGTCCCTTTTCTTTTTACTCTCAACCTCTCTCTTCTCCAAAAATTGCCTACGAGTCCGTGAAATGAGAAGTGTAGCGAGTAAAAAGAAACGGAGGAAGTAATAGACATTAAACACTAGCTCTTATATAGTTATATACTTATATTAGTTAGAATATTTTCCTTGAATAATGCAAAAGTGGGTTTTAATTTCAGAAATGTGCCCAAAAAAAAAATCCCTGCATGATGTCCACGTAGGTTGGCACGCGAGAAACTGTTTTTTTTTTGTTTTTGCCCACGTAAACCGCTACTCACAGTAATGGTTTATTTTAAAATAAACCGCTACTCAGGGTAGCGGTTTACCTGGGCAAAATGTTGCAAGCACATATCAAACTCTGGAGTTGGGGATTTCAGTAAACCGCTACTTGGAGTAGCGTTTCATTAATGAACCGCTACTTCAAGTAGCGGTTTATATCACTCAGCGCCAACGTTTTACTTAAGTAGGAAAAAAAAATTCAGTAAACCGCTACTTCAAGTAGCGGTTTTACTTAAGTAGAAAAAAGGAATTCTCGCGATGCCGTCCTACATGGATGGTACGCAGGGAATTTATTTTTTTTGGGCACATTTCTGGAATTAAAACCCATTTTTGCATTATTCAAGGAAACAATTCTATATTAGTTATATGTAGTCAACACTCAACCATATAGATAGTTAACACCATGGCCAGTCCATATATAAAATTAACGGTCTTTTACTCTTTTCACCAAGTATGCACGAGTTTTTAGAAAATCCACCACTACCCTCACACTTTTTCAAAATTTACCAGGTTACCCTTGCAGTTTTCAAAATTCACCAAGTTACCCTCAATTTCATGGTAATACATCAGAATATCTTAATGACTAACGATAGTTAACTGCATTAGTCATTAATCCTAACTAACCCATCTAACCGTAATTAATCCCTCTAACCCTAACCCCCTATCCCTAACCCCCTAATGTAATGCCTTAATCCTAACCACTCAACCACCACCCCTATACCCACCACCACCCGCAGCCCCATCGCTCCCCACCCTCTCCCTCCCCCACCACCACCCCTACACCCACCCCACCCCACCCCAAGAGAAAGGGTGGGGATGCAGAATTCAAAAGGGGTGGGGGAGGGAAGGGGGTTACGAGATTCGATGGTGCATGCTATGGGAGTGGCGAGGTGGGGCTATGCATGGGTGGCTACAGGGTGGGGGAGGTGGTAGTGGTTAGGGTTAGGGTTTAGGGATTAGTGCTAGGGTTAGAGTTTAGGGATTAGTGCTAGGATTAGGGAGAGAAATGGGTTTAATTAGGGTTTAAAACCAAAGATCAGGATTAATGACTAATAGAGTTAACTGTCATTAGTTATTAAGGATATTTTGATGTATTACAATGAAAGTGGGGGAAACCTGGTGAATTTTGAAAAGTGTGAGGGTACCTACCTATCTGGTGAAATTTCTGAAATTTTGGGGGTATTTGGTGATAAAAACATAAAGTTAATTATTGAATATTAAAGGTTAATAGTCTTTTTGTTCTTTAGTAGATTTTCATTTCTAATTTGGACACTATTTATAGGTGAAGAAAATCCTCGGAAAAATTTTAATATACTACATGCGTTTTTTTAGGTGTTACGCTGTTCTTTTTTGTCGTTTCTTTTTAATTGGTACACTTTCATTTATTTCCTTACATGGTAACCTATCACATCAACTTTTTTCATTTTTTTTACCTTATATACCTGACTACCCTTTTTAATTATCCACCCAAAATCTTTTTAACTACCCTATTTTCTATCTCCTGCAATATTTTAATGCTTCTTTTACATTTTCCAAAATCAAATATTCTTTTGTTGTACTTCTTTCTTACGTTTTAATTGGGATTATCAATTGATTAATAGCATGATTATTTGCGTGCTTTCAACATTGACGCTTGAGCATTTGCTTTATTGGTATTCCTACCTTAATCGAGTGAAAGTGATGTTTACTGAAGACATTTATACTATTATATTTCTTGATTATTCATGAGATCAAGGTGTTGATGGTACTTGATGTTTACTGTAGACATTAATACTATTATATTTCTTGATTATTCATGAGATCAAGGTGTTGATGGTTATATGGATCGACTTTTTGCTTATCTTTTGATTGCATGTTTGAGATCGTAAAAGTGGTTTTACTATGCGATTTAGAAAATTATATGCGCGCATTCTCGAGATTGAGCTTAGAACTAAGTAAGAGTAGTCACCTGAATAAGTTGTTTGATTGATCTTCTCTTTCCCATGTGTTTAATTCCATGGACTACCTGATAACAAACATATCGATGTTTAGCCTGCTTCTTTTATCTATTTCAACTTAAATCCATCGTAGTTAAGTAGTATTTTACTCCCTCCGTTTCAATTTAATTTACTCGGTGTGCTTTGGGGGAGAACCAAAATAAAGTGAGTTGTTTTCCTTGGTAATCGACAATTCCATTTGAATAGCTTCGACCTAATTTATTATAGAGTAAGTCTCTCGTCAGACCGTCTGACAATAAGCTTATTGTCAGACGGATGACATCTTACCTGCTGATGTCAGAGATTCTAAACTATTAACCCAAAAACCTTAACTTTTACCTTGAAAACAATAACTATAAGATAATCTTAAGTATTAGCCCAAAAATCGTAGCTTACTGTAACACCGCGACAAGCCGATAATTCTCTATTTTCCAAAATATTTTTTTAATATAATATAATAACTTAGAGAATTATCAAAACATTATTGTCCGGGTGATAACGTATCGGCTTATTTAGAATTTTGTAGCGGAAATAATAATAAATAACTTTGAAAATAATAACTTAGTCAACCATAAGTTAACTCCAAAAGTCAAATTAAATTAAAGTCAAACCAGCATAAAATCAAACACAAACTATAAATTAAAAGTCAACTATAATATTAATATAGACAACACAAGCTCTCCGCGAAATCCTGAACTCATGATGTATCATTTTCAAACTTGAAATGGATGATGCTTTGTTGATCCTAATAGACTCTTCACCAAATATATCATCAGGGGATCAATAAGGCATAGCCATGATCGACATACATACACAAAGCATGTAATCAACAAATTAGAATACTACATAGTAAATTATGAAACCTAACATGGTACTAATAAACATTAAAGAGGGATAAATAATAATATAATAATATAATATACTACTTTTACTGAACTTGACTCCACAACTCATACTTACAAACACAAACACGTTCAATTTACATACTTTCAGACATTCAGTTTTTCAAGCTTCAAGATTGCTCGTCCCGAAGGTTGTCAATCTCCCAAAGCTAAGCCACGATATAATCCTAAGGGTCATTGAATAAATTAATTATTTTTATATTGAAGTTACTAACTGTTTCTTTCATGATGTAGATCTTTAGTATAAAAATCATGCCTTGGTATATTCTAATCCCTTTTCTATACTTTATTTTATATTCATATTAGTATAATTCATATTCACACATTATCATATGATTGCCTGATTATTTTATACATATTACTACCTCCATTTCCTAAAGATCTTCCTTGTTACTGCTACTACAGATACCAATGAAAATGAATTTGTGTGTGGTGTGGGGATGGATAAAGTAGTAGAGAGAAAGGGGTTAAGATAAATAAACAAATAAAAAGAGGTTAAAGTAGGAGAGAGAAAGGGAGTAAAATTGAATTAATAATGTAATTGTGGACCATATGATAGGGACATGAGAGGGTAAAAAGGGAAAAAAATTCCAAATAAGGAATAAAGTAAAAGAAGGAAGATCTTTTGGAAACGCACTTAAACGAAAAGAGGGGAGATCTTTAAGAAACAGAGGGAGTATATGATTGTCACTGACTTATTGCTTTTATCACGTAAATAATTGTTTGATCAGATTAGTTTGGATCACCTGTGTAATTCCCCATAAATTTATAGATTTTATAAATATTATATATATATATATATAATTATATATATATTATATAATAATATTATATATATATATATATATATATATATATATATATATATATATTATTATATATATAGAAGTGAGTTCATATGAGAATGCATACTTACATGAGAAATGAGAATGATATTTATGCGCTATAACTCTTATGAATAAGTGATGTAACTCTAATGAAAAAGTGAAGTAACTCCAAAAAAAAGTATATTAGAAACAAAAATTCAAAATTCAAACTTTTTTTTTTGGCTCTAAATTTTTTAGGTGGGTATAACTCTAATGAACAAGTGTTGTAACTCTAATCCAATCGTGTGGCTGAGATTCATTCTCATTTCTCATGTAAGGAGCATTCTCATGTGATCTTGCCCCATTATATATATATATTTATATATATATATATATATATATAATATATATATATATATATATATATATATATATATATTATATAAGGGAAGAGGAGGGGGACACCAAAAATGATATTTCCTTTTTTACCCTTAAGTAATAAAATACAAATTCATCATCGATTTATTAGCTTTCAAAAAACAGAAAAAAAATATACAATGAACTTTATGACATCATCATTGATTTATTTGCTTTCAGAAAACAGAAGAAAAATATAAAATAAACTTTATGAATAATTTTTCGTATATATTAGTATGCAATTAACTTTTTTATTTGTTTTCGCACGCATCGCGTGCATATAGGACTAGTATATATAGGGTAGGATCCGCTGAAAACAACTCTTAGTCTGAAAACTGAAAACAAGGGTAACTTTTACCACTTTTAGGGTAACTTTATATACTTTAGGGGTAACTTTTGCCTGTTTTAAGGTAATTTCATCATATTAAGGATAACTTTATATATTTCAAGGGCAACTTTATATATTATAAGGGAAACTTTTAGTACGTTTAGGATAACTTTATTATGTCATAATTATTTTTCATCTTTCTAGGGTAACTTTGAGTATTATAAGGATAACTTTGAGTATTATAAGGGTAACTTTAACTAAGGGTAACTTTTAACTAATAGTATTACAGTAACTTCTAAGTCTTGATATTTTCCCCAACCTTCCTTCTCCAATTTTCATCTTCTTCAACCTTCTCTTTCTTTCTCAACTCTCATAATCAGAAATCTGAACACCAAAAATCTATCGATACAGAGAGAAATTGAGTTCATCGAATCAAGGCATCATACTGACTACTTTTCTAATTTATTTAGCGCCTTTTTAGCTAATGTTCCTAGTACAAAACTTATATTTCAATTCAGCCATTAATATTAAGAATTCAACTACCAAAATTGCAGCCAGATTGACACAATTATCATTTCGTTGAAACTTAATTCATATCTTACCTACATTCTCATGTTCTCACCAATAATCATCCAACCAAAGTAGAAACTAGTATCATTCAAAATAAGCTTATATCTGCGTGTCAGATTTCAAATCTGAATCAACTAAAATGTAATGAAATTGCAGCCGGATTGACAACGATTATCATCTCATTGAAACTTAATTCGTATTTCACCTACATTCTCATGTTCTCACCAATAATCATCTAATCAAAGCATAAACCAGTATCATGCAAAATAAACCGACATTCGCGTGTCAGCTTTCAAATCCGATTTCAACTAAATGTAGTGAAATTGCAGGCAGATTTACCAAACGTAAAATCAAAAAACAATTAAAAGCTTACTGGAATTATAAATTGAGGATGAAAAATGCTGCAAACAAGAGAAGATTCAGCTTTAGGGGAGAAAAAGTAACGCTCCAGAAGAGAAAGGAAGGAGAGAGAAGAGAGGAGAGAGGAGAGAGAAAGTTTTTGGTAGAAAAAAATGGGTTTCAAATGAACCGCATGATGGTCATATTAAATTAATTGATTTATGTCCGTACGATGAAAGATCGACAGCTGAGATTCATTGTTTTCAGTTTTCAGCCTAAAGATGGTTTTCACGAGATCTCATTCCTATATATATATATATATATATATATATATATATATATATATATATATATATATATATATATATATATGTAGATTCATTGTTTTCAGTTTTCAGCCTAAAGATGGTTTTCACGAGATCTCATTCCTATATGTATATATATATATATATATATGTATATATTATATATATATGTATATATAATAGTATATATATATATAATATATAATACAGTATATATATATATATTTATACATGTATATATTATATATATACATGTATATATATATATACATATATATATATATATATAATATATATATATATATATTATTTATATATATATATATTTATACATATATATATATATATATATTTATATTTATATATATATATATATATATATATATTTGTATTTAAATATAATTTAGTTTAAAATAATTTATTTCTGTAAAGGTTGACTATTTGATAGTCAACATAATTATTTTAAGGATTTAAGGAAGTTCAAATATTTTGTTAAGGTATACTTTGAAAAACATTTCAAATACTTTTTGGATTTGGAAAAGGAGTTTAAATGGCTTTGAAGAACCCAAATACTGATTGGACTAGGAAAAGGACTTATAGTGATGCTAGGAGTTTTAATCATCAATCATATTCATCATTAAACTCTATTTAAACTCAATTGCGTTTTCGTAAGCCCCAAAGGAAAACACACTTATAAATAAATTAGACCCAAATTTTACCCACACACAAAAACTTTTTCTCTCCTCCCTCTCATAACCGGCAGTATCAATCCTTCCTCTCTTCCACGTTTTCCCTCCATCTCTTCCTTTCTTCTATTCCAAGAAATAATTTCTTCCTCGACAAGAAATCATCCTCCTCCACTTTTTACCATCGCCAACCACCGTCGCTGCTGCTATGTCATTCCAACCGGCCTTTTTGTCATCTTCCTTCTATGTGTTGGCTTGATTACCTTTCTTTCTCCTCAAGTTTTATTTATAGATTATGTTTTTATGATTTATTTTAGTGTTCATTATGTTTAGAAGCTTTAATTTACTGATTTAATGATGAATCTATGATTATACAATTTATGTATTGAAGGAATAAAAATTCAGATTTAATTATATAAATTGGATTTTAATTATCAAAGCATGGATTTTTAGGGTGTTAAAGATTGGAAAATCATAGTAGTATGTTATAAACTATGAAATTGATTTTTTTTTTTTTTTTTTAGCCAGAAAGAAAAAAACTAGGGAGGAACCCAGCTAACGGGCCACCCTAAAGCATCCTTACGGATGATCTGAGAAAAAGAGGTATCCAAGGGGGTGAAATAGTAGCAAAGATTTGTAGTCGAATGACCATGATGAGCCATCCAATCAGCAGCAAAATTAGCTTCTCGAAAAACATTATGAATACTATAGCTATCAAATTTTTGAAGATCGATTTCCGCATCAGAAATAAGAGCATGAATAGTCCAAGGAACTTTCCACACCCTTTTAATAGCTTGGATGACCGCTAGGTTATCTCCTTCAATAATAATGTTTTTAATACCCAAAAACAAAGCTCCTCGAATACCTTCACGTAACCCCCAAGCTTCAGCTACCAAGATAGACATTTTAGAGGGAATAGAGCCAGCCCCACTAAGTAGAACATTACCTTCTTCACCTCTTAAAACAAAACCATAAGCTGCAGAACCATTACTAAGAAGCGAGCCATCAAAATTAAGTTTAGTGAAGTTCAAACCTGGCGGAATCCAGGCAATGTCCTTCCTAACACTACGGGAAGGTCTACTAGGATTAGAGCTCCAAACCTCCCCCTGTTTACTAGACATCCCATTCAAATTACCAATAAAGGACTGAATCATTACTCCTAAAGCCGTAGGAGAAATAGAAACTTGCTTGAATATAATTTGATTCCTAGCAAACCAGATAAACCACCAAATAATAGCAATTCTACAAACCTGAGAAGAGCCACAAGAGGACTTTAACGAGGCTAAGTACTCAACAAAGGAAGAAAAGTTCCCAAATGAGGGGAGAGAAATGGGCATCCCCGAATTACCGAGCCTCTCAAGAACATCTTGACTAAAAGGACAATCCAGGAAGAGATGATGATCCGACTCAGAATGGAAATTACAGAACACACATTCCAAAGGAAGAAAAACATGACTACTCTCTAATCTCTTTTTTGTAGGAAGGCCATTTTGGCAAATCTTCCAGAGAAAAAATCGAATTTTGGGGGGGACATCCAAACCCCAAATCCATTGGAAAGGACTTTTGTCAGGAGGCGATAAACCAAACCCTTGTAGTAAACTCGCACCAGACTTAACAGAATACTCTCCATCAGCAGTTAAAGCCCAGAAAACTTTATCAGGAACGTTGTTAACAGGGACAAACAACTTAGAGATCACTGCAACCAAATCAGAGGAAACAAACTGACTAAGAAGGTTCAAATTCCACTGACCATGACCCAGGAGAAAATGGCTAACCTTGAGGTCCTCAGAACCCGGACACGGCTGACACATACTCGAGATTGGCATATTGAATGCCCAACAGTCATACCAAAAAGAGATAGAATGACCATTACCAACTGACCATCTAATACCCTGTTTAAATGGACTACGAAGGTTCATTAACTTACGCCATTGCCACGAGACATTAGCTTTTACTTTATAAGAAAACAGGGTGTCTTGTTTTAAATACTTATTACGAACTAATTTGACCCATAAATTATCCGGCATTCGAATGATTTTCCAGAGAAGCTTCATCTGCAGTGCTTGATTATTAATCTTAGCTTTTCGAATACCAAGACCGCCAAAAATCTTAGGCTGACAAACTTTATCCCAACCAATTAGATTGGGCGATTTAGAATCAGACGGTTTATTCCATAAGAAGTTTCTATAGGATTTGTCAAGTGATGAAAGAATAGATGGAGGTAAAGAGAAGCTCTGCATTTGGAAACTAGCTTTGGACGCAAGATTTGATTGAATTAAAACCGTCCTGCCTGCTTGAGATAATGAATTTGCACGCCATTTAGTTAACTGGCTACTAACTTTCTCCTGAATTGGGGTAAAAGTAGATCGAGTAATTTTACCACTAATTATTGGGCAACCAAGATAAAGACCCAAATCGAGAGATTTTTCCATTTGGAGAATATCCTGGAACTCTTGCAACAGTTCTGGAGGGGTATTATCCGAACATTGAAAAGCAGATTTGTGATAATTTACCAGTTGTCCTGACATAGAACAATATTTGTCTAAAATATTTTTTATAGCATAACAACTCTCAGTCTTGGCTTTCGCAAAAATCATGGTATCATCAGCAAAGGTGAGAAAAGGAATATTAATACGCGAATGACCCAAAGTGACTCCTACTAATTT
This sequence comes from Beta vulgaris subsp. vulgaris, assembly GCF_026745355.1. Lineage (NCBI taxonomy): Eukaryota > Viridiplantae > Streptophyta > Magnoliopsida > Caryophyllales > Amaranthaceae > Beta > Beta vulgaris. The sequence goes on from NC_079206.1 coordinate 13,877,166, forward strand.
ATTCTCAGGTCCACTAGCCTGAAACAGTTGGCGGGCAAGAAGCTCAGCACATAAGATAAAGATATAGGGAGACAACGGGTCACCTTGTCGAATACCTCTGGAAGGAATAAACATCTCCCCAGGGATTCCATTGACCAGAATTGAAAATGAAACTGTAGTTATACATTGATGCATCCAAGAAACCCATTTTTCGCAAAAACCTAATCTTCTAAAAGTTTCCAGAATATAAGGCCACTCCAACCTATCATAGGCTTTTTCCATGTCCAACTTTATGGCAAGCCAACCCTCCTTACCTTTCTTATTTTTGAACGAATGAAACACTTCGTGAGCTAACAAAATATTATCCTGGATTAAACGTTCAGGAACAAAGGCACCTTGAAGAGGGTGAATAATTTTTCCCAAAACTTTTTTCAGCCTATTAGCCAAGAGTTTAGCTATAATTTTATAAATAGTAGAGCAAAGACTAATTGGTCTAAATTGATTTGGATTCGAAGGATTCTCTACTTTCGGAATTAACGTTATAAATGTATGATTTACTTCTTTAAGGAGCTTATCTGAATGAAAAAAAGCTTTCACTGACCTAACTACTGAGTTACCAACTAGACTCCAATACTTTTGAAAAAAGAAAGGAGTAAAACCATCCGGGCCAGGAGCTTTATCTGGGGCTAAATCAAAAAGAGCATCTTTAACTTCATCCTTGGAAATATCATCACATAGAACATTATTATCTTGATCCGAAATGATACTTGTGAGCAAATTAAAATCGGTTTCCAAATTATAAGAGCAAGCTGGGTTTGAAATAAATCTAGTTCGAAAAGCATTAGTAAAGAATTCTTCCACCTTCTTTGGGTTTTCCACAACATTATTATTACTATCAATAACAGATGAGATAAGATTACGGTTACGACGAATAGACGCACATGCATGATAATATTTAGTATTAGCATCCCCAAGTTTAAGATTATTAGACTTAGCTCTAACTTTCCATTGTTCATTCTGAAATTCTAACAGCTTAGCATGCTTTGTTAATAGAAGATGTTGTTTATTACGTAATGCTACAGTAGTACCTTGCGCTACCAATTGGGCTTGTAAATTATTCAACTTTGTTTCTACTTGCAACAACTGCCTACTAATATTACCAAACCGAGTAGAAATCCACTGCTTAGTTTTCCTTTTAAGTAACTTACACTTTTGAAGTAAACAATACATATTCGAACCCAAGAAATGAGTACACCATGTCTTATGCACTAAAACTTCAAAGTCTTTTCGCGTAGTCCATAGTTTATCAAACTTAAATGGAAGAGCTTTGATAAGCTTAGGGATATGCAAATGTATAGAAATGGGACAATGATCAGAAGAAGTAAAAGGGTGATGTTGAATCTTCGACCTTGGGAATAAATTGATCCATTCTAGCGAGGCTACACCTTTATCTAGACGCTCAAACAAGTTATTGCAGCTATCCCTAGATCTACGCCAAGTAAAAGGGTTTCCACAAAATGGAACTTCTAGACAATCAACAGCAGCAAAAAAGTGATTCATATGCATAAGTCGAGCAAAACTAAAGGTAGCCCCTCCTTTTTTATCAAGATGAGAGCTGAGTTCATTGAAATCCCCCATCACCAAAAAGGGTTCAGTAATAGCATTAAGAAACAAAATTAATTCATCCCAAAACTCATGCTTAAGATTATAATTAGGTGGCGCATAAATGAAGACAAGAGTAAAACTAATGTTTAGTGCCATAATTTTTACATTACAAGACCAAAAGCGAGAAGATTTCATTATATTAGAAACAGTAAACGGATTGGAAGGTTTAGACTTCCACAAAACCCACATGCCACCTGCTAAACCCATAGATGGGAGAAAATCACCGGAAGAGAACCCTGAATATCTAATCCAACCCTCAGAAGGAGGGGTTGGAACCTTGGTTTCACAGATCATCATCAAACTAACATTATTTAGATTACAAAAAGATTTTACTTCTTCCAAAATAAGAGGCCTTCTCGCACCTCTAACATTCCAAGCACTAATAATCATAGATAAACATGTGGTATAGAAAGTACCCTTTGCTTACGGCCTGCTCCTCTTCAGCTCAGAACTGGCTGAGTCTGCTTCCACCATTCCCTTCCTTCTTTTAGCTGAACTCGAGGAAGAGAGCTGCTCAGTTAAGCTAGCCCCTGCAACCCCCATGCTTTCAATATGCTTCACAATAGAATGATCCGAATATATAGAATGGAAAGAGTTTTCAGGTTGCGAGGAATAATCCTCTCCCATAACAGCATCACCAGGTGCTTCCATAATATAAGTATCATCATCAACATCAGATGCATCATGCACCTCAGCAAACATATCAGGATCATCATCATCATCAAACGGGGCATGGGGAAGAATAGATGAAGCAAACAGATCCTCAGGGTAGACCACCCTGAGGGGTAGGACTACACAAGTCTGCAGGAGGGAGGGGCATAGGCTTAGAAACCCCTAGGGGCACTGGAGAGTGCACAACCATAGTGGGAGCAACATCAAGAGAGTCAGTAGAAGGAGGGAATGGGAGCACAGCACAATTACATGACTCATCATCAGAGGAGGATACATCCACAACAACATTTTCTTTCAAAAGACCCTTACCTTTCTCTTTACCAGCTGGCAGAGATAGCATAGCAGTTTTAGGGAATACTGGCAAGTTGGGCTCTGAAATCACAACACCTTTTGCAGCAGGGACTTTAGCGTTACCAGAAAAAATTTTCTCAGGAAATTTCTTATTACCAGAGCCAAAGACTGAACCATGGTGACCTAAGCGAGGTCTGGAAACATGCCTAGGCCTAGCCTCCACCACATTGGCCTGCTCGGCTGTGGTGGAAGGCATGGCTTGCCTAGTAGCATTTCCCAGAAACTCAGCAAGCCACTTCTTCTTGGGATTCTGCAGCAGCATGACTTTACGTTCATGCTTAGGAGGAGAGAGAACAGGACAAAACTCAATAGTATGAGCTTCACATCCACAAAAAGAACACCCAACAGAAAAATCTTCATACCAAATTAAGTAACCACAATCAACACCACCAGCACGTTTAATCTCAGCATATTCAACTAGAGGGACAGTGATATCAACCCTAACACATGCACGTGCAAACCTTATTTTATGCCTTAATAATGACCTAGTATCCAGCTTAATAAGAGAACCAACAAAATTTGCAGCTAGCAAATTGGCAACAGACTCAAAATTAAGCAATTCTGTAGGAAAACGAGGAATCCTTACCCAAAGATCAACATATTTTATTTCTTCCACAAAAGGGTCAAAGTGAGCTCTCCATGGATAAATCACAAAAAGTTCCCCCATTACATGCCAGGGCCTTTCAGACCAAACCAAGAAAAGATCACCAGGATTAGCAAAACGAATTAACACCCAATGATTACCCATATCTAAAAAATCCACATCACCTTTGCAAAAATTCCAATCAGCACGAGTTCTAGAGATGATAGTTCTAAGATCAACAGGCTCACCCAACATCTTACCCACAAGACAGGATTGCGATAAATCAACTATATCACGTTGCACTTGCGGTAAATCATCTAACACAATAGCTTCCGGGAAGGAAGGAGGACCAGGAGGATCAAGAGAAACAGCATGCAAGACATCAGCATTAGACTCACCAGTAGGGGGAGAAATATTAGGGTTACTACTAAGCTCACCAGCATCTTGAACAACAGACTTAGACTTTAGTACCACATCCTTAAAGGAAGGGGGGGAGACATGGTAGCACTCAAAAGAAGACAAACAATAATTAAGAGATGTGAATGACTAAGAAACAACTTCAAGTAGTGAAACGAGAGAAGAGAGAATGAATTGAGATAAATAATTACCTGAGAATACCTCAATTTATAGCAAACTGAAAACCAACCTTTTAGACGATGAATGTACCTTACTGCAGTATCATCAATGAACTTTCCCTTCGCATTAAATGCTAAACCCAAAATGATGAAGAAGCAACCAAAAGGAGCACGCCAAAATGAAACACCAGGACAAAGAAAATCCCCCCAAAAACTTGAAATGATGAAAGGAAAACAAAAGAATTTAAGAACACTCACTCGCAATTGAATGAGTAAATGACCCATCACATCCCCAATTTTACCAACCCAAAACCTAACCCTAATTTTGTACTTGAAACTCAGAAATTTAGTCCACGTAATCACAAAAGGAAGATTAATCACCACTCTAACACAATCCAACAGAGAGTTTAAACTACAGCTGTAGCTATAGCCCAACCTACACTTAGGGCGATAATTACCCTTCGCATTAATCGCCTGCTCAGACTTCATTATCTGACAGAAGAGAGAGAACACTTTAACCACACTTTCGGATAATCTCAGTGCGATAATTAAGCTTAATTGCAGAGCTAGAGTGTAGAATTTGCTTAAATTGCTTTGATTTGGAGCTAAGAACTGACGAAATTGATTTGGGATTTTTTGCTTTGGGGCTAGGGTTTTTCGGGCTAGGGGACTGAGGAATAGGGGAGGAGAGCTTCTCTCTCTTACTTTCTCTCTCATCTTAAAATTTGGTTCTTTCTTTGAATGATAAAATAACTATGAAATTGATTATACTTACAAGTTTAAGCATTTTTAAGTATGTTTAAAGGGAGTTTTGATAAATTATATGTTGCTGAAATTTTTAAAAGGTTGTTATTAATGGAATTTTATGGATTTTAATGACTAGTATAGTGTACTATGCTAGGAAGTATTAGTAATTGAGTTTTAATGATGGAAACAACTTTTAAATATTTTTAAAGGATGTTTAAAGAATTATAAAGTTGCTGAAATTTATTTGGAGTATTGATTATAATTTTATTGGTTGCATGTTTTAGGCGGAGAGTTCTCTCTAAGCAACTTCTAAAGTTGTTAAAGTGGCATATCAATTTGTCTACACAAGGTACGTACATACCTATGTGTTATTTGATGTAGTGATTTTTAGGAAGAAAGTTATGTATTATCATGTATAGGAACCTTGTGAGTTCATATATGATTACTATTATGTTAGATTTTACATGTTTTATGCCTGTGTGTGAACATGTTAAGTATGAGATTTATATCATGTTTGTATAGAAGATTGATGCAAGCATGTTGGTTGGAAACTTTATTTTATTAATTCACATGGGGGAATTAATATATTTATTGGTATTGATCATGATTAAATCATGTGTTCCCTTTTATTATTATTTTCAGTACTCTATGAGGATTATCGGTCTTATTTGGTAAGTTGATATTTTATATCTTTGGAAGGTAAGTTGGTTATTGGTTAGGTTCAACAAATAAGAAAGATTGAATTAAATAAGGAATTAATCTTGGGTTGTAAGTTGTATAATCACTTATTTAATCCTAAGATTAAAAAACAAATTGTGAATAATGTTCGAGTACATATTATCTGTGTTGCTTGTATGTCATAACAAGTGATAATTAGTAAATCATGTAAAGTGAAACTTGGATAGTAATAAAATTTAGACTGATGCACGTCTGAAGTTGGACAATCAGGAGTTGGGGTACATGATGAGCGGGCCATGGCTTTTTCCTGGGTTCGAATTGATCACCGTTCCTATTTTTATTTAAAAGGTTCCTCGATATCGTAAGTAGGGGTGAAAGTTATTCGGATAAAATCCAAAATCCAATCCGATCCGAATTAGTAATTCAGATCGGATTTGAATTGTGTTCGGATTGGATTCGGATTGAGCTCTTTTGAAAACTTGGATTTTCGGACCGGATTGGATTGAGGGTAATCGGATCCAAAAATTCAATATAACCAAATAGTAATATTATATGTATGGATTGGGCTTAAGTGCTTAACTGATTTTTTTTTTATAAAAAAAACTACTCCATAGCCCAATACACATAGCACTTCAACCTTTCCCCTAAAACACTAAATGCACTTAATTCCTTTCTCCTAAATTTATTAAGTTGTTGTTGTGCTTAATTCATTTCATCGAAAAACTATAGTTTAAAAAAATCGGATTTTCAGATCGGATCCAATCTAGAGTATGAAAATTCGGATTGTGAATTGGATCGGATTCAAACCTCAATTGGTTTGGATTCGGATTGAAAAATTGAAATCCAAATTTTATTCGGATCGGATTGGATTAGGCCCTAATCCAAACCGCACACCGAACTTTCTCCCCTAATCATAAGTCATGGAAATACGGAGTCGCGCCTGTATTTCGTCTTCCAAAGGGAAGGCTGGTTTTTATTTAGATAATCTGGTCTAATGACTATTCCATTAAAGTAATAGAAATGTTGTTAAAGTTAGTCTAGTAAAAGTTATTTGCAGATTGTTATGTTGTTATTTATCCCTGCTTAATATTTATTAGTATCATGCTTGAAATGTTTATTTCTTTATTATGTAGTACTCAGCTTTGTTGATTACGTGCTTTGTTTGTATGTGTTGATCATGGTTTTGCTTTATTGATCATGTTATGATCCATTCTCGATGAGCAGATTCTCTAGTGCATTGTCATCTACAGGTATGTAAATGATGCATCATGGGGGTTCGGGAATGGAAAGCTTGTATAGCATATTGATTTATTTATCTTTTTATAGTTAATACATATATATTTGAGTTGGTTTGAAGTTAACATTAACATTGTTATTTGGTTTCAAAGTTGACTTTGTTATTTATTAAATTTCAATTCTAAAGTTAGTTATATGTTTTCCGCTGCAAAATTCAGAATAAGCCGATAGTTTATCGCACGGGGCGATAATGCGTTGATGATTCTCTAGTTTTATATTTGAAAAGTATTTTTGGAAAAGAAGGAATTATTGGGGTGTTACAACCTACTAGGTTCCCCGCAATATTGATGACATAATAACATATCACTAAACAAATGGTCTTTTCATGTGTAATCCCCCGTAACTTTATATATATATATATAATATATTATATATATATATATATAAATATATATATATATATATACATACATATATATATATATATACATACATATATATAATATACATACATATATAATATATATTATATATAATATATATAATATTATATAGTATATATATATATGTATATATATATATATGTATATAATATATATGTAATATATACATATATAATATATATACATACATATATATATACATACATATTAATATATATACATATATATATATATACATATATATATATATATAGACATATATATATAGATATATATATAGATATACATATATATATATAATATATACATATATATATATATATATACATATATATATATATATATACATATATATACATATATAACATATATATATATGTATATATATTATATATATATGTATATAGATATATATATATATATATACATATATAGATTATATACATATATATATATATATATACATTATATATATATACATATGTATATCTATATATATATATATATATATATATAATGTATATAGATATATGTATATATATAATTATATATATATATATGTATATATATATATGTATATATATATATTATATATATATATACATATATATATATATATACATATGTATGTATGTATATCTATATATATATATATATATATATGTCTATATATATATATATGTATATATATATATATATATATATATATGTATATATATATATAGTATATATGTATATATATATATATATGTATGTATATATATATATGTATGTATATATATATATACATATATGTATGTATGTATACATACATACATGTATGTATATATATTCATACATTACCATTTAGTTTAAAATTATTTATTTATTTAAAAAGTTTAACTATTTTGAAAGTCAAAGGAATTATTTTAAAGATCTAAGGAAGTTAAAATATTTTGTTAAGACATATTTGAAAAATTTGAAATACTAATTGGATTTGAGAAAGAAGTTTAAATGGGCTTGAGGAACCCCAATACTAAGTGGAATATGAAAAAGATTTATATTGAAGTTAGAAGTTTTAAATCATCAATCCTATTCATCATTCAATCCTACTTAAAATCCAATTGCCTTTTCCTAAGTCCAAAAGGAAATAACATACATATAAATAGCTTGAACCCAAATATTTTACCCACACAAAAACTTTCTCTTTCCTCCCTCACACACAAACCGACAGCATTCTCTCTCTCCTCTTCCACGTTACTTTTCTTTATTCTTTTTTCTTTCTTCTTTTTCAAGAAACACTTTCTTTTTCACCAAGAAACACCAAAACTCCGCAATCACCACCACCACTGCTGATTTGCTGTTGTTGCCGCTGCTGCCAGAGTGTTGTCGGCGCCTTCATCCTCCTTTGTTCTCTTTCTTGTGTTGGTTTGATTCGTTTCTTCCTCCTCAAGTTTTGATTAAAGATTATGTTTTAATATTTGGTTTTGGTACTAATTAATTATGGTTAGAGGCTTTAATTTACTGTTTTAATGATGAATCTATGATTATATAAATTATGTATTGAAAGAATAATAATTCAGATTTGATTATTATATTCAAATTGGATTTTTAATTATGAAAGCATGGATTTTTAGGGAGTTAAAGATTGGAAACTCTTAGTAGCATGTTATAAACTATGAAATTGATTTTACTTATGAATTTAAGCATGTTTAAATATGTTTCAAAGGAGTTTTAATAATTTATAAGTTGCTGAAATTTTAGAAAGATTGTTATTGATGTAGTTTTATGGATTTTAATGACTAATATAGTAGTACTATGCATGCTAAGAAAAATGAGAAATTGAGGTTTTAATGATAAAATCAACTTTTAAATATTTTTAAAGGGGATTTCAAGTATTTTAAAGTTGCTGGAATTTATTTGGAGTAGTGATTTTAAATTCTATTGGTACTCTGTAGGCGATTTTTAAAGTGTTAAAGCTGGCTTAGCTTATCAATTTATCTACACAAGGTACGTATATACTTATGTGTTGTGTGATGTAGTATCATGATTTTAGGAAGGAAAGTTATGTAGTATCATGTATATGAACTTTGTGAATTCATATATGATTTGTATTATGATTGGATTTAACATGTTTTATACCTCTGTGCGAACATGTTAAGTATGAAAATTAATTATCAGATATAATCATGTTTGTATGGAATATTGATGTAAGCATGTTGGTTGGGAACTTTATTTATTAATTCACATGGGGGGATTAATATATTTATTGAGTTGGATCATGATTGATATGTATATATTTTTCACTACTTTATAAGGACGTGGGCATTATCTGGTAAGTCGTAAATTAGCCTTTGAAAGGTAAGTTGTTGTTGCCGGGTTCAACAAATAAAAGGATTGAGATAAAGAAGGAATTAATCTTGGGTTATAAGTTGTATGATCACTTATTTAATCCTAAAATAAAAAAGAGTAAAGTTGTGAATGTTTGATTATATATTATCTGTATTGTTTGTGTGTCATAACAAGTAATAATTGGTAAATCATGTAAAGTGAAACTTGGATAGTAATAAACTTTAGATTGGTGCACGTCTGAAGTTGGACAATCAGGAGTTGGGGTTCATGGTGGTCGTGCCATGGCTTTTTCTGGGAATTGGATTGATCACCGTTCCTATTTTCATTCAAAGGTTCCTCGATATCGCAGGTCATTATGGAATTCGGAGTCACGCCCGTATTTCGTCTTCCTAGGTGAAGACTAGTTTTTAGTTACACAACTCGGTCCAATAACTTTTCATTAAAGTAATAAAAAGATTGTTAAAATTTAGTTTTGTAAAAATTATCTGCAGATTGTTAGATTGTTATGTTGTTATTTATCCCTGCTTATTATTTATTAGTATCATGTTACGAATGTTTATTTATTATTATGTAGTACTTAGCTTTGCTTATTACATGTTTTGTTTGTGTTTGTTGATCATGGCTTTGCCTTATTGATCCCGTGATGACCCATTGTTGGTGAGCAGATTCTTTAGTGCATTGACATCTACAGGTGTGCAAATGTTGCATCATGAGAATTTGGGAATGGAGAGCTTGTGTGACAGATTATTTATCTATTGCTTTAGTAGATACTTTATATTTAAATTTGGTTTGAAGTTGACATTAATAGTGTTGTGTTTGATCTTAAAGTTACTTTGATTATTTATTATGTTTCAATTCTAAAGTTTAGTGATATGTCTTCCGCTGCATAATTCTGATATATTTTCTTTTGTTGTTCTTATTTGGAATTGGGGAAAAAAAAGCAATCCAACTCAAAAAATTGACAAGATTCCACTATTTAAATAAAATTAAATTAACTAAAAATAAAGATTCTTACCCTTTTGAGTTATTCTATGTTAGACAACCAATGATACAAAAAGTTTGAGGGGTAAAGTAAAATAATTACAAACTAGTGTGAATATATTTATTGCTATTTGAGTTACTCTATGTTAGACAACCAATTAGACAAAAGTTTGAGGGTTTAAAAGGTAAAAAATGACACTAAATAATGTGAACACATTTATTGCAACATAAAACTAATGGGAGATTTAATCCATAAATTATATTATTTATGGAAAGATTCAAATAGAAATAACATATTAAAAGTTTCCAATGAAAAATACAAGAATAACAAAAAATAACAGAGGGAGTATCAATTATAAAAATAGAATGAAAATATACACATGTTCATTGGTTTTGTACTTGTACATGTTAGTATAGATCTTCCGTTACTTATCTATCTCAGTGACCATTTTATATGACTGTTACATGATGGCCAACAATTGTGTAAAGCAATATATGGGGTCACATGCTTTGAGAAAAAAGTAGGGGTATTTTGAAAAGTTTATGTAGAAAGTGAGGATAATTTAGTCCAAATAAATTGATAAAAAATAAAATAGACCCAACATTTTGGGGCACCAAAAAAGGAATGTGAGCACTATATTATGGGACGGGGGAGTACATCAAAATGTGAAAAAGAACAAATTGAATAGATTGATTTGACCCATATTAATGTGATTTTGGCCATCACAATTCACAGGGCAAGTTGATGCGTGTAAAAAAGGTAGGCATGTGTATCAATGTGATTTTATGAAGACAAAATGAATAACCCTTGTACAAGAGAGACGAGAAATTGGAGATCCAACTTTATAAGGGGTAAGAATCGAACACTTGTCATAAGGATAGAAGGAGGGCCTCCAACCAACTAGGCCAAGTTTGCTTAATTTTATAATAACTTTTCATTATGTAACCATCGAGATGAAAAATTTGTTGGATACCTTCTAAGGATAGCATATATTGAGTATATATTTGATTACATGTAAGGTTTATTTTAGAACTAATATATATTAAGATAGCTGACCATCTTTTTGGATAATCATTGTTAAAATATAGTATTTTTTTTAATGAAAAACTACCTCATAAATTCATTTTTTTTTTGCTAAAAACTACCTAATAAAAAAATATTGTAAAAAAACTAGCTAATAAATTATTTTTTCTTTTAAAAGACTATTTTGTACCGGAGTTGGGGAGTTAACTTGTTGACCAGGTCATGTGAGTTGCACATGTATTTTAATAAACCTTTAATTTTATTATTTTTCTCTAATTTCCCAATCCCCCGTCAAGTAATTCATTCAGCTTAATAGATCTGCTAAATGGAAGAAGTTTGCTATTGAGAATCCAATTGTAGAAGATGAGGGTGGATCATCAGAGGGTGAGGATGGAATGAACAATGGGTGAGACAATAAAGGTGATATTGGTTCAGTTGATGGTTCTAATGATGATGATATTAATGTGGTTTTTAGTGATGGAGATTATGAGGATGAGAGTAGAGATGGAAATGGATCGGGTTCGGGGCGGGTGGATCGCCACCCGCATCCATCTGCTTCACCCGATTCATACATCACCCGCATAAATGTTCACCCGAATCCATCCATCCATCATCCACAGTGAAACGGATGGATCGGGTGATGGATTTGTAGCAGCAAAATCGCGAAAACAACATTTGTAGCAGCAAAATCAGCAATTGCAGCAGCAAAATCAGCAATTGCAGCAACAAAATCACCAACATGGTAGCTTAATAACAGCTAATACAGTAGCAAAAACAAGCCAAAACCCTATAAACTTATATCAAGCAAAAACCTAATCAATTCGGGTGAACAAACCCAAAACAGTTGGATTTCCATCTCTAATTGCAGCTTAAAAACAACAAATATAGTAGCAATAATACAATTACTTAAATAAAGAAACCTAACCTCGATGATGAGAATAGAAAGGAGGAGCAAATTTGAAAGAATTAGAAAGGAAGTGGATCTGAAATCGTTGTCGCAAGAGACAGGGAACTTAGAGCCAACAATGGAGGAGGCCGTCGGACGGCAAGAAGGGGAATATAGTTTACAGGCGAAGGTGGAGGAGCCGCCATTCTCAACATCTTGTCTTTTGACGATTTACGATGCTTTACAGTCAGTTTGCCAAAGATTTGATGCAAAGATGGGATCTTGCAAGACAATGTTATGCAAAAGACTGCTTGAGAGACCACACCACTCATTTTTTGGTAAGGTTACTCGCATTCATGAGGAGGTCTGTGAATTTGAGGAGAAAGAAAGGGATATTTTAGTTAGTGAAGAGAGAGAGAGAGAGAAAAGGAGGAAATAGAAAGAACTCAGTAAGAAAATAGGAGGTTTGAAATGTCAATATAAATGGGTGATGGATCGGGTGGTAAATAGGTGATGGACGAAAAATTCTCACCTGAATCTGACCCGCATCCGTCACCCGTTCACCAGTCACCCGTTCATTCGCCTCTCATCCGTTTAAATCGGATTTTCCATCCATTTAATAGCGTGGGTGGAGCGAGTGGTTGGGTCATCCGCTGGATATTTCCATCTCTAGATGAGAGTAATGATGAATATTTGTTGAGAATGTTGATGAGAGAGTGTCGATGAGAACATAAATGAAAGTGTAATCAGAAGTTTGGGTGGAAATAGTGGCCAACAAAAGGGATATGAACATGTTGAAGAAGAAGAAATAAACACTAAGTTCTCTAGTGATAAGGAGTTGAATGAATCTAATGGTGAAATACACAGTTTTCTTGGTTCTGATGACGAGCAGGGGGCAAAATTGGAGAAATAAGGGAAAAAAAAGTTAAAATTAGGGGTTTATTAAAAGACACGTGCAACTCACATGACATGGATAACGCTGAAGATCTAAGTCAACTTCCCAACTCCTCTGCAAGGTAGTCTTTTACAATAAATTACAATTCATTAGATAGTTTTTCGCAAAAAAATGAATTTATAAGATAGTTTTTCGCAAAAAAATCCTAAAATATAATATTTCTAAATATATTTTACTCGATTCATAATAATTCACGAGTAATTGAATCGAATATAAAAAATATACTATATACAATGAGATTACTAAGATTTCCCCTATCCACATAGGGTGATGGGTTGAATGCCACCAAGAGAGTTTGAAGCAAAAATACAACTCCCATATCATATCCATATGGACTATCAAGTAAGTAGCAAGTAGTATGATGGAAAAAAAAGGATAATGCAAAGTATCACTACCATACCATTTATAAAATGAAAATAAATATCATGAAAATGATAGGTAGACTAACAAAAACAATATACACGAGGGCGGGGGTTGTCTTCCATCTCCCGTAATTAAAACGATTATTACACACACCTCTTTTCTTCTTCTTCTTCTTCTACCTCCTTTCTCTTTTTTTTTTTTCTTGATCTCTCTTCAATTATTCTTTTTCCGCCATAATTTCGACCTTCGAAGTCTCCCATGGCGGAGCCTGTTGAGTTGCCGAATCGTTTGGGAATCCTCGCTTTCAGAAACAAAGTGTTGTTACCTGGTGCAATTATTCGAATTCGCTGCACTTCTCCTAGCAGGTATTTTCTTTTCTTCCTTTTTTTTTTTTTAAAATGTAGAATTAGTCATTTTTGTTCATTATCTTCTCAAATTTTGCAGGTTTTGAGTTTATGGAAATTTTACCATTTTCGAATTTTGACTGTGTTTGATCGTTGACTGTTGCCGTTTAGCTGGAGTCAGCAAGAATTTTAGCTCTTGAAAATATTTAATAATGGATAATTTTTGTTTCAAAGAAGTTTTTCTTGAATGTATTGCTTAATTTGCTAGTTTAGTTACTGAGTTTATACTACTTTGGAAAAATAAAATAAAAAGAGAGTTGCTGATGATGATATAATTGACGAGGAATTATGTTGATTTTTATATGAATAAATTAGAATTTTGTTGCTAGTGGCGCAATGCTTGAATTTGGATCGTTTTGTTTTGAGATTGAAGTTTCTGATACTTGAATTTGGAGGATTATTTTTTTGACTTTGTTTTTGCAAGATAATGTGGGTTTGCAGGTGGATTAATTTCTTAATCAAATATATATAGGTAGAGCCAATCATGGATTCACGGTGTAGATCTTTTCAGTTTCTTTAACCATAATTATGTAGAACAAGAAGATGTGGTTGACTGAAGTTTATTCGGGTTGCAAAAGCGAAGAGATTGTTTAGGGGAAGACAAGTTATGTAGATAGTAAATACAAAGGACAATTTTTTAACAAAATGACGCAAGGGTCAGAACGAGTCTGATTATGTTTTTTGTTAGGATGTGTGCATGATAATCGAATCTGTTTGGAGTTTATATTAGTCATTGAAATTTCATATCTAATGGTAGCTTAATTTATGCTGGGAATGCCCTTCATGGGAGTGTTTGACTTAAGAAAGGAACACTGAAGCTTAGCCAATTAAATCTTAACATCTATCTTATTGGTGTGTAGTATATCTAGTTGCTCCATGCACGAAACAGTTCTGTATCGGATTGTGCTAGAGTTATTTGCTTGAGAGCTGGAAGAACCTACTGATGCAATTGCTTTTCAATTTTGTTTCTTCTTACAGTGTGAAATTGGTGGAGCAAGAACTGTGGCAGAGGGAAGAGAAAGGGTTAATTGGCATTGTTCCTGTTCGTGATGCAGCCGAATCTGCTTCAGTAGGATCTGTGCTGTATCCAGGTATTTGCTTGTAGAACCAAACTTGAATCTTTCAATTTATTTGGCTCTCATGCTAGATTACTTCAATTATTTATGGAAAATTTCCATACTCTTTATTTGAATGTAATGAACCTATCCTCTCTTCTCTGTTTATATTTGACAAAAAATGAAAACGGATCATTAATCAAGACTCGTGTATGCATATGTCAAATGCTTTGACATATTTCCATTGTGTAAATGTACATTACATAGATCCTTATTATCTAGGTGGAGGGTCAGATTCTGGGGAATGCAATCTGAAAAATCAGTCTGGTTTGTCGGACTCCCGAAAGACAGATGCAAAAAGCCAACAAGAGGCTGTTCATTGGCACAACAGGTAGTTCATACATTCAATTTTCATCATATTATATCTAGTTTGGGAATAACTCTGCTTGTTTAGTGATTGGACTATGGGTGAGTATGGGATACCTTATTTACTAGATCTCCTTAGGGCCTCGGGGGTGTGTATATGAACTATGAAGTCTTTCTCAAATTTTACTTTGTTGATGGCAATGGGAATAAAGCATGTCTAATTCTTATTCAAGCCATTCTTGTTCGCGTATTCAGAGCTAAACTAGGTTTTAGAATGATACCATTTCATCGGATCTTGCTTCGTGAATCTTGACTTGCCTTCTTACCTATGTCTACGATAAGGCTATCCCTCTAGCATGAGTAATCTTTTTCCATGGATGAGTTTTCTGAGATTGCCCCTTCTAGCTTGCTAGGAATGATTATAATAAACATTTATGAATATTAACATTGGAGGATGTGTGATATCCGTAGGGGAGTGGCTGCTCGAGCCTTACATCTCTCACGTGGAGTGGAGAAACCAAGTGGGAGGGTTACTTACACTGTAGTCCTAGAAGGCTTGTGCAGATTTAGTGTGCTGGAACTCAATAGCAGAGGCACATATTATACTGCAAGAATTTCTCCACTGGACATCACAAAAGCAGGTGAGTTGTCTATATTTTTTTGTCTTAAGCAAGCTTGTATATCTGTTTGTATCATGGAAGATATTTGTCTTAGTGTTAGCGACTTTGGAGGGATTTCTTGGATGTTTTATGGTTAAAATTCAACCTTTCAACCCCTTTATGTTACCTGCCTGATATTCAGCTTAAGAAGCTTCTCATTCTCCTGAAAAACAGACTGCCAAAGGGGTTTTGAGTAGTGCAAATCTTTGTTACTCGGACTCTTCATTTTACTGCAAGTACCCGTGTTGGATTCTTGGCACTTCGACGTGGTGTATGGACACTTCGACACTTCATTTTGGGCTAGAATCATGTTTTTTTTTTTTTTTTTTTTGTTAATAGCAGAATTAGACACTAACGTACAGAGTCCAAGTAACACAGGTGCAAACTACTGCACCCGTATCAATTGGGAGAGATGAACGTTAGAAGTGCTTTTATCTTAATCTATAAGCCATTATTCAGTTATTGGTATTAAAGCATGGCAAGCAAAGATGAAGATGGCTCTCAAAACTGCACTTTTGACAAAATTTTATGTGCATTAGAATCGTAGGATCTGTGGTCGGCCTATGTCTATTTTGCTTTCTCCATTCTAACTCCTGGATACATTTATTGTGTTATGAAGTTTTAAATATTAATATGAAGATACAACTATCACGGTTGAGAATATTTATCTTTATTGAAGAATGTAAAGAAAAAGCACTTTATCTCTAAGGTACTGGTAAGAGGATATATCAGGTTTTTGTGAATTCCCATTTGGTATATTTTATGTATTTTTATTTTGGGAGTTGTATACTTGTCCTGTGGATATGCAAAATGGTACTTGATGTGTTAAATTTGTATATTATTCCTGTACAGAAAAAGGATACTTCTACTGTTCTACATTGATGTCAGACACAAAAAAGAAAAGAGTGACAAAAATAAATAGAAAAATAGTTGGAATAATCTCCTGAAATAGCTGATCTGACTTTTTTTGATATGAATTCACAATGTATGCTGCTATTTGAATATTCCTATGTGTAGATCTAGCTTTAATGCCTTATCTGATAAGATGTGTATTAATCTGATCTGTGTCTTGTAAGAGACCGTCTACTTTTAATTTAAAAGTAGGCGTGGCCCAAGCCCAATATTAAGAAGAGAATGGACCATCTTTCTTAATATAGTAACTACTTTAATCTATTTAGTGACCATTTAATCTATTTAGTGACCAACTTAATCTATTCAGTAATAACATTCTTTAATTCATTTAGTTACCGATCTAATCCATTTAGTAACTAGTTTAATTTATTCCGTAAGACACTCAGACTATATTTAAAATTGTTTGTTGTAATTCGAAATTCAAAGGAAAACAAAGGAAGGAGAAGAGAATGGATGACTAGGATGGTGCAAGATACCTAGACATAGTGTTAGGTTAGAGAGAAATGGAATGAGCTTGTTAGGAGAATGTAGGGTTGGGTTGTCTAATTTTATATTAAAATTAAATCGTCTATTATAATAATTTGTGTAATCTGATTCAGATATGGAGCAAGCAGAGCAGGACCCTGATTTTGTCTCGTTAGCTCGCCAGTTCAAAGTGACTGCCTTGGAGCTCATCTCCGCCCTCGAGCAGGTGAAGGTCTAAGTTTTATATAGTTGTGGGAGTATTTGGTGGTTAGAACATACTTCCTCCATTTCTTAACAAATGCATCATATTGACTTTTTGCACTATTTGGATATCAACTTTGACCATATTTAACTATTACTTTGTAAAGATAAATGACATTATTTTTATTGTTGTTGGGTTAATATTTTTTCATAGTTTCTAATGATATATAATTGAAGACTTTGATGCTGATGGTCAAAGGTGTACATCGGCAAGTGTGCCCAGTTGATTGATGTATCTATTAAGAAAGAGAGGAAGTAGAAGATAAAGTTGCATGAGTGTTCCTTTATTTTTTCACAACTTGAGAGAACTTCAAAGTAATACATTAAATACTTAGCAGATCAGCGTTTGATCTTTCTCTTCATAAATCAATTACTTACAGTGTCTTGATCAATAAATTTCCGACCAAATATGTTTATTAGTGTGTTCAAGCTCATCTAAGACATGGCTCAGCAATCATATCTGATGATTTGATTTTACGAATCACTTATATAAGAACTATGCAATATAGATAGTTGATTTCATTTCTTTTTCATGATTAGAAATGCATGTTGTATTCTAAAATTGCAACTTGTGCTCGTTCAATTATTTGAGATGTTTGCTCTTTCAGGATCCATTGTTCATTACTTATTTGAACCTTGTTCATTTCAGTTTATTTTTAACACATCTGCTTACCTGCGTAATTTCTCTTTAATCCTCTGGAAGATAAAACGGGGTATCACCCAAGCATTTTTTACAGTGATCTAAAGACTAAAGTGAATTCAGTCTGAATCAATTAGATATGGATATAAGTTTGGTGTCTCTTTGATCTTTTCAACTTTTTTGATTTGTCCGTTATGGCGCTAACTTGGACTTTCATGCCAACAGAAACAAAAAACTGGTGGGAGGACAAAAGTTCTTTTGGAGACTGTCCCTGTTCATAAACTGGCAGATATTTTTGTTGCAAGCTTTGAAATCAGTTTTGAAGAGCAGCTATCTATGTTGGACTGTGTTGATCTTAAAATAAGGCTTTCAAAAGCAACTGAATTGGTCGACAGGCATTTGCAGGTACATCCAAAGGTAGTCTGTAATATTACATTGTACACATCTTGTAATATCTGTGTGCTTATTGCCTTTTTTCTTTAAATGGCTTTGTCTTTCTAGTCAATACGCGTAGCTGAGAAGATCACGCAAAAGGTTGAGGGACAACTGTCAAAATCGCAGCGAGAATTTCTTCTAAGGCAGCAGGTAAATTCCATTTCTCTGCTGGAGCTCTGGTAGAGAATCAGATCTCAAGTGCATGCAACCAAATATTTTCATACTCTTCTTGCTATCTATAATGCAAAAAAGAGGAAAAGCTTTAAGGGGTATTAAATAAGCTCATGCTTATTTTCTTCAAATAAAGTTGTGCTGAATTTATTATTTGTGGCAAGGGTGCAATCATGTTATTTTTCCTTTTTGGTTCTTAACATGATTGCACCCTGTTATTTGAATAGCATCTGGCGGCAATATACCTGCAGCCCGTCACTTCAAGTAAGGGGAAAAAGTAACCCTCTATCTATTCAAGCTAGTTTTCTGCCACTCATGCTTCGCCTATTAGATTTGATCAGTCAGGTGCAATGATTCGTGCACCTTGGCTTCCCTCGATCTTGCTTGAGAACTAAGGTAGGATCCATAATGAATGGGTTGTAACTTGTAACCCTTCTTATTCTTTGCCTACCAAATCAT
This sequence comes from Beta vulgaris subsp. vulgaris, assembly GCF_026745355.1. Taxonomy (NCBI): domain Eukaryota; kingdom Viridiplantae; phylum Streptophyta; class Magnoliopsida; order Caryophyllales; family Amaranthaceae; genus Beta; species Beta vulgaris. Next base: position 13,896,462 of record NC_079206.1, read on the forward strand.
AAGCTCCACTGTTTGTAAACTTTATTATTGCAGTCTGATTATTATTAGTTTGGTTTTTGGAATTACATCTGGCGACTATATACCTGTCATCTTTTATGTAGCTGAAATCACTGCACATGTTTTCTCCATAATTTTCACTTAGATGAGAATTAAAAGAAGAGCTTGGAGACAATGATGATGATGAGGATGATGTTGCTGTTCTTGAAAGGAAAATGCAAAGTGCTGGAATGCCATCAAATATTTGGAAGCATGCACAGAGGGAATTGAGGTATGATCGGATGCGTTGTTGTATGTTAATCAACCTCTTTCTTTTTTGCTGTTTCTTACTTATTATTATTATTTCCTTTTGCATCAAAGTCCCTAAATCTTGCATTTTTTCTTATCAGTAAGTCAATTAACCTTCTTGCATCTTGTAGTTGCCATAAGAAATTTATCAAACTTAGCCCTGCTCTATTACTTGTTAAATTCTAGTTTTCCATGATGATAGGGATTTTGATACTATGCTGCAGCATTTTATAATTGTCATTCATATTCTTAACATAGGAGACTTAAGAAAATGCAGCCTCAGCAACCTGGTTATAACAGTTCACGTGTTTACTTGGAGCTTCTTGCTGATCTCCCTTGGCAGAAGGCCACAGAAGAGCACAAATTAGATCTTAGAGCTGCAAAAGAGCGTCTTGATAGTGACCACTATGGGTTGGCCAAGGTCAAGCAACGTATTATCGAATATTTGGCTGTTCGTAAGGTATACTATGTCTTTCTCTCGGCTCTTTTGATGGTGACAGCAGCACACTTATAGGATTGACTGATTGAGTACATTGCAGCTTAAACCAGATGCAAGAGGTCCAGTTTTATGCTTTGTTGGCCCGCCAGGTGTTGGGAAAACATCTTTGGCTACATCTATTGCTGCTGCTCTTGGCAGAAAGTTTATGCGTATATCTCTTGGCGGTGTGAAGGACGAAGCTGATATCAGAGGGCACAGGAGGACATACATTGGGAGCATGCCAGGTCGTCTGATCGACGGAATAAAGGTAGATACTATTATTAATATGGAGGTTAAGTCCTAATATATGAGAGTACATGGATTGATGGAATGCCATTTTGGTATTTAGAGAGTTAAAGGGAGCCAAACAAGAATTTAATGATAGTAGATGGTAGGAGTCGCCTCAAGTTGAGTGATTTAAGTAGTTTGTGTCATCTTTCCACAAGATGAAGGTTATAATATTGACTAAGATGTGACTTACGTGATTGAATTTGGGTGGCCAAATGGAGAGTAGCAACTTATTGTGTTCCCTACATCTTAAAAGCTAATGGAACAAATTTATCAGACGGTTATTAGGTCAGCGTTATAATATGGGTCAAAATTTTGATATCTGGGAAGGATCATAAATAGATTTTGAATGTAGTATATATGTATATGTTGAACTGGATGTGTGGGAAAACCTTAAAGACTAAAATCGGAATGTAGATGTTTGGAGAAATGATGGAGTTGCATATATTAAACATTAGATAAAAGTAAACAAGTATGATGGTGTAGCATATGTGACGTTGACCAGAAGATGCACCAATAAGGATTGTGGTGTGGAGATTTCAGAAAAGCCGAGGGGTCTAACAAGGCTCGGTTAGATACAGTCATAATGAATGAATAAATCTGGTTCGCAGGAGCATATTGCACCACAAAGAAGTGAATAAGGAAAGAGGATTTGTAAGCACTACCATATTAATTAAAATTTTGGTTTAGTTGTTCCGTTCCTTTGAGATTAGGGCTTTGACATTGTTATTGCTAAGTAATCCACGTACAATGGTTGTTGTCTAGTATAATTCTACCAATTAGCTGTATGGATTTGGATATCATAGATATAGTTTAGGAACTTTGTAATTTTTTTTTTCCGATTAGTTCGAAATGTATCTTTAACAAGTTTTCAGCACTGCAAACAATGTTTTTTTTTTTTTTGAATAGTAAAATTAATTCATTAATAAAAAGTCATACGACATCTACATAAGCAATCGAATCAAACAAATACATAAGTTGAATTAAACAAAAATTTCCTTCATAAAAACTACGATCGTCAAACAAATCTTGCAATGTGGAACATCTCCCGCTTATATCGCTGGAAAATACAGCCTTGTTGGATAGACAATCTAACAATCCCTTGTAGTCGTGAGGATGATTTCCGTCGGATTCATCTGACCGTATTCGAAAAATTGATAACCTTTGTGATTTCGCATAATTATTCACCAACAAAATAATTTCACGGCAATCCATTAGATCTAGTATCCCGGATTGTAACCTGTAGAAATTCTCCCTCTAAAAGAGGAGAAAAACCCTGTCTTTCGAAGGAGGTCGAAAAACCTTGTCTTTCGAAGGAGATCGAAAAACCTTTTCTTACGAAGGAGATCGAAAACCCTTTCTTTTGAGGGAGAATCGTTATTGGAAACCTAAAAAAAATAAAAACAAAGGTGGGGGCTTTCCAACGGTAAAAACCGATGGAAGCCCCTTTAAAAATCAACAATGGAGGCTAGGGTTTTTGAAAGTAGAGAGGAGAGAGGGAAGATTATTTATTGTTTAGGCACTATTGTGGATAATAGCACTGCAAACAATGTTGTATTGGTGTATTTGCAACTGTTAGCTATTGCTTTTCTATGGTATTTGTTTGATCTTCTGAACTGTAGCTATCTTTGGCAACCTTGCTGTAGCTAAATGATGAAAGGTAAAAGGAATTTTTTTTTGGCAAGCTTAATGTTATCTCCTTTTTAGATATATTTAAATTCTATAGTTTGCTGTTTCCTTGATGATACTTCCTTCGGATATTGCGGTTGTTACATTTCTTAAATTTCCCCTTTTTTGTAGTCTTTAGGAGTCATGCCAACGAGCTGCTTGAATAATTTTGCTTGTTATATAATGTCCTTACAACAATTATTTGTGAGTTTCCAGAGAGTGGGCGTCTCCAATCCTGTTATGCTGTTAGATGAGATTGACAAGACTGGCTCTGATGTCCGTGGAGATCCTGCTGCAGCACTGCTAGAAGTCCTTGACCCTGAACAGAACAAAACTTTCAATGACCAGTATCCTTTATTCCTTTCTGACACTATATGATCTTGAAAGTTTCTTTTTTTCTGTAAATATTAACTTCATATGGTCTGTCCGTGTCACCCAATGACACTTTTAGATGACAATCACATATTAATGCCTATTGCTAAGTCTTTACAATTTGTCTGAAAGGAAGTGGGGGGGGGGGGGGAGTACAACACTCCTAGTTCTGATCTTTAATTTTCTTTTTGGGTATTTTATTATGTCTGGGGGTGAGGGGTTTGGACTTTTTCAATTTCTCCTTAAATCAGTGATCAATGTTTAATTTTTATTATATGTAGGGATGGGTAAGTTGGTGGGTGGATAAGGGGGTAAAAGAAGAAGGCGTATCAATTTATCCTGAGCCCCTTTTCATCTACCTAAACATTTGATCCTTTTTATTTGATTTATTAATTTTTGGTGGGCATGCCTCATGGGTAGGTAGGTTGGAGGAGAGTGGATCAGTGGAGGGGTCAATGAAAGAGAGGGTGTGGTGACAGAATGACCATGTCTTAATCCTATTACCAGCCTTTACCGTTTCTTCTCTCCTTAGTCCTTACTCATCAGGATAAAGCTTTATCCTTCCTTTCAATATGCCTCTTCATTCTTGAAATCTTACCCCATTTAAGCTCATTCTCTTAATTAAAAGTGCCAAACTTTGAGGGTAAGCTTTAAAAAATGGGGGTCATTTGACCACATTCAGTTTTAACAATACCAGGCTATTGCATCCTCCTGGATCTAAGATGCATATGCGTCTTCACATGAAGCAGCATATGCATTTGGATATGTTATACTTGCTCCGTTCCTAAATACTTCCTCCGTTTCTAAATAAGTGCAACACTTCTTGTTTTCACGTTTGCCAATGCATTATTTTAACCATTAATATCTTCAATTATCAATAAGTAAAAATTATAAAAAGTTGATATTAAAAAAATTCACATTCAGACGAATCTAACAAGATCACACATGACTATGTTTTTCCTAAAATGTAAATCACCAAAGCTAATTAAAGTTTAAACTGTGAATAGGAAACACTATGCAAATGTTGCACTTATTTAGAAACGGAGGAAGTATGTGTTATGTTCACTTCTCACGTAACCCAATGCGCTTCTTTGATCGTTAATATCTTTAATTGCGAAGAAGTGAACACTCATAAAAAGTTGATATCTTGAAAGTGTGTACCCATTTGTCTATGTTTTCCTTTATATAATAGCAAGAAAAAAAAAAGTCAAAGTTAGTTGATAAATAGTGTCAATTTATTCAATGTAACACTTATTTGGAAATGGAGGAAGTTTAATTTAGCAATAATCTTATGAATATAGGTTTGAACTTGATGTCATGCCTTAATTAAAGTTATCCAGTTATTTGAATGTTCCATATGATCTATCCAAAGTCATATTTGTGGCAACTGCAAATAAAGTGCAGCCTATCCCTCCTCCACTTTTGGATAGGATGGAAGTCATAGAGCTGCCTGGATATACACCTGAAGAGAAGGTCAAAATTGCTATGCAGTACCTTATACCAAGAGTTATGGACCAACATGGATTGAATTCTGAGTTCCTGCAGATTCCAGAGGTAGTTAGCTTTCTGATGAACATTTTAAGTTACATCTATGCATGTGAGAATATTTATTATCTACAAAAATGAAGCAATAGCTGATAGTGAAGTTTCAAAGAAGTCTTGAGGACGAAATAGAACCAGGCTACCAGCCTTAACGTGTAGGGTTTGAGCCGAACATGGCCTGTCTTCTCCTTTCTGTTTAAGTTTCAGTTCAGTTTCGGCTTGTGGTAAGCCTTCTTAGTTCATACCATCATTGGACTGCTAAAAGACAAGATTCACACCTCATTTTTTTTTCTTAGTTCTCCTTGTAATTCAATCGCAAGCTTCTGCTCTATGTTCAAAGGGCCATTTCCATTTCCTTGTCAACTCCACTCCCTTCCCAAAAGAGACAAATTAAATTTTGGCATTGAGTGATTTTTTCTGAAATTAGATAACTTACATACACAAGGTATTGCTTATACTTCTTCATTAGCTCGATATGCCTTTCTTGAGCAATTTAAACTGTCATGACACATTGAGATCGTTGTAATTTTTCAAATATCTATACTAGTTGTCTAGTTCATGCCACATCTTTCTAATTTCATCATTAAAAATCAGATTCTTATGCGATGAGACAACTATACCTGTTGTTGCTATAATTGGGGTATCCCAATCCTATTTACACTTAAACATAAGATAGAGATATCTTGTGAATCAGAAATTTCTGTTATTTAGGAGATTGACTATTCCTTTTGGACATCTTAGTTTCCGAAAATTGTGAAATTAAACATTATTTATGGACGATCCATCTTCATGATTTGTAATTAGAAATTAACTATGGCTATTTTAAAGTTTTAGGTTGCAATTCACTATCAATTGTGTGTCTAATCCACTTTTATATTCCTTCCATATTATGATCGAAGGCATGCTCACTTTTCGAGGTTAAACTTACACCCTTAGTTTCTCTCGAAACATTTTGATTACTTGTATTAAAATTCTTGCAACACTTTGACTTTTATACTCCCTCTTCCCTATAATAAATGCAACATTTTGACTTGCACACTTGCAAATGCATAATTTTGACCATTACTTTCTTTAATATCTATTGTTATCAGTACAATAATGAAAAGTTGATATTATATAAAAGATAGACATTGAGATAAATCTAAAATCATCTATATTAACACTTATTATTACTTTTTTTAGTGAAATTGTAAAAATTCTATGGTCAAAGTGAGGTATTTGCAATGATGTTTTGCAAGTATTGTCTATTTAAGATGATGAACGCTATCAATTTTTGAATCAGTCCTATTCTGAGTGTTTAATATTTTGAATCAATCCTATTCTGAGTGTTACAAGGTACATGAACTTTCATGACATTTAGGGATTTTCTGGCAGGGTATGGTGAAACTCATAATCCAAAGATATACTAGAGAAGCTGGTGTGCGGAATTTGGAAAGGAATTTGTCTGCTTTAGCTCGGGCAGCAGCTGTAAAAGTCGCTGAGCAAGATAATGCTACAGCTGTTAGTAAAGATATCCATCAGTTTTCTTCACCAGTAGAGGAAAGCAGACTCGCGGAAGGAGCTGACGTTGAAATGGAGGTTATCCCAATGGGTGTTAACAATCAAGAAATTTCAAATGCGTTGCAGGTTGCATCGCCTTTGATTGTGGATGAAACTATGCTTGAAAATGTTCTGGGAGTGAGTATTCTGTGTCTCTTTTGTCTTTAATTGCTACCTTTAAGTGACCATGTTGTAAGTTTCTCCGTTCAGTCTCTTAATATTGTTAACTTATTTGGCTTCATGATGTATAACTGCAAATTCTTCTGCGGAATTTTTCAAAAATCATGAGATCTTAGAGGAAATTGTCATTAATGTTTTATATTGCTTTCTTTGGCCAGGACAAGATAAAAAAAAGAAGCTAGGTTAAGGGAATTTGATTTTTAAGATGGGGAGGAGCTAGTCTGTAGTTTCTTAGAGGATTTTGGTGTTTTAGGTGCCGCCTCAGTTTTTCTTGGCTAAAATAATGAAGCAAAGGTTGTTTGTGATTGCAGCCACCCAGGTATGATGACAGAGAAACTGCTGAACGGGTATCAAATCCTGGGGTCTCTGTAGGGCTGGTATGGACTGCCTTCGGCGGGGAGGTCCAATTTGTTGAGGCTTCTGCAATGGCAGGAAAGGGTGAATTACGTCTGACTGGACAACTTGGCGATGTTATTAAGGAGTCCGCACAAATAGCTCTCACCTGGGTAATTTTTCTAATTATATATTTCTCTGGTTTGTTTTAGGCTTGTTTCTCTCTCCAAAAAAGTTCTTCTAAGCTTGATATTTTACCTGATTTTTATTGGTGGGAGGTTAAATCACTAATGGTCTTTGATGAGGACTTTCACGATAAATTGAACCATATATTCTCTTTCTCATTTAATGATTCTACATTTATGAACATGTGCAGCACTCTAAAACCTCGGTAAAAAAAAAATCGGATGGAGTAATGACTAGCTTCTAGGTGTGCTGTAGAATGATGAGAGTCTTAGACTTGAAAATATGATACTTGAATTTTATTCTTATTGCAACTTGCAAGGTTCATGAATCTACATAAAGAATAAAAATGTTCTCTATCTTCCAGCTCTAGTTTTGAAAAAATAGTCCGGATCTTTCTTTCTGAATTTGTGAATCATGATTTGACATAATTTTTATAAAATTAAATATTATTAGGTGAGAGCAAGGGCCATGGAGCTGAATTTAGTTGCTACTGGTGAAATAAACTTAATGGACGGACGGGACATCCATATACATTTTCCAGCCGGGGCTGTTCCTAAGGACGGTCCGTCAGCCGGTGTGACATTGGTAACAGCCCTTGTTTCCTTGTTAAGCCAAAAGAGAATGAGAGCAGATACAGCTATGACTGGGGAGATGACTTTGAGGGGCCTTGTGCTGCCTGTTGGGGGTATCAAGGATAAGGTATGCCTTTAATGCTAACTTTGTTACTTCTTCTATCATCTGCTCTTTTCATGATGCTCTATAGGAACTAGACATCTTTTTATATGGTCCATTTGCATTAGTAGGATTAGAGTTTATTTTCAGTTTCTGCTTAACAGGCTGACTTGCTCCCATCTGTCATGTGAGCATGTTCTATAGTGATACTGAAGTCGGACACTATTCTAAAGACTTCATGGTGTTTGATATGCTTTGTCTTTGTTTAGGCACTAGGTTCTTCTAAACTGTTAGCTTTCTCAATCTGATGTATAACAGGTATTGGCGGCACACCGATATGGTATAAAGAGAGTTATATTGCCTGAGAGGAACTTGAAAGATTTGGTTGAAGTACCATCAGCAGTTCTTACCGATCTTGAGGTAATGTCTCCTAAGTTCTAGCTATAACTGCAAAAATTAACAAGTTCGGAGTTTTGCTCTAGCAATGCTACAAAGTGTAATCATGAATGAAGGGGCCCTTTTTGGTTTCTTGATCCAGCTTTTAGATCCAGGCACCTAGCGAAAGGGGGGGGGGGGAGGCGCCCATCCCCAGACCCCAAGTGCTGTTAGGTTACATTCTGTTCACATGAATTTACTTGAACCAAATTTATTCGACCCAATCTAACATGATCAACTCTGGTATCACCTCATGTTTACACTTATTGGATCTGATTAAACCTTGTCAACTCTGAAAGTTATACTTCTTCCATAATAAAATAATCCTGTTTCTTTTTAATTTACTCACTTTACTTTGAGAGAGAACTAAGGAGGAAATACAAAAGTATGAGAGAGAAACTGAAAAGTGAGATAGAGAAACAAAAAAGTAGGTTAAAATATTAAAAAGTGAATGACATAGGTGGAAAAAGAAGATAAAAGTAGATGTAATATGTTACCAAAAATAGAATAAACAATAATGTGTAGATTAAAAAGAAACGGACTAAAAAGGAAAGTGTGTAGATTAAAAAGAAACGGATAGAGTAGATGGTACACTTTGAAAATTGCACTATTCGCCTAATACTTTTGACCATTTTATAGATTTAGAGAAAATCGACCATTACTATATGATATGTTGTTGGATTCGTTTCAATGTATACTTTTATCATATTAACTTATTATAATTTTTACTAATACACAATTAAAGTTTCTAATGGTCAAAGTATTGCATCGACAAGCGTGGAAGTCAAAGTGTAACATCTATTTTGTTATGGAGAAAGTATTATTTTTTAAAGTGAATAGAATGGGTCCTTGGCTTTGTTTGGTAGGAAGGATTTGGATGGAAAAGAAAGGAAAGGAAAGGTCAAAACAAACCTTTTCATGTTTAGTAAAAGAAAATAAGAGGGGTTTGATTGGAAAGGAGAGGAACTGGAAGGAAAATTCTTAAATCCTTGCTTTCCTTTCTTCCCAAAATCGGAGAAATTTGACAGGATAGAAATAAAGCTAATAAGTTTTTACCTATGTTTTCTTTATTCCCTTCCTTTCCTTTATTAATGACAACCAAACATGTGATTCCTCTTAAATCCACCAATTATACCAAATATTGGAAACTACAACTACCTTCTTTTCCTTTCTTTTCTTTTCCCTTCCTTTACTAAAAAAAAAATATACCAAACAATTAGGGATAAAAAGTAAGACCGTTACCAGTTGAACTGCCCTTTTGTTGGTAAATTAATATTTTAATTCTACTTCTTAATTCATAAACAGATAATATATGCCAAGCGAATGGAAGATGTATTAGAACAGGCTTTTGAAGGTGGATGTCCATGGAGACAGCGTGCAAGGTTATGACGAAATTTTACTCGATAAATTATGACCTATTGCACGTCCATGTTTTAGCAGAAGGCGGCAAGCTGTAAGTTCATTCATGCGTGGGTCTAGTCTATGACAGAAGTATTTATGTACAATGACCGGTGCTGAATTTAGTAGAGGTTACGAGCCAGATTATTCCTGCTGCTTTTACACGACCTTTGAACTTGAGATGCTTATAATCTTGTAAATTGTATAGAAGCCTTCACTTTCTCTTATTCAATCTGCGTAAAGTATACAGAAGCCTTTACTCCCGGTGTTATCTAAGATCTGAAGCTTACCTTGTAAATTTGAGTTATACTTGACAGATTTAATTAATGAAGTTCATTCCACAATTCTTCTCTATTCAGATGATCTGTCCAACTAGTTGCAAGGTTTGAACCTTGTGATCCAAGGTACTGAAACAGAAAGCAAGCTTGAAATGCTAAGAGTTTCGAGTGACATCATTAACTAATCAATGATGTGAATATTTGCTTGCTTGTTTGGTGGGTAATTGATCCTTAATACAATAGCTGGAGGGTTGCTCTGATCTCATTCAAAATTATTGCTTAGAGCTCGTCCTACATCAATTATTGCTCTATGAATTCACAGTAAATAATCTGCGGTTTCTTTTTTCTCTCTCTATCGACATCTATGAAATTTTAATTTTTCTATTAGGGAGGGGGGAACAGGTTGAGTCCATATGTTATTTTCTTGAGATAGGAAATACACAAAATATAGTAGGTCAAACAACCAAAAGGTGTTTGGTATATGACCTTTGAGTACTTAAATTTTGGCTTTTTTTTTGAGTCGAAAAAGCAGCCTATTTGGCTAAAAGGAAAACCAACTTTGGATATTGGCTTTGGCTTTTCATTCGTTTGGCTTAAACAACCAACACGAAAGATACTAATAGTTGATTTTACTAAAACAAACAACTAATTACTAAAACAAGCAATACAAATTGTTGGTTAAACAAGTCAAGTAAAATAGTCAATAACAAATTGTCAAGTCCCACACATTCCTTAAAGTTGTGAAATTAAAAAAAATAAGTGCACATAAAGAGGCATCAATGTCTATTAATATATTGTTAGTTAGTAAAACCACTCTTATAAAGCGATACATTGTTATGAAAAAAAGATGTCTAGAGAGAGCGCCTAGAGAGAGATAGATAGTCTAGAGTAAGAGGAAGAGAGCCCAACCAAGAATGGATCAAAGTAACCAGAAGGAAAACCTACGGCCACCGCCGACCTCCACCTCCGCCTCCCCTTAGCTTCTCAAACCGCCTTCATAAAACTCCTCCCTCCCCACTTCAAGACTGAAGATATCACATTCATCTTCCACAAATATGACCCTATAACACAGATCACTCTGCCAAAATCACCTAAACCTACCTTTCAATTTCAGTTTGCTTTTGTCAAATTAATGGCCAGACACTCTCTTCACCAAGCTATCCTTAATGAAGATGGGAAGAAGAGTGGAAGGTTATAGACTGAAAGTTGAACCTGCCAAGTTCGACTTATACTAACTCTATAAACCATCAACCCTCTCAACCTAAACCAAAATCCAACAGATCGAAATCACCCTTTAAACCCGCAATCAATTCATCCCTAAGAGATCATAGGTCCTATAAGGACGCCTCCTTTCCCCCCACGCTTCAACCTCAACAAACCAACCTCGAACCCCCGTTTTGAATGCTAAACCCCAAAACTACCAAACTTACCCCAACCTGATTTCATTAACTAGGAGATGACAAATGCAAGATTAATGTGCTCCAAAGTTTTGGGCGATGAAGTGGAGCAAGCAAGATTAAATCTTGAAACTGGAGAATGTGACGAGGAGACTGTTAGGCTCATCAGGCTCAACAGATATTCAGGCCATGAAGAACTGATTCAACGAAACCTTATTGGGGTTGCATATAATCTGTCATCCTCATACTCGATTTCACGCCAAATCCTTACACAAGTTGTAAATTGCCTCTCAATCAAATCACTGGGTGGTCCCCTCCACCTCATCTCCTTTTAAACCCTAGAGGATAAAACAACCATGTTGGAAAGAAATTGGCTTGATAGTTGGTACATGGAAGTATGTACCACTTCAAGCAAAAATATAGCTCTTTGGTGTGAAACTTGAATTACAATCTATGGGGTTCCCTTAAAAGTCTGGTCTTATGAAAATTTTCTCAAAAATAGCATCTTCGGAAAGGTCCTATCAGTTAATCAACAAGAATTGGAGTTCACCAAAATTCTGATCTCAACTGACTGCATGTTTAAAATAAACTACAAAATGACACTAGATGTTGATGGAGATAAATCAAAAATCCATATTTGGGAAACTCCTCAAGTCCAATCTCCCAATGTGTCGTGAAAGAACCCCTGCCATTGGCCTGAACTCATATTCCTATGCAAATGAGGCATTGGCTAACGATCTGTCAGAGGAAGGTGAAAAATCGCCAAGTTCAAAGGATGATCATCCTTCTAGAATCCCCGCTGTGAGTAATGATGACCCCTTGGTCCATGTGCCTTGAAAAATAAATCCAAATGTTGCTTCACAAGTAGGGATGGGCAAGGGTAGGGTCTGGGTAGGGTCTGGGTCGGGTCCAACTGGACCTTAGACCCGGACCCTAAATATTTTTGCAGACCCAGACCCGGACCCTAAGGGCCTGAAAAAAATTGGACCCTGCCCCGGACCCTTAGGGTCTGGAGAGTCCAGGCCTAAATTTTTTATTTTGCCAAATTTTCACCATTATTAATATCAATAATCATCTTAAATTCGCATGAAACAAACACAAAAAAATCGCGTGAAACAAACATAAGAATTCGCATTAAACGAACACAAACATATAAATTGGAAAAAACGAAACAAACACAAACACAAACTTATAAACTGAAAAAAATGAAACAAACAAAATTCACATACATATATAAACTGAAAAAAAAACCGAAACAAAAACATAACAAACCGAAAAAAACGAAACAAACACAACTTACATAAGAGTTTAGAATGGGTGTTTTGGTGTTTTAGTTTAGGTTTTAGTCTTTTAGAAATTCAGTTTGTTGTTTTTTAAAAAAGTTAAAATGTATATATTAAATAATTTAGGGTCTAAAGGTCGGGTGGGTAGGGTCTAGGTCCAAAATTTTAAGACCCGGACCCTAAAAAATTTACTTGGACCCAGACCCGGACTCGAACCCGGACCCTTAGGGTCTGAAAAAGTTGGACCCAGACCCTTAAATTAGGGTCGGGTCCAACAGGGTCCGAGTAGGGTCCTGGACCCATGCCCATCCCTATTCCCAAGACATAAACTGCCATTCCACATCTCCCAAAAACAACCTTTTTAAGCCGCTTATTCAGAATATTAATTCCCAAAGCAACACTCATACCCTCAAAATGTCGAAAAATCCAAATTCGATCCAGTAAGAGAAAGTATCCAATAATCTACCTCTCTAACTGACCTACTCCTTGTCTCCATCTAAATCCATCAATCAGCGCCAAATTAGCCCAATAAAATAAAAGAAGTCCAAAAACCCACCTAATTCCAGACCTGAGACCAGCCATACCTTGTCTCAGATCCATCTCAATAACAGATTTAAGGCTCCCTTAAACAAGATTCCCCCTCAAAATCCTTCTCATCTAATTTCGGCCCACCCTTTCCTCCTGAGTTTGAAGACTTAATTTCCATCCTTTATAAATGGCCCATGCAAGAAGAAAGGAGAAAAAATTGAAAAAAAAAAGAAATTCAAAAATGTGAGCTTACCCTCCTCAGATCTTTTGGGCCACAATCCCACCTCCACCCAGTTAGATTTTTGAATGACGCGTACCTCATAAGTGTTGATGATGTGATCGAAATGGGTCAAGCACTGGGAGTTTCTTTCAATGGGCCAAAAGCTGAACTTAAGAAACAAATTGCCAACCTCCTTTCAGCTCAGAAAGCAGACTGGGTGGAATCCCAAAGATAAGTCTTTCCTTCCACCTCTGATCTATCATCTTAATTTTATTTTTTAGATGATTGTTTTTATCCTGGAACATAAGAGGTTTGGGTGCAAAAATAAAAAGGAGTGCACTCAGAAAAACGATAAACATCTATGAACCTTCACTCATAACAATTCAAGAAACTAAAATGAAAGACTTCAACCCCAAGCCCATTAGATCAATTTGCGGAATAAACGACATCAATTGGACTTTTAGTCCTGCAGAGCGTAATTCTGGGGGATTCTGTCCCTTTGATCAAAGGACTTCCTCACAGTAACTACCTCGAACTGCTCTAAGCAATGGCTTGCTTTGAAAGGTTTCCTTACCGCCTTCAAATAAGAATCAATTATCACAATTTATAATCCATGTTATGCAGAGGCCCGTGCCTCGGTTTGGAAGGAAATTTCGGACTATTGGGGGAAACATGAGGTCCCTTGTCTTATTATCGGTGACTTTACCTAAACTCTCTCTCCCATGACCGTGGTAGTCTTCAATCTTCTCTTGTGGGAATGGAGGATTTCAAAGAATTTTTTACGCACACTTCAGCTGGTAGAAATCCCTTCTAAAAACAAATTCACTTGGTTTAGAGGGAACTCCAAAAGCAAGATTGACTAAGCCTTCATCACCAATCCGGAATGGCTTATTCAATTTCCAACTCTTAAACTCTCTCTCTTGAAGAGGGGTCTCTCTAACCATTTCCTTCTCTTACTGAGTTCACAAGCGCATAATAGGGGTCCAAAACCATTTAAATTCAAAAATTGTTGTCTTTTGGATTTGAGATGTTTGAAATTGATCAAGGATGGCAACATCTAACTCCCATGCACTTTGAGGCCAAACTCAAAGCAGTTAAAGAGAACCTTCTTCACTGGAATGTAAATTTTTTCGGTGACATTGAAACTAATATCAAACGCATTGAGCAGGAAATACAAAATCTGGATGAAATATGCAATGAACGGGATCTCAATTCTGATGAATTACAAAAAAAGAAAAAAGCCCAAATTGATCTTTGGGCTTGGATGAAGCGAAAACAAACTTATTAAGCTCATAATTCCCTTATCAAGTGGCTCAAGGAGGGGGATCGCAACACAAATTTTTCCACGTTGTTGCCTCAGTCTGAAAAAGAAGAAATACTATCTCATCAATCAAGGTCGATGGTAAATCATATCTGATCCAGAATGTATTAAACAAGAGGCGACTAGTTTTTTCAAGAAATTTTTTAAAGAAGATATGAACACCATAGCTCTTCTTGAAGGGCTCAGATTCAATCACCTCTCTACATATCAATCTTCATCTCTTATTGCTCCCTTCTCGAAAGAAGATATCGACGAGGCAGTTGCTTATTGTAGCCCGTATAAGACCCCGGGGCTCGATATTTTTACTTTCAACTTCATAAAAAGTTCATGGGAGATTATCAAAGAGGATGTTATGAGATAATTATGGAGTTTTGGAGTTCTACTCGTCTGTCTCGTGGATGTAATACGACTTTCATTGCTCTTATTCCTAAAATTGCGAATCCATTCGACTTCAAGGATTATCGCCCTATTAGTATGGTGGGTTGCCTTTACAAAATTGTGGCAAAAATTCTGACATAATGCCTTCAAGGTGTTATGAACTCATTGGTGGGCCCTTCTCAATCATCTTTCATTGAAGGCAGGCAGATACTTGATAGTGCTCTTATTGCAGGTCAATTAGTGATACATGCAAACGATTGAAAATCTCATCTTCTCTTCTCAAGATCGGCTTTCACAAAGCCTTTGACAGTGTCTCATGGAGATTCCTTGATTGGATTTCCCCCTAAATGGCGCCTCTGGATTCAATCTTGTATTATGACGGCTTCATCCTTAAAATTGATAAATGGCTCACCCTCTGCCCCTTTTTTTAAACTTCAAAGGGGCCTCCGACAAGGCGACCCCTTGTCACCTTTTTTTTATTTGTATTGGTGTCGAATCTCTAAATCTTCTTATTCACAAGGCAACTTCAATGGGGTTTTGGTAAGGTGTTGAGATCTCCAAAGGAGGCTTGAAACTCTCTCATCTCCAATATGCGGATGACACGCTCATTTTTTGTCCCCCCTCAGATCAATTTTTTGCAAAATATCAAGAAGGCCCTTATATTGTTTCACCTTGCTCCGGGTTTGAAGATCAATTTCCACAAAAGTTTCTTGATTGACATTAATGTTTTGGATCAATGGATGAGCAATGCTACTCGATCTTTGCTTTGTAATGGCGGCTCATTGCCCTTCTCCTACCTTGGCCTCCCATCGAAGGTGATACTTCCTGAATTAAAACTTGGGATCCATGGATCACATCTCAAGGAAGCTCAAATCTTGGAAGGGTAGATTATTGTCAATCGGAGGAAGGGTCACCCTCAGAAAATCATCTCTCTCAAATCTTCCCCTTTGTTACATGTCTCTCTTCCTTATACCTAAAGTAGTGGTAGATAAAATCAACAAGATTCAACATTATTTCTTGTGGAGTGGTTCATGTGATAAAAAAATCTCTCCCTCTTGTAGCATGGCAGATTATGGAACTATCTAAGGATTTGGTGGATTGAGTATTGGGAATATTTTTCATCGAAACCCCGCCCTTCTCTTCAAATGGATCTGGAAATTCTTAAATGATCCTTCATCCTTATGGAGGCAGGTTATTTCTCAAAAATATAAATATCCTCATGAGATTACAATTCATGACTTGGTCTCTCCCAAACACGATGGGCCATGGAAGAAGATTTGCTCTGCCGTGCTAAAAAATCATACAACAAAGGAGGTGGCTCTCAAAGGGGTAATGACTTATGGATTGGGCCTAGGCCTCTAAAGGCCCGATTCCCTCGCCTTTTCCTATTATCGGTTGACAAGCTTGCATCAGTAGCATCACTTCGATTATGGGACCGTTGTGTTTGGGCATGGAATTTTTCTTGGGCCCGTGCTTTAAGGCCACGAGACATCATTGAAAAGGATAACATGTTTTTATTGCTTGACTAGGTTCACCTTGATCTAGGCTCTAAGGACTCCTTGATATGGAGTTTTCATAAATCTGGCATTTTCTCGACAAAGTCCTTCTCACTAGAGCTTGCCAAGGCAAATCCGCCTCCTCAGATCGATGTTATGAACGGTATTAGGAGAGGCTTAGTACCTCACCGCATCCAAAATATTTGTCTGGACCTCTCTTTTGGGTCGCATCGACACGAAAAATAAGCTTGCTTCTCTGGACATCATCCCTCCATTGGAAGATACATGTGTTCTATGTAAATCATTCACTAAAAATCACAACCATCTCCTCCTTCAATGCCCCTTCTCAGCCTTCTTATGGAACTGGTGGATCGATCTTTGGAACTTCAAATGGGATCCCCACTCAATTCGAGAGGCTTTTGATCAATGGGCCTTTCCCATTAAAAATCCATTCTTCAAAAAGGTATGGTTGGCTACCTTTTTTTTATTATTATAATCTGGTCCATTTGGAAAGAACAAAATGCTTGTATTTTTGAGAATATCTTTTCACCCCCCTCTAGTATATGTGAGTTAATTTTATCGCAGCTGGGATGGTGGATTTTTGGATGGGATGGCTCATTTCCTTACTCCCCCTCGAAAATTCAACGAAACCCAAGTTGTTTGCAATGGGGAGGTGGGAAGCCTCGTCATCCGTCAAAATTACTGACCCCCTATCTACTCTTTGGATTGCTTCTAGTTATGGCTTATTGAAATGGAATGTTGATACATCATTCAATCTCCGTCTTGGGAGATCAGCCATTGGTAAAGTCCTTAGGGACCATAGAGGTCATTTTATGTGCCTCTTCTCTTCTCCAAATCCATCAATGGAAACAAATAGCGTCGAAATGCTCGCCATTCATAGAACAATTTCAATCTCATGCGCCAACAAGTCTTTGATCCCATCTTCCCTTCTAATTGAGTCGGACTCACCAAATGCGGTGGCTTGGTGCACTGGGGCTCATGGAAGTCCATGGAATTTGGGCTTTCAACTTAATTTCATCAAAATCATTCGCAAAAGCATATCATCAAACCAGGTTGTTGATGCCCTTGCTAAGCAGGGCCTTATCCGTAGTGATAATTTTGTTGCATGGATTTATTCTAGCCTCATTTTCTCTTCATGTATATCCTGTTGTTGATGCCCTTGCTAAGCAGGGCCTTATCCGTAGTGATAATTTTGTTGCATGGATTTATTCTAGCCTCATTTTCTCTTCATGTATATCCTCCCTCTTACTACATTAGTGGGTGGTTTCATGGGAATGTTTTTATCTCATTCCTTGATTTAGTTTTGCTTTCTTTGTTCTGATTCTTGATGTAATGTTGTAATCTTTGATAGAGTTGCAAGTCTCCTCCTTGTCAGGTGTGTTTTAACACTATAAAAGTTCTCCCTTTTGGAAGATACCTTACTTGGAGTTGAAACTCTCAATCTCTTGAATATTAATGGAAGGCAAAACAAATTATCAAAAAGAAAAGCATACTAAAGTATTCAAGTCTTGTGTAAGAA